>NC_051159.1:146760708-147060708 GCF_013339745.2 Dermacentor silvarum | reverse complement strand
CAAAAATCCCTTTAGATTCATATGGATTCGCTGCAGAATCTCCGCATTCGGTATATGATCCGTGAACTAGAGGTAAAGTACTTACGAACGCAGACGCCTTCGGCGGATTCGACGTAATTTATGTGGCAGACGCACTTCCCTTCCAAACACTGCCGTTCTGGCTCGGTGCAGTACTCCTCGCATTTTCGCTCTGAAAAGAAAACACAACTCGCGTTCGTTCGTTTCGATGGATAGTGAAGGGATAAGTGTGAAGGACCGTAAGTGAGTCCAAAAAGAAATTGCCATTCATACTTATTTATCTAGCTCCCATAATCTCGCTTTGTGTTGTTGCTGGAGTTGTCATCGTTCATGCTTTATTAGTTAGATATTAACCTACAGCGTTAGTATTCCAGTTCCTTCGGAGAACTAGTGAGAACGCGTTAAATGTGTCTTAAGAAGTAATAAAACTTAATGATTCTTATTGTTTTATGTGCTTTATTTAGTTCAGGGGGTTTACATGCCAAAACCGCTATCTGATTATGAGGCACGCCCTATAGTGGGGACTTAATTTCGACCCCTCGGGGTTCATTAACGTGCACCCAGTACACGGGTGTTCTTGCATTTCGCCCCCATCGAAATGCGGCCGCCGCGGCCGCGATTTGATCCCGCGACCTCGTGCTTAGTAACGCAACGCCAAAACCACTAAGCAACCACGGCGGGTGTGTTTTATGTGTGTCCGATTAACAAAGCGAATTTATATAGAGCAAGAAGAATGGAGGGAGCTAAGGGGTTGGTTCATTGTTACTAGCAACTAAATGAAGACAACACATAATGATAGCATAGGCGAAAGCAACTGAATTGAACTAGCTGAAAATTGAAATGGCGAAATAATAAAGAAAAGCCAAATGAAAGCGAAGAAATTCGTCGGCCCTTCCACTTCGTGAAGATGGTTAACCAGCGAAGCTGAAACCTGCGGCTACGGTTTTTATCACTGGTTTAATCCCGAGGGTTCATTAAAGTACTTCTCAATTACACAGACGTTCGTCTGCGACGGAGAGAATGACGTCAGTGATGGTATGCCCGCAGTCCGCCGTTGTCGCTTGCGTTCCATATCTCGAGTTTGCTCGGTGCCGTGGTTAGCAGCATTCGCCCGCCATTGCCGCTTGCGATTCTTCGAAATTAAATTACTTCAAAATTAAATTTGTCCGTTACATAAGACAATGAATGGCTCATACCACCGTAAACGCGGCCTCCCCATTACGACAACAGAAGAGAAGTGAAATTCTGCGCTGGAGGGATTAGCGGCAACGCAGGCAGCTGTGGAAGCAGAGGACGACGACGAACGCGGGAGCAGTGGCACGAGCGCCTGCCGAGCACGAGCGCAACCCGAGGGGCGCCAACGAGCCAGCTGCGGAAGAAGACGATGACGCTCGAGCCAATGCTGATGATGATAGTTTTGTGCACACAGGCGATTTCGCCTAGCCATATACCATTGCGCCTAGACATATAAGGCATCGCTTTAAAAAGAAAGACAGCTTGCCAAACACAGAACCTTGGCATGACGTGTGCGAATGTCTATAAATGAAGCTATGGCAGTGGCTGCTCTCCCCCCCCCCCCCCCCCTCCTTTGTAAATATCCTTAGGTATTTGTGTATGCGTATAGTAAACCTAGCACTATAGGAATGGTAACCAGCGCCACTCATGGCCGTGGAGGTTGATCTGGAACATATACTGTCAACCACAGGCGCGGCTTTATTAGAGAGTTTTAGAATAGGGGCCGCAAGCGTTTGGGGGACCCCAAAGAAATAGCGTTGAAGCCACTGCGCATGTGCGAGACGCAAACTGCGTTTGAGTTTTGCGTCGAGCACGTAATTTCACCTATTTAGCATGATCCCCAAAAGCTGACCCAAAAGCTTTGCGTCAACAAACATGGCGGCGCCCATCAAAGCGACGGCTCTAACCTAGCACCAAACTGGGCTCGATTCGCGGTAACTCGTGAAGTTCGTAAGCTAGGAGAAGTGACTGCGGTTATAACCATGCGATAACGATAACCATGCGGTTATCGCTTTCTCTCAACTAATGTGTGTAATAAAGATTAATTCATTAGACATGGCTGAATCCGAATTAGATTGCCGATTTCATGGCTCGTATAGGCCTAACACAGATTAACTTGGTTGGTGAAGGCACGTAAAGTTGGTTACTCAAAACTAAGAAACAAGTTGCTTGCTGCTAACAAAATAATTTCTCAATTGTAATTAAACGAGAAAACACGAAAGTCTAAATTACTTTTCTTATTATAGAATGGTACATTTTATTTTAATATTTTAATAGTTTTTATTTGACACCGTAGTGGCGCTGCAAGCGCAAGGCGCTATCCGCAAACGCAAAGCCCTATTCTAAAGCTCTTCGCTCCTGCATGCCCCAACGCTAACACCCACAAAGCTCTTTGGGGCCCCACATTTTAGGGGCCCCTATTCTAAAGCTCTCTATTGTCCGTAGGTCTTTTTCGTTTTCACTATATTACGTATACAAAACTGTAATGATACGCTAAGAGAAAATAATTATTTCAGCTGTATTAGTGAATCACCTAAACGTCTGCAACACCAACAAAGTAATTCTATGAGAAGCCGCTTAGTCAGACAGAACAGACGCAAAAATGAAATACAGGGGGTCCCAACGCTGCGTTAATTTTTTTTTAATTTTGCTATTATTATTACCAGTATACAAGGGCATGTCAGTGCCGGTTAGACGGTGGCACCTGCCGTTCTCCTCTCAATTCATAAATGGGCCAGAAAAGAAAGTTTCAGACAAAGAATGTAGAAAAACCCTATAGTGACAGCAGTCCTAAATTTTGATGGTGACTACTCGGACCTAGTTAATTTTTGTCGGCAAAAATTGACTGCATGGAATTCTAAAAGTGCCAAATATCAACTTCAAAAAAAAAAACAATATCGGTGATGCAAAAAAAAAAAAAAACATCCGTGACGTCAAACTGACGTACCGGCACTAGGGTTCCGGCGGAATATTAACATCCAAAACTGTCATCTTCATTTTATATTCAAATAATCAATCTATTACAGCGAAATTAACGAGTATAGATGTTTGAAAGAATAATTTATCAGTCTAAACTCGTTTAATCTTTCATTTTATTGGCCCTTTAGGTGATAATAAGGACATGTGTGTAGTCTTTTGCACACGTCGTTGTAGGAGCTTAGTATGCATTTTTGAGAAAACCTATGCACGTTGTAAGCAAGCGTTCATCTAATTATGTAAAAACAACAGGAAATGTGTGAAAACTCAGCTGTGACTTTCTTGATTAAACATACCTGCACAAACGTCGACCTTAAGAGCTCCCTGTTCGTATGACGTCATTGTTTTGTACGCCTTTGTGCACTTCAGGGCGTACGAACTCTCGTTCTTAACGCATTCGTACTGCTTCCCAAATTTCTGCGCTACATCCTTCAAGTAGGTGTCGCACAGGTTCTCTTCTGTTGCAGCTGTGAACAAAATAAATACATAATTTTCATTAGCCTTCGCTGCTGTCATTTTCATTAGTGGCTTAAAGAATCTGCAATAATTAGCCGGTCATAAATCTGGGATTTATTGGGGGCGGTGGTAGAACATGCGTTTTCTGTACCTATTTCGATTATCTTGTGTAAGGTGGTGGTGTAAGCGTCTCTAGGATTGAAATAGTGGCCTCCAGGCCTAGGTTAGTATCCAGTTCGTAAATCAGGAATCAAAGCCTGAGTCCGTAATATAGGAAATGCGTGAACTTATATGGGGACCATGAACCCACACTCAAGCTGAGACATGCATCCGCGACTGTAGGTGAGATCAGCCCTCGAAGAAGGCGGCCTACTTTGGATGACGTTTCTGGTATCCGCTAAGCACCAGAGGGATGCACGGATGCAGTGTGTTCAGTGTAACGTATGCAAGCGAATCCATTAGAGGACGCACGATTGCCCTCCTTTGAAAAGTTCTCGTGCCGGCGATAGAAAGTGAAGGCGTTTGAAACTGTCAGACACGTCTATTTTTTACCAACGTCATAGTACCTAAAAAGTACGGCAATCACGCAATGCTTCTTATCACAGCCTGCGTCTTTTCCGTTCTTTTCTATTATAATTTGGCTGCTAAGTAACGACTTACGTGTGAGAAATAATCGCCTTACTTCTTTTTTTTTTTTTGCTAAAAAAAAAAGAAATGTTATTTCATGTCAAATAGCCCGTCTTCGGTTACGAATGATCTTCGCTGCAAAACTTAGAGAAAACAAAAGAAAGAGAAAAAATAAACTCGATTCCACCGAACTAACGAAGTTACGCAAATTGCTATGCCAATAAACAAACTTACTTCCATGCAAATTTACGCCTTACCAGATGACACTATCGTGCAAGAAGTAAATAAATAAATACGTAATTAAATAGCACGCACTCAACGCACAAACTCCGCAGCTATCAGTCAATGGAATCGCCATGCAGCTGCCAGCAAAGTGGGATACGACACGCCTACGATGCTACGATCACCGAAAATGTGTTCCCTGTAGAGATCGGGATGTTGAACGTTGTACGCAGCAACCCGGTGATCAGTGCATGGGCACAAGTGCGCGGTGAGTGAGCGCTTTTTCGTTTGGCGAAGGCTGCAAAGGCGCTAACTCAGTGGAATCTCTTCAGTACATTCGAACTGAAGGCTGCAGCATGATGCCGGCCCGCCAAGATAGCGCGCAATGCACTCTGGTCTAGCGTCTCCGGCGTGAGATGGGACGCGTTCTATTTGTGCCCTGTCATCTATTCCAGCGATGACTGAGCCAAAGCACACTATTCGCCGCCAGCACGGTCTAAGATATATACATTTTAGGTGGGGACACTTCTCGGCTTGCTTGCTAGACGCGATCAACCAGATAAAGTAGCAAGGGCGCGCGTCTATCGGGGGCGGTGATGGCAGTGGATACCTATCGGCGCAACGGCGCAACTTCAGTTAGAACGCAGGCGAAAGCGTGCGCCGACAAGGAACGCGCACATGCCCTCTCCCCGGTGACCTACTTTCGCGCGTCACTCAGCCATTTCGGATTTCCCGCGAACCGCCGGTTGCTATAACAACGGGAAATTAAACCAATAAAAAGTTTTCTGTGTGGAAGTTGCGTCGTACTGCCGATAGGTATCCGCTGCCGTCACCGGGCCGGTCGGCGCGCGCCTTTGCTACTTTATCTGGTCGATCAAGTCTGGCGAGTGTCCTCACCTAAAGAGTATATATCTTACACCGTGGCCGCCAGGTACGCTGGCTGCGCGCTGACGCTAGACTAAGCTTTAGAGCGTCCACATTGCCCCGGCGTATTGACCCTTTTCGCGGAACAGTCAGTTTGTTCTCAAGAAACGAGGTGGCGCTTTCGGCGGTGCGCCGCACGTTGCTTCAGCGAAAGCGCACGAATACGAAAGCATTACCGCTTCTGCCCAGTTTCTGTGCTATCAGCTGTCGCAAATGCAACTGGGTTTTTGCTCATGCAATGTGCTCCATTCCTGCTGAACATGTGGAGCGGGAGATTGAAGACGTGTGGAGTAGTTGGCTGGAAAAATAGTGACTGGCATTTTAAGGAACGGAATGAATATGTGTGACCACGTTCACGGACCGCTGCTACCTACGGACAGCCTGTGTTGCCGGCCCTTCTTGATGCATGACTTTCTTCGTGGATCTAAAAATTTCACTAATCTGCCAGCGTTGTGCCGCTAACCTCTAAAGACTTCAACGCCGGAACGTCGGCAAGAGTGAGTACCGCTCGTTAAATAATGAAAACGGGAGTAGCGCCGCTTCCTGGCATATTAAATTTAGCACAGTTTATCTAAGCACATCTACCCTATCTCGCACGGAACTTACGGACACTTTATCTTCAACGTATTAAATATATGTGAATGGGCGCACACTCGAACCAATGCGCCAAAGCATGGGTGACAGGGACTACACCGACAGCACAGGGATGGTCGAAACTGAATGTTTCGTGACGGTCCACAGGAGTAAGCGAGTTACATGCGATAATACATCTTTGCTACAAGCTATTACAAAGTACAGAACAACTACGTTCCCACCTTGTGTGCAGCAAGAACAAATCTATTGAAACTGAGCACACCTGTGAACGATTAGGCAGAAAATAATCAAATAGTGACCGCATCGACGAACTTCACTGAGTCAGAAACGTGATACGCCGCTGATTCAAAGTAGTTGCCAAATAAAGAATGAAGAGCAAAACACACTGATCCTGATTCCATTCATAAGCAGAAAGTTTGGATAGCTTGAAATACATTTTAGCCTCGCTTTTAGAACAAGCCCCATTTACGCTGCTCGCGCCGTTTGGGCAAAGCTTAATGAGCTCCGAAAGCGCTTTTACATGTCCTATGAAGCTGTGGCCAAAGTTTCGTGCTGTCCACCAAGTCAGTGTCTACGATATACCCCAAAACAGAGGTTTCCTGAGTGGCGCCGGGCGTCATGTACGTACATTCATTGTAAACACAGAGGCAACTATAGTGCCTGGAATATTCCAGGCACTATAAGGCAACGGAGGCAGCTAAGGCTATAGCAAGAGACGCATCAGCACGTGATCAATCATGGCAGCGCCCATGGGATCGCCTCGAAAAAGGGTCAATAGCGTAACTGCGCCGTAACTGAGTTTTTACCGAACCATTGCCCAAATGGGTGTTCGCTTGAGCGTCACTGTGCACTGCTCAGTAACTGTCTTGACTTTGCAATTCTGCAAGTGAGCAAATTCCACAGAGTGCCTTACAATAATTACTACAGGGAGCTCTGGCGCTGCAATCGTTCGGTCACTGTGGGACTGATTGGTATACGTACATGGATTTGCCTTATTTTCGTGCTTGCGGATTCAGACGTTCTTGTGGCTTTGTCCTAAATTTCAGTGCAACCTGTACTTTTCCAAGTGCAGGAGACTCTGCGAACACGCACAATCGCTACTAAATGCACCGCTCCAGCCTGTCGACGCGGCCAAATCGAAACGCGCTAAGCGCCTCAGCGGCTTCGACCCGCGAAAAATTCATACGGTCGTTCTATGCCGCTCGTCGATGCATGCGTTCGTGGCGTAATGGCTTCGATATCAGGGCTTCTGTGCAGGAGGTCCTGTGTTAGAATCCTGGCGTCATACAATTTTAATGATGCTTATTTAATTATTTATTACACAGAACTTTGTTGAAAACGACGAGTTTACAAAGTCAGGTAGCCGTTTGAAGCTTGAAGGACGAAATTTAGGCAAATCCATAAACTTACCCATCACTCCCATGCGGTCTGAACCTGGTTTCTACGGGACCCTATAGCTCCCGTTGAAACCAACGCCACAGATCCCTCTAGTTAGACTGAATGAAATTTTATGGCAAATTCTACCGCCAAGTGGCGGTTCGTGTTATCGATGCCGAAAAAAAAGAAAGAACATAATTAAAAAAGACGGGCTATTTTTTTTCCCCGGAATAACACCAGAAAGCCCTTTCAACCAAGTACCTGACACACTTCCGTTGACTACGTACAAAGCCGGTGGAAAAAAACAAATGTCTTCTCCTTTGGTGTCATCACAGGCCTGCAGTTTTTCGAGGGAAACCTGGTCTTGTGGCGTTTTGAAGTTCAGCTCCAGTTTGTATTCGTCCCTGCAAGATGTTAGGGTTGCGTGGAGAGTCATTAAATGGGCAGTACGCGTAATAAACAACATAATCAGTGAATCAACAGTAAATTTGACTGATCGCGTTGGTGACTCAGTTTCATGCAGTATACGAAAATAAATGATCTGTTATGCATTCTAGGGCAATCCATAATTTCGTATGATTGTTGCTCTTCGCTACACAATCCTACCTACCATTATCAAGGCTCTGAAAAAGTAACATGAAATCACAGCGAAGAAGATGGATGCGTTGTCGTTGGCAGTTAACTTGAGAAAGCAAGGGCATTTTATAACTTTTGCTATGAGTTATTTAGCTAGAATTGACCGGCAATATGCGAAAAGACTATAGTTGTGATGTTTAAATTAGGAACATCTAGAACATTATCGAATACATCAGATTGCGTTGTACAAAGCCACCTATCGCTTGGTCTTTCACTTTTCCATTTTTCTTTTGCTTGTTGAAAAAAAGAAAAGCGCTCAAACCGATGTCTGAAATCGCGGCTGTCGGCATCACGGCGCAGGAGTGCCCGAGAACCTTTCACGCGGACGAACTTCGATCCCAGGTGCGTTGCCTTCATGGAAGTGACCGAACACCAATGATTGTTGGCTTTAGGCATCAAAGCACGATAGCTGGGCATTCTCTTTAACGTCGTCACGTCGCTTATTGGTATCGCTAAGCAGCTGTTTCGATTCCCAATGCGCACCCACCGCGGTTACTTAGCAGCTATAGCGTTGCGCTGATAAGCACGACGAGGTCGCGGCGGCCGCCTTTCAATGGCGGCAAAATCCAAATACGCCCGTATGCCGGGCATTGGGTGCACGTTCAAGGTCCTCAGGTGGTCCAAATTAATACGAAATAATTTTATTTCCAGCCCGCCTTTGCCTTGTGTTTTTTTTTTTTTTTTTACTGTGAACAAGTTGACAAGCAAAAGGCTGCACAAGAATCTTAATTTCAAAAAATTCTCATTTATATTGCGAAGATAAATAGTTACTTTAATAAATACGCGATTCATAGAATTAAAAAAAGGCACTGATACTACAAACAATATCGTGTAGGTTTACAAAAGGTTTATCCGCGTACATTGCATTCACGTTTTCTTAACTTCTTGGCTAACGTTGTCTGTCGCACCTAGTACGCTATCAACTGCCCTTTCAATCCGGAATCGTATTTCTTGCGTACAGTAGTGTGTGAGCCGCATCTGTTGATGAATCGCCCTCCGGTGGTAGAATTCTCGAACTGTATAAAGCCATACCATTGTCTAAATGAACTCCAATTTCCGTGTTGCGAAAGCAAGCTCTGCGGAGACGCAGTATTAACATGTCATGGTTGTACTCTAAAAAAACAACAACTAGGGCACAGAATAAACAAATATAGTAAAGATAATTCTTTGTAAAAGTAATGACATAATCAATATAATCACGCATATAATCGCACATATATATATAAACGCATAAATTCAATGCGTGCAAACAATGTCAAAGGAAACTGTGCGCAAACATATGTACGCTTTGGAAAGATTGAGCTATTTTGACGACGTCATAGAGGGATCAATTAGGAACACAAAGAGAATACACTTACGAACACTCGAGCAGCTTGACAGTTCGCAGCGTCTGGGGATAAAGCTCTTGCATCTGAAATATCAAACACGCTTCGCACGTTAATTTTGCGTGAGTGCCATGGTTTAAGGCGTCAGCATTAGGAGTGTCAAAGTATATATATATATATATATATATATATATATATATATATATATATATATACAAACGTCTTGCCTCCTCGAAGAGGCAAGACGTTTGTCGAGTGAGCTCCTGAACAACACTTTGCAATGTGGTAAACGTGGTTTCAATCATGGATCCGGGACTTCAAAGAGGTGTGACATAATGCTCACACATTTCACTCGAATTTACCGCTGAATCGTTACTGAATATTGGTTCGCTCGATGATTTGCTGCGGCCGCTGTGGCAGGTAGACCTGAAGATAACGAAAATATATACAAGAGATCGAGCATTTGTTCACTCTTTGTGTTCAGGTCTGCATAGAAAGGGCTTTAGAAAATGGTATGTCATTCTTAATTAAAACTTTTAGCGAATGATATTGAAATATGTTGTCTGCCGTCGGTGATGCAGGCACAAGTTGTGGGAGAAGATGGGTGTTTTAATGGAATAATAAAAAAAGTTACATGGCCACACAGGCTGACTGTGCTTTTGGAAAGCGCTCTTCATGCAGTGCGCTAGTGGGCCTAACATAGCTTGGGACCCACGTAGCAGTTGTCGGTGAAGGAAGAAAACGTGTGGCTATTCTTGTGTGCGAGTTCGCCTGTGTGGCGTAGTCAGCCTGTGTGGCGTAGTCAGCCTGTGTGGCGTAGTCAGCCTGTGTGGCGTAGTCAGCCTGTGTGGCGTAGTCAGCCTGTGTGGCGTAGTCAGCCTGTGTGGCGTAGTCAGCCTGTGTGGCGTAGTCAGCCTGTGTGGCGTAGTCAGCCTGTGTGGCCATCTAACTCTTTTATTATTCCAGTAAATCACTCCTCTTCTCCCACGACTCGTACCTGCATCACCGACTGAAGACAACATATTCCACCACTTATCCGTAATTTGACCGAGAGCCTCGAAATAGATCAAAGTTAAAAAAGAGAGAAAGAAAATATTGAGCTCTCACACTAAAACAAACTTAACCCATGTGAAAAAAATGAATAAAAGAAAGAACTTATCTAGGTTCGAAGAACTTGTTGTTGGGCGAGTTGGTACATACTAGCGAACATTGTTTAACTGCGCGAAAAAACGGACCACAGAGACAGCATGGGACAAGAACGGGCGCAGACTTGCAAATAAAGTTTATTCCACAAGGACCACATATAAGTACAACCCAGGCATACACCACTGCGCGTGCGCGAGAAAATAAAAAAAAAACCACCTTGTTTATGTCAAACGCAACCTACCTACGCTGGTCAATAAACCTCATCTCACTGTTGTGCAGATAAACTGAGGTGTCGCTGACACAATCTTGTCCCTTCTTGCTTATATGGTACGCCTCGAGTAACTCTCTCGCTGTAAGCCGATCATGGAAAAAGTAAAGATTTTGTGTCGCTGCCGAGATAGCCGAACTGAATGAACTATGTCAAAATTCTATGTCTCCTCGGGCGGCTGAAATCAGCGTCATGCCAGCCGCCCCATGTAGTTTGCTCTGCAAGCTAGATTAGTAGCAGGTGTAACGCCCCAAGTTGGCCGACGTCGGCAAAATTCGTCCAGGACGCCGTGGCATTTTCCCTGGCCTTAGCGCGCACGCATGCAAGATCTATTGCGAGGATTGAAATCACGGACATTCTGCGCAGTGTCTTTCCGCCAAGTCCAAGTTGTTTGTATACTTACCTAAAGGACTGCCTCCGTTACCTTATTCAGCCCGCTTTTCACCGGTGGCAGCAGAGTCACCAGCGATAGACGGTGACGGCAAGTGTGAGGGCACTGACGATGGCGTGTCGAGGCGTTTTTAGTCAACGGACGCTTTTCGAGCACGCCAAGCGAGTGGTGTGACTTCACCCAGTATTCAACTTTCTCATCGTTTGAACTACAAACAGTGTGGGGTGTGTGACACAGGGACGACAGCCGGCTGCGCATTTGCCCCGCAAGGCGTGGAATCGGCGTTATGGCGTGCACCGTTGTGCAATTTCTTCGATCTGTGCAGGTTAGTTTGTGTTACCATCCTCTTGAACGTCTGTTGGTTTCGCTAAACCGTTTCCACCGCAAGTGCTGTTTTCAGAATTGTCACGTCAACGTATATAAAAGCCCGATGCTTACGCGAGGCAGTAACTTGGTTTTCTGCATTGGGCCAGCATTTCTTCTTTCGATTAATCAAACCTTGCCGACTTTGGACATGGTTGAGCTGAAAGTGCAGTTTTCGGACCTGAACAGGAACGATGTAGAAGGGGATGACTTCATTATTACTCTACCCTGCCATATCAATGACCAGGTTCATTAGGATCAAGGTATATTAGAAAATGTAACTAGTACAACAAATGACCATAAGGGTCATGGGAGATCAAACAACCTATCAAACACTCCCACGAGGATTTCCGCTCTTTGCGCAAGAAAGCATAAAGAGAGATAGAAAAAAAAGGCACTGAAGGGATTATGTAAAACAAAATAGATAAGACGGAACCAAAGCTGGCCTGAAGTTGGACCTTTATCTCGGCGATAGGTTTCCAGTACAATTGCCTGACGTGTGCGCATTGGCAATCGCGAGATTCCGCCGTGGCATGGTCTGGTGGTACTTGGTTGGTATACCGTTTCCGCGCAAGGTGCGTGAGGTGCGGAGTCAAGTCTTGAGCCACCTGTGTCACGCACACTTTTTTTCTTCAGGTTATTACAACTTCGAACGTGGTTGCTCCACAAGTTGCAGCTGTGTGTCTGTGCAGCGAACTCCTGCGCAGCGAACTTTTGAAATTGTCGCACGTGAAAGTTAGGTTGCATAGCTTTTGTAAACGCATTTCAAACGGTGAAAGACTTGTGCTAGCCATTCTGCCCTCGTCCAGCTGTGTCATATCAGCCACTTATCTTCTTGTCTGAGGTGCGTGAAACCATTAAACAAGGTTGAGAGGGGTTAATATTCAGTTTTCATGGTAATGAATCCCCATCCAGTGACTCCGAACGCACCATCATTGCAGTCCTGTATTTGTTTAGGAAAGCAACAGCGCAAAACAGACAAGGACTCAGGCAAAGAAGTACATGACACTGTTGATGTGTGTTTCTGTCGCACAGAATACGACACTGGCGCTCTGGCGCCTACATTTGTGTTTTATCGTACTTATTGATGGAAGTGCTCATAGTCTATAGATTTGCTTATCTGCAGAACTTCTATTACGTCGCGGAGGGCTGTACAAAAGTACCGAATGAATGAATGAATGAATGGCACATATATTAAGACAACGCACAGATCCAGCGAAGATGTTGGAATCTGTGCGAAGCGAATTCCTCGTCGTAATGAAATGCTCTGTTTGCCCATTTCATTCTAAAGGAAGCAAGCGTGCGTGTGCTCTGGCGTACCAATGCTACGCAGTGTGACATGTCTTATGGAGGCTTATGTTTTATTTATTTCTTATTTATTTGAAATGTACCCGTCACTTCTTGACCAGTCCCCGTTTTTGGTATGTGCCATAGTATGGAAATCATAGTCATCATGAACACGCGACAATCATCTTAAAGAACTAGTCGGCGTTGGCGCGATATGGCGTATAGTGGGCATGCGCCTTAGTATGAAAATTATCATAAGCTGCTAGCGCTGCTGTTGTCTTTTGCTCTCCGTCCGGCGTATTGCGCTATTTTACCCTTGAAAAAACAAGTCCCAATAGCCAAACTAGACCCAACACCTCTCCTGCGGCGTCATTCAAAACTTCCGATGCGTAAAGTGCAATGAAGTACAGTATTCCTTGGTGTACCGTTAGGAATCAAAGAGTGAGAGATTCCTTGTGGCGTACTTACAGCCTCTTCCACGTCCTTCTGCTTGTCAGCGCAGTCGTCGACGCTGTACTGAGCCGTTCTAGAAGCATTCGCTATCTTGAAAGACACGCTGTACCAATACACGTGCTCTGCGTGAGGGCATCGGGGGAAAATGGGTGTTAACAGATCGCGTGAACTTCTGGTTATCTTGTATCTATGCAGCGTTCCCACTTTTGGAAACGCTGCGTAAAAGCATGACGCAGAAGTAAAACATGCGATATAGATAAGGTGTTAAGGTGAACAAAAAATAAGCGCGTAATAGACGTTGAACTTATGACCTCACTACTTGCAAAACTTTGGAGCCTTGAGTAGTAGGTAAATGAGGCAGATAATCCTGTGCGCTGTCCAAGAAAGTTTTTTTAAAGAGGAAGTTCAGGTACTACGTCCCGTACAGATTGAAAAATCATACACCCTTAATGATGCTCATCTGCCCCTTGGCTAAGAACTTTACCTTTGAGGCTATAGGAAAATTATCGCATGTGACAGTCAGCTCAAACCACACCTGTGATGAGAAAAGCCGTAGTCTAAAAGTGTGTATTAATTCCGGCAAACTTGTGCATACCTAACTATCTGACATGTTAGGTTTGACAGCGATAGCCATTATAATTTATTTCGTGCAGTTTTCTTGTCATAGACGTTCGTGTCGTCATGTTTACTTACCACAAGAATCCCCCCAAAAAGTCATTTGTTCTCATCAATGATTTGATTTCACACCATAAAATTTGAAGGGGTTTGCCATGCAATGAACCGAACACCATTTACACACCCATAAGGGTACTAAAATGTTTATAGTGTATATATTCTCTCTTCTTAAGTTACCCTCAGCTTCTTAAACTACTCTAAGCATACTCAGTGAAGCGGGATGCCATATATACAAGCAGTAAACACACAGAAATAAGTGCCTCCGTACCCAGAAAACAAGCCCTTTCTTTTGCATTCCACTCGAACGACTCAGGGCAGGAGCACTTTGCGAAGCCGGTCTTGTCTTCGCACTTGCCCAAGACCGACGAACACATCTCAGCTTCGGCCGGTCCACATGGCCCTGAAAAATGCAAAACCCGAGCCTTATATATAAGCTCAATACAGCGACAACGCAATTGCAGTCCTCAATGTTCAGTTCTAGAACAGTAGTCGGTCGAATGAACATCCACGTACCACGCCTTATTTACGCAAACGTTTTAGTCGAAGAAGGCGCACAGCTTGTTGCGATCCTTTTGGTTTCTTCCTCTCAAGTGCTCCCGCTGGAAAGCTGTGCATGGTGTGCTCTAAGATATTGTGAAAATAAACACGATGCGCAGCGACTAAGCGCACTAAGGAATGTTCCATGCAAAGAAGACTCAACATCATATCTATAGCTTTCTTTTTCTTTAACTGTAGAAAAATTGAGAAGGAGCTTATATGCGCTCCATCAATGCGGATGTGCTTAAGTAAGCTTCACCGCAATATCGACATGTATTGCAATGAGATCATTTAGCACACAAAAATAAAAATAGTGCCCGCAAGCGGAGGTCTCAGGTGGGCACCGGACATTATAATAAAGCGGGTGGTGGAAGTCAGAGTACCCAAAGGGCAACGGGGGGATCAAAGCTGAAACCGGGGTGGACCATAGGTTAAAATCGCCTAGGTCAAACCGTGCCGGGGGTGATCGCATACGAGATCGGCTGTCCGCGAAATTATACACCTTAGCTCGTAGAGGCCTCGGCGAGCCAACAACCCACGGACCAGTCCGGGTTTCAGCTTTGATTTCCCCTTTGGAAACTTTTCTCAAGTTCGTTCAGGCAATCTAGTGAAAGAATCACCCACGTGGTTTTGCAGGCTATTAATCCTAGGACGTCATATATTGACACCGCTAATATAAATCCCCAGTGCGGATACAAATCCCATTCCTAAAGATTTTACCCAGCACTTTGAATTTGTCTTCGTGCGTGAAAATGGAGCAAGACAGTGTTTTCTTAAATATAAAAGGCTTAGACCCCTCTTGATGACTTTAAAACCTCGGAAGCCGGTGTTCTTATTCTCCTACAAATTAATGAGCGGGAATCTGCTGGTCTAGGCAACATATTCAACTCATTTCTGAAGTTATATATGCGGGATCGGGGGGAATATATGCGGAATCGTCAAGATTTATTTTGCCTATATTTAATTAATCACTTTCTACTGGTGCGTTGCCTGATGACTAGGTTCATTGTAAAATTAAACCACTATTCAAACAAGGTGACAGCAGATCATAAACTACCGTCCAATAGTTTCAGCTTGTACGTGCTGTAAATTACTGCAACACATTATTCATAAACACGTCGCGTTCTTTTTTTTTTTCTTTGGATAGGCATTCACTTCTGGCCGCATCTCAACATGGGTGTAGCAGTTTTTTTACCTCAACTCATGTCGTTGAAATAACGCATGACTAGCTATTAACAATCCTACAAAAATAGATGCAATTTTCTTCAACTTTTCCAAATCAGTACATAATATTTGTCGTTTTAAACTGGCTGTCATGCTACGGCGTACGTTAAAAGATACACATATCTGTAACTGGGTCGAGTCTAATTTTAGTCCAAGGTAGCGATACGGTCCTGTTTAATAATACAACCTCAGAAATGTTACAGGTGGTATCAGGGGTCCTACAGTGTTCATTGCTTCGCCCGTTATTATTCATGATTTCCATTAATAATGCTGTTGATAATATAATGGTTCATGTCAGATTGTATGCTGATTATTGCGCAGTGTATTCAGAGATAAATTTTATTTATGGTGAGCAAAAGCTTCAGTCAGAAGTAAATGAATTGATCTAATTGCAGGTATCTGTCAAATATGAGAAATGCGTAAGTAGGTCAGTGACTAATAAGAAACAACCTTTGACCTTTTATTACATAGCGAATCGAAACCTACTGCCTCGTGTTAGGGATTTCGATTACCTCAGTTTGCATATTTGCGATAATCTCAACTGATATCAGCGTGTTACTCCGTGTCTAATTTCTAAGCTTTATTTCCTGAAACGTTCCCTTTGTAACGCTTCCAGTTACACTAACCTTCTTGCCTATAGATATTTTATAATACCTGTCTTTAATTACACTAGGTTGTTCGGCACCCTTTAACAAAAGTTATGTAAACAAATACAGCTATACGGACGAACATCAATTTCTAATCTACTGGCAAAGCTAATCTGAAGCGAAATTCAGAGCGAAATCGATTGTGCCAAATGAATTTAATGGTTAAGGTAGTCAAGCGTCTATTGAAAAGCCATACTGTGATAAATTTTCTTCTGTATATGCTACTCGGCGCTGATGTCCATGTACATTAGCTCTATTTAAATACCGGAATAATAGTTTTAAGTGCTCCTTTGCTCGAGTAGTCTCTGAATGGAATGAACTTGACGCTGATATAGTCGAACAAAATTAGTTGGAGAAACTCCAGCATGTTCCAGAACTACGAGCTGCACTTGACGACATTATTTTTTCTTGACGAACATATACGCATGTATACTTATCTTGTTGATTCATTTTCCTTGGTAAGCTTAAAGAACATAGTTTATCATTCTCTTACATTTATATTTATGCTGTTGTTTGTACCCGTCTGGCCACAACCCCTATGGTTGGGGTTCGGAGTATTTGAAATAGATGAATAATGAAACGGGGGGTGGTTGTTTACGCATGGTGCTTGTGCAAATTATCGTTTGGGCATTTTACCTGACCGTGTGCGTCTGTCTCTGTTCGTGTCAGCTCATTCTCAAAATTATCAAAAACCAACAAGCCGCATTTATTGCTCTGCTGATCTTAGAGTCGAATCAATGAAATAATTTCAAAGCTTCAAAGTACAGTTCTCTGCAATAAAATTTTTAAGCACATCGTTGTGGAGCTTCATAGGAACAAAACGTGGCCATAAAATTGAGAATAGTTTCTGAAAATAAATTATACTTGCCGCTCGGCGAGAGGTTATCCTATAAGTTACATTAGTGAAGCAATTTGAGTGCATATCGTGCTACAGTCAATTTATAAGCGAAGATTTACATTGAGTGATGCCTCATTTATGGTCTGTTTGAGTGTATGTTTGTCTATAGGTGCATGTGATGTTTGTGAGTTTATCGGATCACAGTGTAAATCATATCTTTCGCCCAACACCTGGAGTAGTACGTTGTGCCGTCAGCCACGAAAACATCTCGTGCTTGCATGCACGACAGCATCTATCTCTCTCTTTCTCTCTACTCTTGCTACCGACAGATGGCACTATCGGTCGACGCCAGAAATTCCTGCACTTAAGTGGCACACGTAAAATACAGACGATCTCTTAGACTGAAAAGAAGGCTCATCCTGTAAGGCCCTAACGGCAGAAAGGTTCTATCAGGGATATTCGAGTCGTTTGAAGTAGTGTCGCTGCTGTTACAAGCAAGCGCATCTGCAACAGGCAACGAACTACCACACAAGCTTCGGCGGTGAAGAAAGCTGCAACACGCCCACTCCTCAGCGATCAAATATGTTTATTTGCATACATTAAATAAAATTCAAAGCGATGAGCAAAGCAGCGCAGCCAGTCGACAGCACTGAACTGAAAGACGTAGTGCTCGAGCCACCAGTGCTGCCTGTTAAAAAAAGGAAGAAGGCAAAATATGCATTTCGTGAAAGGAATATTTCCACCAAACGACTCCGCATATTCATGTAGTCGCACAGCCCCTGAAATCTCTCACAATTCTTCTAGCGCTGTCAATGCTGAGGGCGCCATCATGAAGACTTAAAGAACGGTCGCTAACCCGTGCAAACGTGATTAGCGATTGCCTGTACCGGGCAGGCAATCTACGGCGCTCATTGGTCGGCGGCCTTCTTGGTCAGTCCATTGTATTTGGGAGGGTGGACCTTAGTCAGGTGTGAATAACACCTTTAGCCTTGTTCTTTGTGAATCAAAACAAATTTTAAGTTCAAGGTCCTTCCACCACTAAACGTAGGATCACCATTGTATTTTGGCTCGGTATCCCTGCAACTCGCCTCCACACTAAGCACGATCACTGCAAGCACTACGAAGCACAACAAACACTAGGCCCGAAACACGAATGAACATAAGCAATTTTAATCTGTCGAACCACGTGAAGTGTTCGTAAAGTTTGTGCGTGCTTCTTGCAGCAATCCAGCGTCGAAACGTTGCACCACAGATTCTTACCCGACATGTTTGCTGCTAAGAATTGTTTACGCTACCCGCGCGGGGCCCCCGGGGGAGGGGGGGACTTACTTTCACAGATGGAACGGCTCACGCGTTCTGTCCGCACAACTTCTTTCTCCACGTATCCTTCGGTGCACTTGAACGAAATCATGTGACCATCTTGGACGCACTTGTTCGTTCCGTTGTACTCCCTCTCCACTCTCTTCAGCGCTCCGGCACACAGGTCCTCAATTTTAAAATCTGTAAAAGATTCACGGCTACACCTTACTAAAATTAGACTAACCGCCGTCATCTAGGGCGTCCCTGTGCTCGAAACTTTCCATCGACACAATCATGATTGTTGATTATGTT
Organism: Dermacentor silvarum; assembly: GCF_013339745.2. Classification (NCBI taxonomy): domain Eukaryota; kingdom Metazoa; phylum Arthropoda; class Arachnida; order Ixodida; family Ixodidae; genus Dermacentor; species Dermacentor silvarum. The sequence goes on along the minus strand of NC_051159.1, from coordinate 147,042,098 downwards.
TTCTAATGACATTCCCTTTCAAACGGGGCGGCGGCAAATAGTGACCTAGACTGCTTGAACCTATCAGGTTAGACTACGCCTACGGCAGTGCAACATGTTGCCGATCTGTTTCATTTTTGAAAATATTTATTGAATCATCTCTCTGTTTGCAAAAATGACCTATGCATGTAACGACCCGGCCGGTTCCATCTCTTCCCTGCTTTGTTTTTCACGAATTTTCTAAGCATCTCTGATCAGTTGACGCTCCTATCAACTTTGAAACTCAACGCTCCTGGAAGGTGGACGTTTCGTGTGGGTCCTGGCTGGGTGAATAACTTGGCATTTCATTAAAATGTGCGGAGTCATCTCCGGACTTTTCCTCCAGCATACAAATGCATCATCCTATTGCGAATATTTGCCCTTGTATGTTTTTGTCCTCAGGCAATCAGATCTGGCCTGCCCAACCGAAAGTACTGCCCATTGTGTTATCGTGCAAAATTTTTCCCCATTTCTTGCTTGTATTTTTTAAAATCTCAGCGGACATTTTTGCATCCATCCATTGCATCAAATTTACCATCTGTTTCTCTCGATTTCTTTATGGTGACTATAGGCTGTGTACTTGTACTTCCAGTAACCCTGTACTTCGTTACAAGTTATTCTGATTTATTTCTCCATTCCATGCCCATGCTTTTGAGGTACAGATATTTGTGCATTCTGGCGTGCCGCGATTATTTTCTTTCAGTGGCAATAAACATCATTACGCCAGAGACTTCAACATTGCATCTTCTTTGGCGGATACTCTTATCATGAATACACAGATTTTTTTCTTTCTTATATTCCATCGAATTTCCTAGACTAGCAGCTTAAGAATAGAACTCACACCATAGAAATATAACTGATTTATTGTGAATACGTAAACATGCGTTGCCAGGCTAGCATATCTATACTAAGAAAGATTGCCGAGAGCTGTAGAAAAATCGGCAACTTACCACTCACGGAATTCTTCAGGATGGCTAGTCGTGGGTAAAAGATGCAAAATTCGCCATCTGGGTATTGGCACGCCCGAAGACGATTTAGCAGTGCGGTCGGCGGCAGTTTGTTGAATACCAGCCGGATGGTCATATCTTCGCTATGTGCGTTGCATAGGGATGTGGGAGAAACACAAGAAGATTATGAAGAACATAATGAGTTGCTGTGTGCTTTTTTATTCGGAAACCGTAACTAGTTTTGGTGACATAGGATGAGAAGTAGCAGCAAACTAATAATTTTATTTCGCTGCTATCGCGCGAATTATGATGTCAACTACTGCTATGAACCTTGGTAAGCGGGCAAGAAAAAATAATTTTTATCTCAAATTACTATTCTAATAATCTCAGAGTCGCCGTAGACGATCGCGGTATAGTTGTCTCTAGAGCAGCTTCCAGCCTTACATGGAAAAACTGCTTGGAACGAAAATCACATTATTATTCCAACCGATAGACGGACGGTGCGATAAGCCACTTTCTTACGCTTATGCTGTCAATGAATGTTGAAGATAGAATAACATTTTCGATCCATCGGTAAATTACTGCATGCAGACTCTTTATGTCATGGAGGCACTACGATAAATGTACACTACAGTAGTAAATCAACATTTTAAATGCGGCTATTCCACGCTTATGAAGCGGTAAGTTTATTCGCACGCGACTAGATATCACACAGAAATGAGCGAAATACCTGCAATTCAGGACGTCCACATTGACCAAGTCACGACCGAATGCCGTTCTCATCTTGAAAAATAACAAAAGTACAACAGTTTAGTCGCCCATTTGAAGGCGTGAGAAATAGCCAGGGCGGGGAGAAAGCATCACACAATCCATGCACATGACGCACGCGCTGTTATCGTACAGCGTTTTAAGATATAAATTGTGTGTATACAACTAAGCACAAACGTTCAGCAGGTAGATGCTAACTTGAAACTGGTTAGCAGTGGCCGAACAAGCAAAGCTTCAGGCTGGAAGAGCCAACGTGTCCACAACGGTACTTGTCTTCGTCAGGCACAAATACCCTTGATGTCCTCTTGTTCCTGACGAAGACAAATCCCTTGTCGAAACGTTGACTCGCCCGTGACATCACACGTTCGGTAACCGTTGAATAAATTATGTGCATACAGTCCACATGCTTTGCTGATTGTAACGAGCCAGACGACGCGGACTTCGGTTACAAGCAGGAATTAAAGATGGAGATATTGTTGTCGAAATAACAATGTCCATGGACTGTTAGGGTCGTGCTCACATGCAATTTACCTTCAAGCCAATATGAAAGGCTAGCGTTGAAAGGCAAAAAAAAAAGTCATAGCCGTTCTTAGGTGGCTTTATTTTGAAATGTGATGCAAGAAAGCTCCATGCTGTGGGAACGCCGACATGATCAGCGACATAAGAGCCAAACTGCGGATGAAGAAGATTACGGACGCGCGAGATGCGGCTGGGCGCCCTTGGGCCGAGACAGAGGCCTGCTGACGTGGGCTGCGGGATAGAGGCGTTTCCCACAATGCATAGCCGCTGCGCATGTTTTGAGCAAAACAATACCCATTCTCGTTTAGCACTGGTCAACTTGGACACCAGGAAAGGAAAAAAAAGAGCATTTTTCTATATGTGCATCCATTCTGGAGCAGTGTAAATGGAGCCTTTTGCAACCCCTGTTTTTGTGAATGACCATTCGTGTTGGAAATATATTTTAACAAAGCAAGTATACCGGGTGTTCAAAACTAAGCTTTACGGAAGTTTTAAAAATCGCCTGTGCCAGGTAGCTGAATTTTTATCGTTGAGCTGGGTTACTCGTAGAGGCGAACATTAGTAGCGCGAGAAATCAAAACACATATTCAACTAACTAACACACGTTTAATAATGAACCTCTTAGTTAATTACTTTACTACAAATATTGCAATTTGCGAATTGTAGCCGGTGAGTTTGCAAGACGCCTCCACTTGAAATGACTTTCCAGGATGACACCAGTTTTGAGATGTAATTTCCCAAAGTGTGGGAAGAAATACATCGGCGTTCTAGTTACTTCTGTGCTTCAATGTATAAAACAGCATATTAGTAAAAAAAAAAAAAAGAAGTGGAACAACAGCGCAATTTTATGGCGAGTTTGACGGCGCATATCTCCAAACTGGTGTCATTCTGGAAATTCATTCCAAGTGGATACGCCTGACAAGCTCACTGGCTACAATTCGTTAATTGCAATATGTGCCGTAAAGTAATTTACTAGGAAGGTAATTATTAGGAAGTGAGTTTTTGTTAATTAGTTGAATATGTGTTTCAATTTGCTACTAATGTCCGTCTCGTCGAATAACCCAGCTCAATGATAAGAATTACGCTACCTGCCACAGGCGATTTCTAAAAATTCCGTAGAACCTAAAAATGAACACCCTGTATTTTGTTTGTTTGCATGACATCTTTTCTTGTTCTACCTATGTGTAATGGTAGTTTATAACAGTGTGAGCGCATAGAAACCTGCGCAAGAAATAATGTACACAGCAACCTTTGGCGAAGCGTACTCTGACTTCTCGAACTTGCTTTAGACGCAACGGCTCGCATAGGCGTGTGTCGCTTGTTCAATTCTACTATTCAAAATTCGGATGCCTCTAATTACTGAGCTCAATGAAATGCTTAAGCCGAGAGACATCTTTGTACAAATGTCTGCATATAAAGGCGTACGCCTTTGGAAAGAACAAATGTCTACATACCGCTTTCATAACAATGCGAGAACAGTCTTCAGCATCGAGAGACCCGTTAGTTTTAAAGGAAACAATGTAGTAATATTCATCTGAAAAAGAAAGAGCCCAGATGATCGCCATCTTGTTGTCTGCCTTTTGCAGTAACAGCTTAATATGAAGAAAAAGAAAGAACATTTCGCAGTGTCATACAAATGGATTGTAACGGAGCCAGAATGCTGCAAAGAATATCCCCCAGCTTTATATCACATTTTGTTTTTGAATTTTTAGGCCTATGTTGATTTATGACATTAAGAAGGGTTCTAAATTTTATCGCCCACTTTGGTGTTTCGAACAAAGTGCAGTCTTACGTCTCTTCTTGTTCACAAAAAAGACGGTGCGTTAGAAGCTTATTTCCGCAATATGTGCTTGTTTTTTTCTCTAATCTCCATAGCTGCAAGGACAACACTGAAGATCGGTGGGACGCAGCTCTACGCAGTCTCACATTAGATGAACAGCTATGGGCAGTCCAACGGGCCCGCGAAGCGGCCGATAGGCTAGGTCTTTTGGTCCCAACGTGGGGCGGCCCGCTTCGGGCTAGGCAACTGGCGCGACCCAATGGACCAAAATAAAGTTTTTCCATCCATCCATCCATCCATAGCTGAAGTACTCCCTCGTCTGTTGCTACACAACTATGCCACAAGTAAGCGACAAGAATTAAAGGAATCGAAGGGCTTGATGTTTTGTTAATTAGAACCATATGAAGCAAACTTACAGAGAAGCCAGGGAATGCATAGAGAAAATAAACTGCTCTGTTTCAATTGAAATGTAGATATGACAACAACAAATTAAATAAAAGTATCCCGGGTAACCCAACCCACGTCTTTCACATTACGTGTGCGGCGATTCATCAACAGGCTACTGCGGCGGCCGTCTTCCTGTCATTTGTGTACATATGCAAGATTATCCCTGGGAGCATTAGCCAGCGCCACGCATGGCCATGACGGGGGATGTGGAACATCCTTTCAACAGCAAGCGTATCATGTAGTACGTGAACTTAGGGTTAGGCAACTAGGCAACTGGCAAACAAACCCCCTCCCCCCCCCCCCCCTCCCCCCCCCATGCTACCTCATGGCGTCAAGGCTGCCAAAGCCAAGGCCCTCGCTATTTCGTGAGCTCGAAGAAGCAGGGAGGTTCTGGATTTGTTAGTTACAACCATATGAAGCAAACAGAAAATTCAGGCATGAAATGCGTAGGAGGTACTTATTGCTCTTCTTTTAATTGAAATGTAAAAATACTCAATAAAAAGGTAAAGAAAGTGGACGAAAAGCCTTGCCGTAGGTGGAAGCCGGCCAACGTCTTCCGCGTTACCCCTAGTTACCACGAGTGGTTACTTTTTATCTCCCCACGATACAAAAACGACAAGAAGTCCTCACTCTACAAAGTAAAAGTACTCTCGTACCACTATCCAATATCAATGCAAGACAACGCACGCTGCTTTACTGAGCACACATGTGATCAACGACCTAATAGACAAAAGAGCTACAGCTACGTGCTATATCAGGTGAATGTGCTGTTTTCGGCAGACGCCCACAGCGATGGGCACTAATTTGACACGTTATTCGTAAGGAATCATCGATTCATTGACGATTCGCGGGGGAAAACGGGGGAAAATGTTCCTTCGTTCCGCGGGGGAAAACGAAGGAAGTCAAGAGAAAGATGACCGAACATATGCCGGTCAAAATTATTTATTGTTAGGTATGATTAATATTTTTGGAAAAGGGGATACCATACATTGATAAAGTCAATTTTTTAGCGCTGATTGCGACTATGCCTGTATGAACTTGGCTGGCGCAGAATAACATTTGCGACATCTATTTAAGAAATGTTTTAAATAGAGCTTGTTGTTGCATATTACGTAACTTCTTGCGAGCTGAGCGAAAAATGGGACTGGACTGAAGAAAGAAGAGCGCAGACTATCAATAGGCATTTATTAAAACGACACACACCTAATATATGTATATACAAACACAATATGGCGCTAACCCTAAATGATAGTCTGCACTTGTGTTATTCTAGTCTAGTCCCATTCTTCGCGCCGCTCCCAGGAAGTGACATGTGAGACAGTTAACATGATTTCTACAAGTTCAGATTTTGACTTCATCGTATAAAATTAAACAACACAAACATGTTTTACCTAGTCGGCAATTTCCGGCATTTTGGTATGGCCATGGACACCTGCAGTCCTCTTTTCCATGGTAGATCCCACAGTATGTGTTGCTCAGATGGCATTCCTTTGTCCCACATCTATCTAAAGGAACAAGCAGATACGTATAATTTTCTAGGTAGATAGAGAGTAAGTGAAATGATAAGAGAAAGCCGGGAGGTTTACCAGGCGGTCTAGTTAGTGGCCCGGTCTAAAGACAGGGGGAAAGGGGCTGAAGTATGAGTAGCAAAAGAGAGAAAGAAAATTTCACAGCACGCACGCACATGCAGAAGCACTCATCGTTCAATCAGTCACAAGCGGGGATGTAGGGAAGTGCATCTGAAGAATCGCACCAGCGCTTTTACGGCTTTGTGCATCGCAGTAGCACGAGGCAATGGTCCCAGGACCTTCACCATCTTCACTTCTGCAAGAGGCCTGTCGTCTTCGCATGAAAACCAGAGCAAGCCTCAGGTTTTCGTGATCGACAGTCCCACAGTAGGAGCTCTCAATGTTTCTTCAGTGCCAAATGTGGTATATTGGCCACTGACCGCCGTTCCATTCAGTGGTGAATGTGCCTCTTCCTTCCCTCTTTCTTTCCCTCTTCCCCTTCCCCCAACGCCGAGTAGCTGGCTAGAGGAATATATAACTCAGGCCGACCTCTCTGCATTTCATATCATTAGACTTGTCTCTCTCTCTCTCTAGGCGCTCGTACAAAAAACGCATATTTGCACGGCGCACAGTAAGGTTTCCTCACGTCGAGTAAGAGCGGTTGAAAGTTGTAATTTTATTTATGGCCCCATGGCGTGAAGGTGCCGGTTGGTGAACATCGGTGTATACAACTTCATGAGTGTGACATAAGTTATGGGCAGAGAAAGGAGTGACATTAAAGAACCGTGCTTGCAGGTAGAACATATCGCCGTATATTGGCGTATATAGTAGTGCTCTGTTCTTTAGCCCTTCTTTTTTGTCATTCTTGTGCTACTTCCTATCTCATCATATCATGAGAACATATATGTGTACCCTTCTATCCTCCAGAACAAAACAAACAGGGTGAACAGTGCTACAGTGACAGTAACGTGAAGTCTGCTGTGCACATCTGCTATCTAAAACGTGTACCGCTGCCCGCAGGAGCTTCCGGAACATAGATGCTCTAAAAATGTCTGATTTCCGCTGCGCATGGGCGCGCCACCGCTAATCGAAAGCCGATTTATTTGCGACTTACGCAGTTCCTTCCTAAGTTGGCAGGATTTGTGGATAGACAGCGAAAAATTCATTTTCGGCAGCGTTAGATCTACTTTGGGTATGGGGTGGGACCAATACAGTTTTTAAAAAAATTACTTAATAATGTGAATTTAGGAATTGACCAGGTTTATCGTTTCCTTGCGCACACAAACAAACATACAAAGAAACCAACAACAAACAAACAAAAAATCTTTAGAAGACTAGAATTTTGGGTCATTTGGAGATTGCATATTTGACTACGACGAAGCGCGATAGACGGCACAAAAGGAGGCGAGATAGAAGGTTGGGTAGCCACAGCTTAAGCAGGTTCATTCACATCTGTAGTTTTTCTTGCCTTGTGGGCCAGTTGTGTGTAGTTCACAGTGTACACATGCTTTGCATTTTTCGCATTTCGTCATGAAATTGTGCACGCATTTTGTATGTAATTTTTGTCGTATCGCCTTGTTTTTTGCACTCTGCTCTTTTTTGCGGGGCTCGTTTCAGAGAGTCCTAGGCGCATGCGTGCATTGTCCTGCTGCAGCAAACATTTCCAAAAAATATTTATAGTCGTTAGTATAGCGGTTGTCTCGTTTGTCTCGCCTGCCTTTGTCCCGCCTATCGCGCTTTTCACAGAAGTCAAGTAAACAAACAAACCTGACCACAATAATCATGGTTCATGGACAACACATTTCATAAGTCACTGTTGTAGTATCTGCTTGAAGCAGGCCTTCATGTTTACGTGTAATTGAATTCCGTTGTTATTATGCGTGGCTACCCAGGCAAATAAATAATAAGGAAAAAAAAAGCTGTATAGTCCCTTTCAGCTGTGGATATGGTGCCCTGTGTGGGACGAGAAAAGGGCAAGGCGTTCGCTTCGACACTTGTGATAGCTTGAATGCGTGAGGAAATGAGTCTAAAATGTAGCCCAGGTAGCACTGTTTTGAGTAGGACTTCATGATTCCCATCTGTTGCTGACAGATTTTTTTAAAATCTCTTTTTAAGTGCAATAAAGTATGTGGCCGCACTCATTGTCGACAACAAATAAAAATGTCACAGTTTCGCCCTAAGGGCGAAGCAATGAATGCGATAGCAACACAGCAATGTCATACGAAGTAAAGCGAGCGGCTTTGGTAGCAATATGAATTGTAGTAAAGATGAGCTGATTAAGTAAGCAGGTGTGCTGCGGCGTAAGTAGACCGACATGAAGAGAGACTCGATGACCACGAGAAGGCGCGTGTGAAACGGTGGTGTTGATGAGAAGCGCTTCCCGTGGGCAGCGCGTGCGAAGGGACACACCTGTAGTGCTGCACTGCCGATCCGGGCAGCATTGCATGTGTAGCGTGCGTTGGAAAATGTGGCCCGACCATTACTAACTGAATGAACAAGCGTGGTGTGAGCGCGCACAAACAAACATGAATAGATCACACTGAATGACTGCAGACGACTGTCAAAACGCTGGCAGCGAGCGCATACGCCGCCGCGGGCGAAGGTACGTGCGGTCTATCGCTTCAACGGAAAATGAGCGGCGAATGCACGGCGCATGAAGGTCAGAGCCGTGTGGAGGTAAGAGACAGTGCGGGCGAGCGAGCGATGAGCGCGGTTGTTGGCAGAGTAGAAGTGCGCCCCCCCCCCCCCCCCCCCCCCCCGCGCTCCCTCCGGCGCTGGCTTTCCGCTTCCTTGCTTGCGCGTGGGTGATTGAGTGCGTTCGCTCTCCGTGATAGCGCGCGTCCCCGCACGCTTACGCTCGGGCATACGGCGCGCGGCGAAGATTTTATCTATAGGGAACCTCACGGCGACGGCTACGGCAGAAATCCGGTTGAAGTGTCCATATAATTGCTATCGCAATAAAACTCTGCAGCACCCCACAGCAAGATGTTGGACAACGTTTCACCCCAATATTAAGCAAACAATCGCCATTGTTTTGCGTGACGTACAGTCGACAATAAATGTTTTCGATACACAGGAACCACGAAACGTTTTCTTCCAACCCATGTACCTGCGTTAGCGCTGCGATAAACAAGAAACGTAGCATATATGTTTCATATGCAGCGCAACGTAGCGGCGAGAGTTTGGCTTTGGGAAAACACAAGCCACATTCCTAAACACCATAAGTAAACTACCGTTCGGTTCCTCAAAGGTGCACCGAGTGATAGTGAAGAAGAATAAGATGGGGATTGACGCATAGCAGATGTCCAGTAACGTACGGAACGCGTAGATGCGCCTGTGCCGCAAGGTGCCTACTCATGTATCCGGGTGATAGTCGCCAAGCAATTCAGGACTTCTCAATGGCGTACAATGGCGCTGCTGTCGGCCCGGCAAACCGCAGCACTTGTCCCACTTGTGGACTGAATGCAAGGAAGCCCATGTAGGAAAATTTTGATGTTCTTTCGCTTATTATAGCCTCAATGTTTCTTTTTTGTTGTTTGAAGAAAAGCGCTTGATTTTTCATTAGTAATATTTGCGCGCGTAATAATAATAACCAAAATTACTCTCAAACCATTGATATACGTCGACTGTGGTTTGTAAAGACGTTTAGAGAAAACTGAAACAGTCATGTGGTACAATACAATGCCTTCATATACGCATGTTCTCGCATTGAACAAACAAACTTAGCAGGTGAACAGACTCGCATCTTATGGCACTCTGTAAAACAGTCAGTATGGCAGAGATGGCGATTTCAGTCTTGCCGTTAGGGAGTTACCACATCCCAGTAATTCTAAGCTTAATGTCACAACACGACCCTCCTCCGCATAGCCCTAACTGGAAACTTGCCTCAGGTGAAGTGATGGGCAAAGTGCTGGACCAATTCGACAATCGTCCACTAAAGAACTAAAATCTCTAGACCAGTGCTCCCAAAGAACATCCGCGTTGAAGGTTTTAGTCGCGCTACTAAGATTACTGTGGTCTAGGGGTCTTCAAGATAGACTTTAAAAACTGACCCCCTTACCGCTCTATAGTGTACATGGTTTGTTTGCGCTTGTCTCTCTCTATATATCTCTCCCTTCCACTCTCTTTCTCGTTTTGGGCCCCTACTCCGTGCCCCCGTGCAGGGTAACCATTGGGAACTGCCTCTGGTTATCGTCCCTGCCTTTCTATGCATGCTTTCTCTCTCTTACCTCTGCTGATCGGAAATATTTTGAAGAATCTGCTCACTTATCGCGGGATCTTATACGCGATTGTAACACAGAGGACGCTGTAGGATATTTTACCGTGTTTACTATTGACGCTGCTGAAAAGTTCGTTCCACATCCAAATGGCTAGTCATGTAAGTTACATGTTTCCTGGTAGAACGCCGAGATACACCAAACAAAGAAACGAACGAACAAACACAAACAAAGAACGAACAAATTTACTTTAAAAAGTACGAATTTGGGGCCAGTTGCTGATGCATATTTGACTATAGTTAAGCGCGATAGACGGGGCAAAGGAAGGCGAGACAGACGGTCGGGTACCGACAGATAAGTTGGTTCATTCACATCTATTGTTTTGTTTTTTTATGCCTCTTGGGCCAGTTGTGTGAAGTTGACAGCATGCACATGCTTTATAAATATGCACGTTTCGTGATCAGATTGAGAATTCTCATCCTCTTTGTAATACTCTAAAGCCCTGAGGGTAAAGATGAATGAAATGAATGAACTGAAAAGCTTAGGGCATACTGCGTCGATGTCCAACGGCGGAAAACCTAATTTAATTTAGACAGATGAAGTAACAAGGAAGGCGGACGATATGGCAGGCTAGGAGAGTAAGCTGGGAGAGATTTCCTTCAGGCCTCACTTCCCATACCAAGGAGGCAAAAGTACTGAATGCGTTCAGAAGGCTAAAGCGTCAGTCAATCAATCCGTTGCATCTGGTAAACCACGAAGGGAACAGCCTAGAATACCAAGCAGATGCGTTTGGGAAACACTTCGAAGGTGAGAACTCCATGCATTATTCCAAATCATTCCTTAAATACAAATAAATAGAAGAACATGTCTCTCGACAACAATGCAGACAAAAGGAATCATGCAACTGTCCTTTCAATATCACCGAATTACATAGCGGCCTTGAATGCATGCAAGAGCTCTACACCGAGAGCTGACAAGATCGTGTAAGAGAAGACCAAGAACCATCATCCTGATAGACAAATAACACTGCTCGCGCTTTTTAACAACATATGGGCGGCCGCTTTACTTCCAACTGCTTGGAGAGACGTATAGTACTCTCACTTTTGAAGCAGGGTAAAGGGCCATCCTCGGTAACAAGTGTCCGCTCAGTAGCGTTAACACGTTACCGTGTAAGCTAATCAAAAATATCTTAAATCGCCGTCTCTTACATTTCTTAGAATTCAACAAATTACTTGATCCATACCAATGTGGTTTCCGAGAAGGGTGGCCGACAACCTTGTGCGCATCGGGGCTTACATTATGATGCATTTATTCATACACAATTTTTTTTTGTGTGCGTTCCTTGACAAGGACAGGACCTACGACACCACGTGGTGCTATGGGATCCTGTCGGACTTGTCGGTAATGGGTGTTCGTGGAAACAAGTTCACCGTTATCGACAGCTACTTATCAAACCGGACATTCCGGGTTCGAATCGGTAATGAAGTTCAGTAATGTGCAAAGTTGGGCGAGTTGGTGATTAATCATCATACCGTATTGGCGAAGCAGTGCACTGACCAGTACAAAGTGGAGAGACACGATAATAAAGTAGTTGGGAGTGCAGCGAGTGTCTTGTATTCTTGTGTCTCTCTACTTTGTCCTGGTCAGTGCGCTGCTTCACGAATACGGTATGATGGTTGAAACGGTAATGTTTTATCCAAACCGTTTACACAGGAAACCACGGTACCGACGGGTCAGGTACTTAGATGTGCCCTTTTTATGATAAACATGAATTTTTACGCTCGTCAATTCCACTATGTATGTTTTATCGTTTATACGGTGACGACGGGCAGGTACGGTTCAAATCGTGGAGCCTCGCCGTCTGTGAGCGACACGTTCAACTCGGCCTAAACAAGTGACAAAATGGGCTAACGAGAATGGGTTTAACATTAATACTCAGAAACACCTTCGCGTCCTTTTTACAAGGAAGATAGGCCTGGTCCCAGAGCCCAGTATGAAACTTAACTGACAGCGCTTACCTTAGAACGCGGAGCACGTTTTTAGGTGTCATACTCGATTCATCACCCACATCAAGTACAAGGCTAAGTGCCTGAAAACAAGAAACATTTTAAAAATTGTATAATAAAAAATGAAAGTGCCTAACAAAAATGTATAAACGCCTTGTACCGTGACGCTTGGATTACAGGATTGTGGTGTAGCCCGCTAAGGATGCTTGATCATGCACGCCAATTAGACGCCCGCCTGGCCACATGTTGTTACGTTCGGCGACCAACGGGGCAGCGATCTTGGAAGTATCTCCCAATTGCCTGCGACGAATCGCTTCGGGAGGCTAAAAAACGTCCCGCCGGGAGAGATCAGCGACGACACCGTGCCTCTACACCTTTCAAAGAGTACGTGTCACGACGCTAGGAGGAGGAGGAGACTCTTGGAAAAGGGCCTCTACTACGACGCTTTCTCACGGCCGCTCGACAGACCAGCTGACCGCCAAGGCCGTTCTCCAAACAAATTCGTCGATGGCTGGCCATTCCAGGAACAACAGACGCGTCAGTTCAAGTCAGGCGCGAAGCCACCTGTCTACGAGTGTCCCCTCCTTTCTGTGGGGGAGTGAGCAGTGTGTGCCCGAGGGCACTTCTCCGAACGTGGTCGGGAAACGAAGGCGCCGGGGGATTGTGCGCACCCTCGCCCTCAAGGCGGACCTTCGGTGACTCTAGACGCTCCGATTGGAGGAAGAGGGCTTTTAAGCGGACTTTGGCGGCTCACCGAGTGCTCTCCCATCTGCCCTGAGATGTAGCCAGTGATTCGACCCAGTCATGCTAGACTGATGAGACGTAACGTCTCGTTCTCCTACTTCTCATGTAAATAATGTAAATAAACCCAGTACTCTTCGTTCTCGATGAGAACCTATTCCTCCCTTCAACAACGTCTTCAGCGTGGATGAGGAGGACGACGGCATGGGCCAGCTACCACTTTGGATATGCCCGACTCCAACTACTACAACTGGTAGCAGCGGCGGCGTAGGCTAGAGAGCGACCCGCAGTTTAACGTCGAACTCGGACTCCGAGGCCACGACTCCCAGCTGCCTCACTCAAAGCGCACATCGATACTTTTGAATCCGCACCCGACGATGCTTCCTTACACCTCTTCGTTCTTTGGGATGGTACTTCGTACCGTCGTAATGCTCATCCCGAAGGCCCCGATCTCCTCCTCGTCATCCCAAGGCACCTCCGTTCGACCGTTCTAAAGGAACTTCACGACGCGCCCACCGCTGGATGTCTTGGCATGTCTCGAACTTACGACAGAGTACGCTGCTGATTCTTCTGGCCCGGTCTTGCACCCTCAGTGCGACGTTACGTCACTGCTTGTGAGCCATGTCAACGCCGCAAGAAACCATCCCTGTTTCCCACTGGTTACCTGCAGTAGAGTGTACTAGAATCTAGTACACTCTACCTGCAGCAACTTGAAATCCTGGTAGAATCATTCGGTCGTCTCGGCTTGGACCTCCTCGGCCCTTTTCCATTATGTGCGCCGGGGAACAAGTGGGTTGCTGTCGCTGCTGACCACGTGACTAGATACGTCATTACGCGTGCTCTCCCAATCAGCTGCGCGACTGATGTGGCAGATTTCCTGCTACACGACGTCATCTTGATGCATAGAATTCCACGTCAAGTGCTCACAGACCGAGGCCGTACCTTCTTGCCGAAGGTAATTGATTACATCACGCGCGTCTGCTCTATTCCAGATTGAGCTTACTAACTCATACCATCCAGAAACCAACGGCCTGACCGAGCCGGACGCTTACAGATATGCTGGCGAAATACGTTTCAGCCGATCACCGTAATTGGGACATCGCTCTACCTTACATTACCTTAGACTAATTCTTCTCGCCTTGACACTGCCGGCTATTCCCCGTTTCACCTCTTGTATGGCCGTGAACTCACGCTACCGGTAGAAACCTTGCTACCATCGATTACGACCTCGACAAGTGAATATGCCCGCGATGTCATCGCTCGTGCTGACCACGCTCGATGACTTGCACGCGCTCGCCTATCAGTGTCGCAAAAGAACCAGAAGCGCCTCTACGACCTCTGTCACCATGACGTGTACTTTTCGCCGGGCAACTTTTGTTTACCACGCCTTGGTTGCCTTCCCGTCAAGTAGGTCTTTGCGAGAGACGAACTCCTGTCTTGTTACAAAGGCCCATATCGCGTGGTTCGTCAAGCCACCGATGTCACCTACAAAATCCTTCCAGCCAGCTTGGCAACGTCCGCCGCTCCGACCACCAGTGAAATCGTCCACGTCGCTGCGCTCAAGCCCTACAACTGTCTGCTTTCTACAGATATCTAACGGCACCGGGATGGTGCTCTCGCGGCCGGGGGTTTTGTTGCGATGCAACAGACGCTCAGGAGACATGGCGCAAATGAAGAAGAAAAGGAGCATCTGGGTTTGGCATGAGCTGGTTTTTCTATCTTGGTCTCTGGCTGCACTGCTCTTGTCAATGCAGTGTAAATAGTCTCTTTTGTCTGTCTTTCCACGTGGAACCATATTAAGAAAACGAAGATACAAACAGCCAATATATACACTGACACTTTAAGTGTTGTAAGATTCTTAAGTTAGTTTCATAAAAGTAAAAATCCAGCACTAAATTATCTTTATTGACTCCTATTTACAACATACATGTCTAATCAGCATGTCACAAAATGCTAGGCTTCTGGGCACGGAGGCATCGAGGGCAGTGTGCTTGCTGACAAAACCGTTGCATCAAGAAAAGCCACTAACTCCTCTAAAGCTGTCCCTGCCATATATTTGAAAGCTTTCCTACGGAACACCCTTAGGAACTATTGACAAGGCTTATGCGACACTGCAATATCTAATAAGCTGCATGTCCCTAAAGCACAGTTAGGAAATCGGCCATCCATATCAAAAATACGAATAACCGAGATTTTCATCGGTCGACTTTTACAATAGGCCAAACGTATGGTACATACTCGTACCTGTTCAATGTTTATGAGATACCTATCTGTAGTAAATGTGGCTCGACGCTGACTGTCATCTACGTGTTGCTGGAATGTCGTGAACTAGAGGCCCACAGAAAAAAAAAGTTTTGCTTACCACACCTTCAACAAGTTATGCTACATCCAGCAATGTTCCTAGGCAATGACCCGCTCTTTGACGCTAAATTAGTCTTAGATGTTGGCGCACATGTTCTACACTCAAGCGATGCGTTGCACAGCCGCTTATTTAGATCACGTATTTCCCTGCCCTTGCGCCCAAGGACCCGGTTGAGGCATCAGTGCTGCTTGCATATTCCTAAATGTTTATCTTATGATCACTTCGCAGCAAATATTTTATGGTCATTTCACACCTCACTTGTCATTGCAATATCTTTAGTATATATATATATATATATATATATATATATATATATATATATATAATTTCATGCATTTATACCTCGACTGATTCTAGGCCTCTTTATGGCCGTGTTACATCGTTGTCTCCATGTACATGTACCATTGTTAACTCATTGCACCAGTGTGTTTGGCGCTCTTTGGCCAGAACTAACCCTTGTGCCATCAAAAGCCAATAATAAATCAATCAAATAAATCTCCAATTTATGCACACCCGCCGTGGTGGTGTCGTGGCTTCGGCGTTGCGCTGCTAAGCACGAAGGCGCAGTTTCAATCCCTAATCGTGGCGGCCGCATGTATAATGAAGGCTATTTGAAAAAAAAAAAACGAAAAAAAAAAAAACCACGCTCATGTATGGAGCATTGTGGGCACGTTAAAGAATCCCAGGTGGTAAGTCATTTCGGAGTCCTACACTACGGCGTGCCTCATAATCATATCGTAATTTGGGCACGTAAATCAGCAGAATTCAATTGCATTAAATTCAATTCATGCACCTGAATGAATGCAGCCCCACGAGTATTCGTGGAGTTGTCACCCTCGTTAGAACTGCCATGTGCCAACCAACCATAGCATGGTTGTTTGTGCCAGAGATAGCGACAAGCTTAACGCGTCTTTGCTAAGTGAAGACACAGAACATGAAAATCAGGATTTTTCTTGCCTAAGCGTCTCGTTTAGATTTATGAGCCCAGATTCAGCATGTCACGAAATTGTGAAAACAGCTAAAACAGGTTAAAAGGCTCACTGGTAATTGATATCGCACTTATGTGGTGAATCCTACCTACTTACGCAGTTTCGTGGCGTTAAGTATTGTTATAAATGGTCGCTTACGAGGGACACAGAATATATAAACTTAAGCGAAGTAGAGGTAAAGAAATTGCGGCTTCTATAGGCTACATTCACATTGGAGGAGCGTAGGTAAATAATTAATATTCCAAGGGTGCGTAGAGCTCACGAAAATGATTATAAGTTTCGAAGAGAGAACATTATAAGGTGCGTAATGAGCACTTTGGCCTTCTTTTAACACAGCAATAAGCAGCCGTATCAACGAAGCCCAGTCTCAGAACTTGTCAGCGTTAGTCCGATAACCTAATTCCAATTAGGTACCCACCCGTGCTGTAGGATTTGGCAAGAACATATTCTTAGTGCAAGCTTACCTGTGCATACTCCGTCATGTTCACGTTCATGGACTCCACAAGAGCAACGTACATTATCGTTGAATTGGATATGGCACTCCTGATCTGCTCTGCACGTTTTCTTTTGCTCATCCGTGCACTCACGCACTGTGGAAAATTTCGAGCAGAAATGAAGGCGAGCGGAACCACAGGTTTTTCTCGCAGATATAACCCATTACACAATATGACATGCATCAAGAACACAAGTGTGTGTCTGTTGATATTAGGCATAATTCAGAACTCTGAACAGGATAAAATAGTCACAAAAAATAATTGATCATCAATGGCCCAGTATGGGAAGCCTTAGCTTGGAGCCAATGTTGCGACAAAGTAGACATGCATGTCTGAGCGCGAAGGTGCCATTTGATACTAATTAATGGCACGTAACGACCCCCCGGGTAAGCCAATAAGAAATTGAGTCACAATGCAGGCACTATGTCACCGAGCTTTGATGAACTTATGTGCCCCAGAGCTGTTGAGCTTACTTAAACTTTGGTCATTAACCTCATAGCATACCGGAAGTAATTAATGTAGTAATAATTAATATACGTGTATTCACCGTTTCCCTTCGATTTTTAAATAGTTGGTCACTTAACGGATAAACCACAAACAGTACTACCAGCACACACTTGGAAAAATTTTACAAGGAGTATTAATCTAGCGGCAATAAGTGGACTGAGTGTTAAGTGGCGTTGGCTGCGGGAAGGCTTAATCTGGATTCGCCACAACGGCTGCTCCGATAATGCGAATGCAGAATCCGGATATTAAAACCCCTCAGTCATCTAGAATCTTTTCTACAGGCACTGCGCTTGGCAGCTGAACACGATGGCTTAAGAAGCATGCCGAGCAACGGATTTTGGTTTGCCCTTTTTAAGCATCCTGGTAACCAAAAGTACAGTAGCCCAAGCGCAAGTGAACCACACTTTCTTGTGTCGGGAAATTGATAGCAATGATTTCCTAATCCTATACATTTGCTGTAGTGTACACTGCACACTTGTATTTCGCTTGCAAGTAAAAAAAAAAAAACGAAAGGAAAGAAAGAAAAGCGGACGCATAGGCGCCTTATATATATATACACGGGACAATTGAGACTATTACATTCTAGAGATCACCACTTTGCATATGACATATAAACTAGAACTGCACTAATTATTCGCTGGGAAATCAGCATAAGTACTTACCTTTGCATGTGACTCCGTCTTCTGCCACTACATAACCTTGCGGGCATTTACATTCAAACGGTCTCTTGCCATTAGGAGTACTTTTGCACCCATGACGACATAAGATGTCGGCGTCTCTTGTAGAGCAAGCGTCTGTTTAATAGCCGGAAAAGAGCAATACTGATATTGTAAAGACAGTTTATGGCACATGGCATAACGCATGAAAACACACTCCTAAAACATGAAGCACCTTATGCTTAAGAGCTAGTCATTTTTTAAATTAGCGGATGCACTCTTAGGCTATAGTCAATACATTACTCCACATAAATGTTTTTCGGCTAAGAATAAGAACGCGTCGCAATAAGTACCTTGACATTTTTTCTCCTTTGTCATGATGCTTCCAGGTGAACAATATTGTGCATCTGGCTCTGAAAGGTACAGACGATTGAAGAAAACTCTTTCATAAAGTATCAGTAAGGGAGAGAGAGGAAAAAAACAGGAAGACGACGAGCAGCAACACACGAGGTTATCAATACGGCAGGAAGTGCTAGTGAAAGCAGTAACAAAACGTATTTTAAATCCCTGGTAGACAATATTGCGTAAACACGTAATAACAGAGAAATAGTTGGCGGTTTAGTAAGGTAACAAGGAAATTAACATGGATGCTGGGCCCATGTTTAAACAGCATTGATGACGTCCGTTTGCACAAAAGGAGCTTGCAATTGGTAACGCAGGCGCTGACCAATTGTGATAACTGATATACATATAATTGGCGAATGGCGCCATCCAAGGACAAGCGGTTGCTACGAACAATTTTTCTTTCGGTATTGCGCAAGACCTTCGCTCGATTTATTTCTGCGAAGTAGAATAAAAAAAGTAATACACTAGACTTGAAGATAAGCCCGAATCATGTCTAGGACAGCACGGGTTACTCCAGCAGTCACCCCGTCATCACGTGATAGTAGATACATTACTTTTGCATTGCTCAGTATTATGAATTGCCGCGCGCGGGTATTGCTACATCACATGATCATGGTTGCAATTAATAGCTTTAGCGTGGTACCGGCTAATAATTCAGCTGAAGTGATTAAGAAAGAGAGGCAATGTTTTTTTCGCATATCCATGAATTACTGCCCCCTGCTAAAGTGTAAGTGTTGAAGGTTGCTATACTTTCGCAGTTGGGTTGGCTCCACCCTTGGCAGCAGCGATTGTCCTTTTCCAGAAGTCCCGCCTTGCAAAGTTCAGAGCATGTTTTGGAGGGGTTGAGGCAAGTTGTCACTGAAACACGATGAGGATTCGCATAAGAACGGTATAAAATGTGATGATTAATATACGTGTCCCCTAAATGAGACATCGATGTTTCATTCATTCATTCATTCACACACACATGAAACATCTGCCTCAACAGTTTCAGAAAGCGTACGACTGCATCCACGAAACCGTCGCCTACTGACTGGAGCGATCTTTTAGTGCCTTCAGCAAAACTGATACCAAAATTTTGAGCTTGAATTACGCATCGCCTGTTAAGTTGTATGCGTTTCGTAGTAAGCTGGCGAAATTTCGGAGCACTTGGGGTGACAGAAAATTTGAAAATTTTAATGTTTTCATATCGCAGCTAAACCGCACAGAAATCTGGCAACAATGACGGGTGACGAAATGAATTACGTCCTGCACCGTGGTTCTGCGTGGCCAATTAGCGCGTTGCACACGTGGTTACGTTTTCGAAAGTGCGTTTCGGCGGTCAGCTCCAGATAGTTTCTGTCGGCGTTTTATGGTGTGTACTGTTTTCCTCGCACAGGTCAAAAAGATTGCGCGCACAATGCAACGGGGCGACGCCCTTGATTCAACCGCGCTTTTTCTTCCGACGGGCGCGCATTGTTTTTCCATGAAATATAAATACACTTACCTATACAACGCGAGCCATTTTTTACAGCTTCGCTATCGCAGACACACTCGGGAGCCCCTTGGATGATCTCTACTTTACCATTTTTGCATCTTTCTGCAAACTCAGGTGCAACTGCAAGAACGGCAATTCAGTAAGGCTATTACTGGTTTACAATATGCCCATTGATGCAGCTTTCAAGTTTTAAAAAGTTGTTGCGCCACTCTGACATCGAAATTTTGCTTCCTGTAAAGAGTTTTCGGGAAAGGTTTGTTGAAGAACAAATATTAAAGCTGCTGTCTTAAGAAAGTAAAGTTGTTATTTTAATTAAAGTTGTTATCACTGACTGAATTCAGAGGAAGCTAACGAGGTTGCAGCATTACTTAGCTGCTGCACATCCTTAGCCGTTATTAAGGCCGTGATGGTGAGAATGTCTTTTTTTTTATAGAAATGGGCAAGGCCCTGTCTGGGACGCTAACAGCTGCAGTGCTCGGTGTCAACACTTTGTTTTCGTTTAGCGTCATTAAGTTTCTTGTAAGCTTACCTTCGCAATCTGGAGTGAGCCATGCCGCTAGTTCACACGCACACCGAGGCTGTCCATTTTCATCGAGCTGACACCATCCCATCGCGCAAACCTTTGTGTCGCACGAATTTTTGTCTGGAATAGAATGAAAAGAGCCTCCGTGAGTGTCTCTTGCACTTAACTGCAGTGCTTTCTTTTTATATTCGTTGTCAACGAACCTTGCGGTAAAGTTCAATGTGCTAACAATTTTCAGGCATAGATGCACAGAAGTTTCAACTCTGAAAGATACACCTATCTAGTTAAAGAAGTAAATTCTGGGGTTCTACATGCCGAAATCATGACACGATTATGAGGCACAACGTAGTCGGGGACCACCTGGGGTTCTTTAACGTGCACCGAACTCAGTGCACGGTACACGGGTGTCCTTTTTCATTTCGGCCTCATCTAAATACGACCACTACTGACGGGATTTGATCCCGCACCCTAGGGCTTAGCAGCGCAACGCCAAAGACAGTAATTAATAAGCCACCATAGCGGGTCATCACTTTCACGCCTCTGTTAGTGAAACATATAAGGAAAAATTGCAACCCACCGAGTTCAGCATGAAGTAAAAAAGGAAACTCATGCGGGGTTCTCGAAAAAGCTTCTCCGTTGGAAAGGAAATGCACGTAAAACTCCAGAAATGCAGCCTGCTCGAGGGATTGAACCCGAGACCAACGGCTTTCCGGGGCTATCGCTCTACCGTCGGAGCCAATCATGAGGCTAGCAAATTGAAGAGCGAGACCTTATCAATCGACATTTCGAAGCACAAAGAAAAAAAAATAGGGTGACTAGCAGCGAGACGACCCCGAAGAGGCGTTTGTCTTAGTTTCCATCCAAAGAACAGGATAAAATTTCCTTCATCTGCGAAGCTCTTATCCTCTTGAACCTGTTCGGGTCCCCTTTGTATACCTTCATGATGGTTTCAGGTGGATGAATATTTTATTTCTTTATTTATTTTACCCTCAAGCGCACAGAGCTTTACAGAGGGGAGTGGGGTACATAAATAGTAAACAAAATACAAAATTTATTAATATGTACTATTCTAATAACATCTACAATACACAGGACGAGACAATGTTAGGCTAATACAACAAAAGTAGGAATGAAGATACAATGCGAAGAACCGCGTTAAGAAAAAAAAAACACTTCATGGTCCGAAATGGAAACGATATCTGAGGGAAGGTGGTTCCAGTCACTGGACGTGGGTGGGACGAAAGAATAAGAAGTGTTAGTGCGGCAAGTAGTAACGTGTACCTTATGGTGGTGATCTAAGTGGACTGAACGATAAAATGGGGTCGTAACGAACTGGTTTTCAGAACTGGATTGTGGTATATCTTATGGAAAAGTGTTCTCACTTTCCACTATGTGTTCTCATATTCTCACTTTCATGAAGTAAGCAGTCCTAAAACGCTAACGCTATGGTTTGACCATGATAGAATTGGAAATTGATAACTGGAATATGGGGGGGGGGGGGGATCACAATACAGCGTATTGTGTGTGTGTGTGTGGGGGGGGGGGGGGGGAGGCGCGCGTGCGTGCGTGCGTGTGATTCTACCCACTGTTCAAGCAGGCATGAACGTAAAAATTAAACTTTACGGTCCCTATTTTCCTCTCTTGTTTTCACCGCCAGGACTATAGCTATTTATTATAGTATTGATGAAGAGATTGAATGCAGACTATTTTTGGTTCAGAAAAGCGTCTGAAAACGTCATCAGACCGTGCTACGTCAGTGTGCTCTTTAAGCAACGATTCACTTCATTGATTAAGCAGCATTAGCGTTTTGTGTACAAACATAACACTGACGACAAAACTATGTAGTAGTACTCACCATGACATTTCTTCTCCACGGCGTCAAAGTACTGTTCACCAGATTCACACCTGCATAAAAGCGTGTCGTTGGACCCAGGTGGAACTTCGCAGGGTATGTTTCCGCAGGCCTTTTTTCCGTACATCTTGCAAAGCTCTGTTGAAGGAATTGCATGTTGGCCAATACTACTGTATGAAAGAGCTATTCGTGTCACGCATATCATAAAGGGGTTTTATGGGAGTCCACAACAATCACCTATAGCGCTGCGCGAGCGAAATATTGGATTCCAGGAAGAACAGACCTAATACGAAGTAACATTGCATACGAATGAAGGTGGGCTGGATGCTCCATTAAGTATCAATAATGGGTGTCGTCAGGTATAAGTTCCTGAATGAGAAAACTGACACATGGCATTTACAAACCGCTTAATGTTGACCATATTATGCACAACCTTTTCGAAACAGTACCTCTAAAAGTTGTGAAAGCGTCCTTGTCACCTGTCCGTCAAATATGATGAGGAGGAACTTAAGAATATTCATTTATGGATATGCGGAGCTGACCGTTATATTCCTTCCTGTTATTGCGTGCGTAGGAAGCGCTTCAACAAAGTCTCGGAATTCGTCGTACAACACAAACGCCGCGAAAGCTCTTCCTGCCCAATGAACCACAGCGCACGCGCGTACGTCATCCTGATCAATTAACAAGTAAGCACAATTTGACTCAAACAAAGGAGAAAACTCGCTAGCGTACTTTCCATTCGCTTAGGACACCCCTATCCTGTCCTTTTACTTTGAGGTTAGACAATTGCCTCTTAAACACATGGTTAAGTACGTCATAAATTACAGATAATATTATTGTTTTACATCACGGAAAAGGATGGTTTTAGCTACGGGAGGATGTAGGCTTGCAGATTTGTAGATGCTTGCCGGCAATTGCTTCGCCCGAGCGTCTCCTGTTTAAGTGCCACGGTAAATCTGCCACTGAGTTAATCGCAGCATAAGCAAATCTAAAGTTACCACGACAAGGATTGCTACAGTTTCATTAATTTACCCTGCTCCCTTTGGGAATAACTACTGCATGAAATGATTGCTGATGCTTTACACTATACTTTATAACCATCACCCACGCCCCCTCTCCCCACCTAGTCAACTAATAGATCGTAATCTTTAAGAAACTTCAGGAGGACCTCTTTCGAGAAAATCCAGTGTCCTTGTGGGAAGATTAAGTCCTCCATGGCAGCGCACTGAGCCACTCAGTGTTCCTTTCCGTCAAGGATATCCTCGTGCTCTTACATTAATACTGGGCATTCTAACAATTTATCAACTGCAGTGAAATGCAATGTAATAGTAACAGTCAACTTCATATCTGCTAATACCAACTGCCGACGTATTTGCCGACTCGACGAGCAAATATGGCGCCACTGTACTTGTTTATTGTCACATTAATCACGGGAACTGTGCGAGATACTCTCTAAATTGCTTAGCTCTGTCCACGCACTACAGCTCTATGCTGGGCCATTAAACGCAATTTCGGTGACTGTTTCGTCGTCTTCATACAGTAACTGGGAACAATGAAAGGAAGCGCGTTTGTAGGAAGTGCAGTTACTAAAGATGCGAACATGCGCGTTCCTTGGGATGTGAGCAAGCTTGCGTGATTAAGCGATGTGCCAGAAGGTCTCCGCTATGTGGAAGCAACGCTGCGATTCGCAAGCTCAAGATAAACCCGTGAAGCCCTTATTTGGAAAATGAGGCCTTAGAGACGGCGTTATGGAAATAACCCAAAGAAATGGTCCTGTTATCGCGCTGGCGGTTCTGTTACTTAATAGAACGCTTCAGTACACCATACTGTTATCGCTTCAGGGGTGTGTTAGCTGCGCCAGCGCTAAAAACCTTTTTCGCGCCACCCCTGCACAGATGGGACTCTAGGCCGCTGGTAACGCTAGCGGTGATACGATAACGGGTACGCAAAAACGTTGCAGTAAACATTCTAAAGCTTACCGTGAACTTCAGCGGAGTCATCGCCACCGCTGGAGATCGCCTTCCCGATCACCAGGGATAAAATCGCAAGCACCGTCGTGAGCACGCGCATAGCTGCTTCGCCGAAATGCGTTCGTCGAGGTGTCTGAGAGCAGCGTTCGCGGGGTGCATTCTTCCGCTTGCACGTATGGAGCCCGCGCGATAAAGGCACATATCGGTGTTGGCCGACGGTGCGTTATCACTCTATTTACTTTTGTTATTTCTGCCGCGTACGACGCCGGTGAAGACGGGCCAGCTCTCGATCGATATAGCGTGCCCTGCTTTTCCGCGGGACATTGCACGGCTTCTGTGAAACAATCGGGGTGTGTATGCAGAAGATACGTAAAGGTCATGCTTCGTGGGAAGCCCTTTGCTCACACCTCAGTTGCTTTCTTAAGGTCCCAACCTGATGCCCCTCCCGTTTTCATCTAGACGGATGACTGGAATTCAAGAACAGAGGTGCCGCATAAATATAACTTTGAAATGAGAGTTCTTGCCGGCAAAAGGAAACGCAAAGCCTGTGCTGCACTTTTCAAGGTTCTGACGTAACTTTAGATAAATATTATCTCCCGATGATTATGTCGCCATAACCTCATTTCATTATTCCTTGTAAATGCTATGCTTAACATTTCATGCTGCGCATAGCGCACCTGCGACTGTGCGATTTCCAATGACATTTTAACGGACTCGACTTCCAAGAAATTGCATGCTCCTGCACTAGCGCCTTTTCCCGCACGCATGACTGCATGCTTTATAGGGTAAAACAGGAGGACATTTGTAAAATAAACCCGTTTCTCGTTTCCTTCAACATTCCAAGCTCACCTGCTCACCCACAAGCAAATGTCGGCGATAGAGACCGGCGGCGGCATGGGTCCGCTTAACTAGATTAGTCCGACGCCCCGGTATAGCGCAGGACCGCTACACGATTTTAGGCACACCGGTGGCGTAGGCTAACGACCCTTTTGTAACGCCTGTGTCCGAACCATGAACCCCAGAACCGGACAGGCCAGCCTGAGCTCTGTAAGGATACACTGCGAAGCTGATGTCGAGAAGAGCAAACGTTTAGATTATCGCAGCCATATATAGTGAACGAACACAGACAGGCGGCAATGACAAAGGTCACTTAAGGCGGGAATGTGATAAGCGGTTGTAGCTCCGCAATCCCATTGCAGTCTTGAAGCTTGAGGCGCTCCCCAATTGTTCCAGATCCGCTTACAGCGATTGTTCTGGTATTGCGTGCGTTCCATGAAATAATTTCCTGCCTCCTAATCGTAAAATAGGTTCGAGCGGTGATTGCGAGCTCTCGGTCATGTTCTCAGGTAATCCCGTCTGTACCTTAGCATTTAGACTTTGTTCCAGCTATTCGTGAGAGAAGAAAAAAGGACATCTTTAAAGGAACAGTAAAGAGAATCATTAGGTTCTATTAGTAAGTTCAGCTTATATAATAAAAAAAAAGCCTACTATTTTTTTCAGCGGAGGCTTGCCAAGCAATGAAACGATACAAACACGAAAGACCGGTTTCGATGCCAGATTGAAATTCTCGCACCCGCCCACTGTGACGTCAGGGACAGTGCAAGCGTCTACTGGGGCTTGGTTAATTGTTTTTCGGAGATAAAGGTCCACGTTGCATTCTAAAGGAGCCATATAGACTTCTCGTAGCAAACTTCTGACAATTTTCGGCGCCAAAACAGTGCAAATACGAGACAATGCGTTGATATCCGTGACTTCACACTAACGCTCTGGCACGTCAAATGCTTGGCACGAAATTCAAAAATTGAAAGTTCGACCTTGATTTTGTTCTATAATGTTTGACAGGTTTCTGCCAAATTAATTATGACCAGGCTTCAAAGTTTTGGGCCTCACTTGCTAAACAAATAATAATGGAAAGAAAACCGGGAAGGTCCACCGAAGTTTTTTACTGAATTCAGTTATAACCGATAAGTGTTAGTGAAGGCAAATTTACCAGAGAGCTTAAACAGCCATCGGCTCAAAGCGTTGAGCTTAAATGCGCTTCACGGTAACGAAAAGCAAGCAGCAAGCAGCCTGGCAGGTCACACTTCAGCGTGCTGCCCAAGCAATCGTCATGTTATTTACGTCTGTTTTGCCGGCTGCTGTGATGAAAATAAGATCCGGAACTATGGTGGCGCGTACAGTGGGCATGCGCGCGAGCCCTGGCCCAGGGGCCCGTGTGCTTCCAGTCTTTTCATTAGCTTCACTGCGGTGGATGAACTGGGCAAGTTTACCTACGGTAACACGGGGTCATCCATCTAAACGTTATTTTCTGTATCGTTCATTGGAACTTTGTCCATGTACGAATAAAGCATTATTACTTTTTTGTTCAAATATCAAACGCACTCTTAAAATTCCTGCATAGTCTAATCGCCGTATGGCGTCCCATTCTTGCTAGTTTATCTTTCTGCAACATACAGCACCTTGCGAGCACCAATCAGCGGACCGGGAGAGCTCACCGTCTCCGCACGAGTGAAAGACTTGAGACGAAGAACCCCCTTATGTGTATTTACTATGTTTATATGCACTTCCAAAGCAAACGCCCTTGTTGGAAGAGCGTTCGAGCGGCTGCTAGTACAAAGTGACAACAGAAGCTTCGAAGCACGACAGGTGGTTGCCTAGAGCAGAGGGAAAATGGAACGTGTGGTATCACTTCTGGTTGCAAGTAGTGGGCATTAAGAAATGTACTGATAAAGGTTATGCTAAGCAGCCATACGGTATATTTCGTACGTTAAAGCTTGCTACACAGGTTTACGGAACCATTCATAGCATATTCTTCCGTTATCCTTACGATTATGAGTCGAAATATGGGGATATTTGGAATTTAAGATGCCAATGGCAATATTATTTCACACCAAATTCCTACTTGATTAATCTCTTATAATCCCTTGGTCAGAATGTTTCCAGGATTGCTTTTTCATTTATTTTTCTATGATATTCAGACTTAAACGGTTGTCTTGAGTCATGTTTAAGTGCCGCGGTACATCCGCTCCTGAGTTAATCACAGCATAAGCAGATCTATAGTCACCAAGAGGAATAATGCTACAGTTTCGTTAATTTACCCGGCTCCCTTTGAGAATAACTACTGCTTGAAATGATTGCTGATGCCCTACACTACTTTCTAACCCCCCCCCCCTTCCCCCACCCTAAGAACCTAATACATGGGAATCTTCAAGAAACTTCAGGAGGAGACTATAGTACCTATTTCTTGAAAATCCGGTGTCTTTGTGGGAAGATAAGTCCTCCATAGTAGCGCGCTGAGCCACCCAGTGTTTCCGTCCGTCAAGGACAGCCTCGTCTCTTCCACTAATTCTGGGCATTCTAACAAGTTATTCAGTGCAGTGAAATGTAATCTAGGAGTAACCGTCAATTTCATGTCTGCTACTACGAACTGCCGACCTATTTGTTGACACGACGCGCAAATATTGCACCACTGTACTTGTTTATTGTCACATTAATCGCGGCAACTGTGCGAGATACTCTCTAAATTGCTTAGCTCTGTCCACGCACAACAGCGCTGTGCTGGGCCATCAAACGCAATTTCGGTGACTGTTTCGTCATCTTCATACAATAACTGGGAACAATGAAAGGAAGCGCGTTTGTAGGAAATGCCGTTACTAAAAATGCGAACAATGCGCGTTCCTTGGGATGTGAGAAATACTGCGCGATTAAGCGATGCGCCAGAATATCTGTGCGCCAGAAGCGCCAGAACAGGGAGAATAATTCGATGTTGATTTAGCGCTTAATGCGAGATAGATGTGCTAGCATTATGCCGCATCTTTTTGGCGACCCGGATTCATGATTTAAACCGCGTTCGTCACATTGCAAAATGTTTTTCAGGCGCTCAATGGACGCGCTCCTAAGCCCCCCCCCCCCCCCTCTTCTAATTCTCCCCTCTATCTTTACCTCTACCAAGTGACCGGCTTCCCACACTTCCCACACTGACTATTTTCCACTTCAACACTCCTAATGCTAACGCATTAAAAGTCAGTCGTTACCTCTTTTTTGTCAGCCGAGAGCAAGAACTCTGTTGTTAGCAGGCTCGCACAGTTTGCTAATGATGTGCCACACGCATTAAGCTACGTCGCAATTGATGCATCACGTTATGTCGGTATCCATGCCACAAAATGCTGGCCGAGTGCCAAATTTCACTGTGAATATCTCGGGAACACAAGCACGTCAGAAGAATCAAACAAAGTGAAGTTCTCTTCAAGATTGCCTTAGCGTTTCTTCAAACTTAAACCATATTCGTGATAGCCCAAATTATTAATAAGGAAGTTTTCTGTAATAATCTCTTTGGTGAATAATTTGTCGCAAAAAAATGTGCCCACCAAAGCACATAAAGCGATTGTGGAAGAATATTTTGCGTAGCAAGCATAATGTTTTAATAAAGTTATCATTCAGTTAACTTTGAAGACCTTTCATATCACCAAATGTATCCGCCTAGGAAACGACGATCATTGCCAAACCCCCGGAAGAGGCAACGAAAGCGTTGGTTTTATTTTTTAGGCTTGCTTCTTGCATATACTGGAGATGCTACTGGCGCTGTTGGCGTTTCTGTTTTGTATGGTGTGGGTAAGTTGTGGTTCTCAAGGTAACGCGCATATTCATCAGGCTCAACTATGCGTTATACAGTGCTCCGTTACCGTGCTTGCTCTGTATGACGAAGTAAGGAAGTACCTAAGAAGAACTTCTGATACATGTGATTGTTTCTCACTGGTTTGTAGTGCGGTATAATTAATATACCAGCGAGCACCAACGCTTATCTTATGTTGAAATACAGCGCCCGTGCTCTGCTCATGAAGTAGAGCTTGTACAGCTCGAACTGTAAGTAAATGTATTTGGAAAGCTTGATCCTTACCATTGTAGTCTTCTATCAGGTCTGGGTGATCGCATGTACATCTTCTCTTTGACTTGCCATTGTCGTCTTCGCATTTTCCTATCTTGCATGGCTCAACATTAGAGTTGTGAATGCCTGAAAAACACATGTATGAAGCGCGGAGCTATCACTTTTATTCACTGGGTATTTGGCAACAATGCCGTGCAAAAATGCTTCCGCTATTCTCTGCTACAGCTGTAAAGTGAATCGTTAACGTTGGCAACTGTGTGCGTATTTCGCATATACGGTGTTTCACCACTGACGTCTGAAGGCAAGGCAGTGTGCCAGCTGTGCTGAAGGCTGACATCATTACGGCCATCTACTTCATGCACCCCACGTCAAGTCAGCTGTTCTAAGCAGTGGCGGAGGCAGAAGTTTTTTTTTTTTTTTCGTTGTGAAAGACGGACATTTAGAAAGCGGGGGGTGGGCGGCCGAAACGTACCTAAAGTGCCTATCTTCCTGGCTACGCTCCTAGTTATAAGCATGTGATAGCGCCCGATGTCCGTGTGAAGCAGTCAATTGAGCGCTGATGCTCAAATGCGCACTTTTGATATATTGTAACACATGCGCACAAAGTGGTAAAAAAGTGGCGCGCGCAAATTCTCCATGCTAGTGCAGATAAACGTCATTAAATGGCCAGAGTATTTTTGTACTGCTCTCATATTACATTTTACTGCATCAAAACGTGGACGGCAAATTAGGGGCAACCTAAGCTTCGCGTTCACTCAACGCTGCCTAAAACTCCAACGTGCGTTGTTGCTTTCACTGCTCATATTTGCTTCCTTCCTGCTTGTTTATATATGTAAGAGAACTTTTCAGCGCACTGCGGGCCATAAAGGTTTGCAAAAGACGTCTGCTTATATGTAAGCGTTAATTGATAGAGGAATTTGATTGTCAGAGGCTTCGAGAAAAAAAATCACAGCATATCCACGAAGTGAATGATGATGAGTGGGTGAAGCACCGGGGGATCATTCGGGTAAACCACAGCTATGGACGAGAGATAAAGAGAGCGCGCGCCGGGAATGAGAGAGAAAGAGAGCGCGCGTCGGGAACGAACGCCCTTGTGCACCGCAGCGCCCATAGCTACGGACGAGAAAGAAAGAGAGCGCGCGTCGGGAACGAAAGAGAACGCGCGTCGGGAACGAACGCCCTTGTGCACTGCAGCGCACCTAGCTACGGACGAGAGAGAAAAACGCCGGAAGCGTTCTCCGGAAGCCGGAAGCGGAGGTGGAAACGGAAGCGGAACCGGAAGCGGCACCGGAAGTGGAAACGGAAGTCGGCTTCCGGTTATACTATACATATACACATATATGTATATATGCGTATACATACATACATAGCGGTCCTTAAAACTTGTTCTCGAGCTTTGTTAACCTCCAAGTTTCTGCCCCATATCTTAGCACCGGTAGAATGCAATAATTGTACACTTTTCCTTTCAATGACAGTGGTAAGCTCCCAGTCAGCATTTGGCAATGCCTGCCGTATCCACTCCAACCCAATTTTATTCTTCTGCAAATTTCTTTCTCATGATCAGGGTCCCCTGTGAGTAATTGACCTAGATAAATGTACTCCTTGACAGACTCTAGAGGCTGACTGGCGATCCAGAATTCTTGTTCCCTTGCCAGGCTATTGAACATTATCTTTGTCTTCTGCATATTTATCTTCAACCCAATTCTTAAACTTTCTCAATTAAGGTCCTCAATCATTTGTTGTAATTCGTCTCCATTGTTGCTGAATAGGACAATGTCATCTGCAAACCGAAGGTTGCTTAGATATTCGCCGTTGATCCTCACTCCTAAGCCTTCCCAGTCTAAGAGCTTGAATACGTACTTCTTCTAAGCATGCAGTGAATAGCATTGGAGAGATTGTGTCTCCTTTCCTCACCCCTTTCTTGATATGTATCTTTCTACTTTTCTTTTGGAGAACCAAGGTAGCTGTGGAATCCTTGTAGATATTTGCTGAGATATTCACGTATGCCTCCTTCCTGTACCCCTTGATTACGCAATGCCTCTATTACTGCTGGTATCTCTACTGAATCAAATGCCTTTTCATAATCTCTGAAAGCCATATATAGAGAGGTTGGTTGTATTCCGCAGATTCCTCGATTACCTGATTGATGACATGGATATGAACTAGTTGTGGGCAGGTACTCCCTGCCTATCCCAACGTGGGAGAGGCCCGCAGGGGGGTCGGGGTCAAACCTGGCTCTCCTCCCTCGGCCTTTAATAAAGTTAATTATCTATCTGTCGTCGTAATGGGGAGGCCGCGTTTATGGGGGTATAAGCCATTGCTAAAGGGGGTATACGTAAGGGGAATAAATCAACCAGACTTGGTGACTGTTTGTCACCGCCCCGTTTCAAAGGAGGTGCCAATAAATCGCCATCTGCATCATCATTCCCATCATATTCATTGTCTTACGTAATGGACAGATTTAATTTTGAAGCAATTAAATTTCGAATAATCGCAAGCGGCAATGGCGGGCAAATGCCGCTAAGCACGCGGCCGAGCAAAGTGGAGACATGAAACGCAAGCGACAACGGCGGACTGCGGGCATACAGTAAGTGACGTCATTCTCACCATCGCAACCGTCACATCATGGTTAGTTTAGGCGCACCTACGACAAGCTTCGCATACCCCCATTTTGGTTAGTTGGTTAGTTTCTTTCTTTTCCTTTCTTAATTTTTTAGACCCTCCAGGCCGGGACATTGCGTATGTCCACCCGTTACAAAGGTTCTGGCCACCACTACGTCATCATAGGTAGCGGCACAAGGTAGATAAAGAAGGTTTCAGGAACAAAAAGAAGATTCAGATGATGTATACAAAAATGCTGGAATGAGTGTGTAGCATACCTGAATAAATGAACCAGGCTTGGTGGCCGTTTGTCACCACCCCGTTTCATAGGGGAAGCCAATAAATCACCATCTTCGTCATCATCATCATTTGCATCACATCGTGATACTTGTCACAACTTGACATGCGCACCGCGAAGCGTCGATACATGCAAATTTTTCATTGCAGTTGCGTTGTCTTCCAGCAAATGCCCCGACATGCAGCAGTTGCATGTAGCTGGACCTGGTCAACTCAAGCAGGCTAGGTGACTATATGTCACCGCCTCGTTTCAAAAGGATACAGATAAACCATCATCATCGTATCGAACAGGATCGTGTCGTACCACGGGTCAAGGGATGTGAAATGTGCGCCGCGTAGTCACGATACCTGTGAGTGATTGAGTGAAATAACTTTTATTAGGGTTCGGCAAGGACGCGAACTCGTCGCGCACCCGGCTAGTCATACCTGTCTTTACTCTTAGGTACACTTTATGGTTCCTCTTGACAAGGTGCCCTCTAGTGCGTGCTGCCGAAAATGGAGCTCCTATGGAGCCGCTTCTCCAGCTTACGCTGCGACAGTGCTTCGTGTGCCGCGCAGGCCTGTGACCTTTCTTTATATGGGCTACTGCTTTAGCCTCTCTGGGATCTGCACGGCGCGCTTCAATTGCTGCGCATTCCATATTTTTGTGCATCTTTCGGAATTATAGAAGAATTTTGCAACGAACTCGGTATCTTTTGTTTTTTTTGTAGTTTGTTTGCAAGGTACCATACCACTATTCTAACAGCGGAGCTTTTTAAGCCGGCGCAAGTCCGCAACGAGCCGGAGAAAAACTTGCTGAGCGATGAGTGACCTGCGTTGCCTATATATATATACAGGGTGTTTCAGCGAACACTTTCAAAATTTATTTAAGCTTGCCTGTGGCAGATAGCCCAATTCTAGTTAATGAGCTGATCTACTCGAAGAGGCGGACATTACTTGCACAACAAATTGAAATGCATAATCGAATAATTAACAAAATTTCACTAATTAAGTTTTTAACTAATTGCCTGATGGCCCATATTGCAGTTTACAAATTGTAGCCGAGGAGGTCGCAAGGCGGATCCACTTGGAACTAATTCTCAGGATGACACCAGTTTCGAGATATTAATTTCCGAACTTTGCGGAGAAATGCATTGGCGTTCCGGTTAATTTTGTGCTTCAATGCATAAAGCGACGTTTTGTTTAGAACTTAACTGGAACGCCAATGCATTTCTTCGCAAAGTTCGGGAATTAATATCTCGAAACTGGTGTCATCCCGAGAATTCGTTCCAAGTGGATCCGCCTTGCGAACTCCACGGCTACAATTTGTAAATTGCAATATGGGCCATCAGGCAATTAGTTAAAAACTTAATTAGTGAATTTCTGTTAATTATTTGATTACGCATTTCAATTTCATGTGCAAGTTATGTCCGCCTCTTTGTGTAGACCAGCTCATAAACTAGAATTCTGCTATCTGCCACAGGCAACCTTGAAGAATTTTTGAAAGTGTTCGGTGAAACACCCTGTATATATATATATATATATATATATATATATATATATATATATATATGCAGCAACCATCTCGCGGAGCTGCGTGTGCTTCGCCTCCTGTCCGTGCCGTGCACACGTGCCGTGAAAGCGCGCCGGGCGCGCTATGCTCGGCAGAGAGAAAGAGAAAATTAGAAGGAGAGTTACAGAGAGAGAGAGAGACATTGTAGCAGCAGGAACGAGGCAACGTGCAGAGCTGCTGCCGACGCCGTCCGCGTTTCCCCGTTTCCCCGCGTTCGCGCCAATCGCGCGCGGTGTCGATGATGATGATGATGATTTATTGGCATCCCCTTTAAAATGGGGTGGCGACAAAGTCACCTAGCCTGCTTGGTTTAATCAGGTATACTATACATGTTCTTTATTTAGCATTGTTGTATACCTCTCATTATTTTTATTTTTCAAAAATTTACCTTGTGCCGCTACCTATGATTTTAAGAGATCAGGTCGTATCCATCTTTTCCCTGATTTTTTTCCACCAGTACTCTAATCGTCTCTTGCTTATCTGTACGGCTGATCTGTTGATCCGTGAGTGCTGCAGGCGCCCCTGGCGGCGGCTCGGCAGGTTTCGACCAGCCCTGCCCCGGCAAATGTGGAGGCGCAGCTTGGCCATGACGTCACCGGGGAGATAAAGATCGGAGCCGCCGCGATGGCAGCAGAACTCTCGTTGACTCTGTGGCGAATACATGTAGCCATGACATGAGACGACCAAAGAAGATCCGGGCACCCGATGAAGCCGCCGCTCATCTTGAAGCACATCGCGCGGCCAAGCGAGAATCTGCGCGTCGGCGGCGAGCCGATTCGGAATAACGTGCTTAGCATCACTTCATTTCCTAGCAAAATTTAGCCAAGCCTAGCAGAACTGGAAGCAACTAGGTGATCACCAGCTTCGCTGTCTTTTAAGCCTTGCACAACTTAGTGCAAGCTTCTTCAATTTTTATCAAAGTTTTATTTTGATACTATCCGTAGTGTTTACTGCAACATTTTCAGTCGTCTTCTATGCTCAATTCCAAAATACCACAATGTCGGCAATATCTTGCGACTCCCATTAACGCGTGAGTTTCCCGGCCTCTATGTTAGGTCTACCAAGGAGGTTTAACCTTAGTTGTCATCCGTATTACTGCAGTGCGACTTAGGCAATCGGTCACCTTTTATTCTCTTTCATCGAGAGCAGGAGTCGGGAAAAGACGCACGTTTTCTGGGCACGTAAACTTATTCACGACTGCCGAATACGAAGCACCGCTACACTTGGCTCTGTATACCTCGATTGATGTCGGAGTATACGTACCTTCGTACAAGCGCATGTTCAGGCATAGGCTATACGTATTCACAAAACAGCCGTTATTTTGTACAATTTTATTTCCCCAGGCGTGGTGTTTATTGCGGCAGACGAATGTGGATATCGGCGGCGGTGAAGTTGGGGTCAACATTTCAGAGACGGGTGGGGCGCAAGCCGCCGTATAACTGTGGGCGGTTTCGCGGGTGGCTTGCGAAGGGCAGCATAATATTTACTCGGCGTCATTGCTGCTTCTGATGCCGATTTCACACCACAGGGTGGCTGACCACTGTGGAGACTGGTGTTCGGTGTCGAAAGCGGCTCCGTAAACCGAATGAATCCGGTTCCGTCGACGCAATTACTGGCACCATGGCACCATGGAAATTTTGAAGTATATGGCTCGCAGCATGATCCGTCGGTGTCGTATATAGACGAGGCTGTTGGCTGCGGAGACGTGACGAAATTAAAGTTTGTTTACGACGTCTTCAAGCAAAACGGCAAACCTGGCGGAAGCTGCACGCGGGCGTAATTTTGGGGGATTTCAGGCGTAATGTTTCGCACCCCTAATTGACCCTAATTGATTATTAAATTTTATATTCACTCAGCACCACATGCTTCCTCTACACGATGTGCCCCTGCGCTGTACCCGTCGCCAGCCTGGCAGTGAGGTTTTGGACCTCGTGTTGCAGGCGTTGCAAGTTGACCTGGGCGTGGTCATTCTGGCGCTCGAGCGAACTGATGCGGTTGTGCAACTCCTGCACGCAGCTGTGGGTGGGAAGTCGGTCGGCACTCATGCTTAAGCCGCAGTCGCGACTGCAGCGAACCATGCGCTTGGAGCAGAACTCGCGCCGGTGGGCCGTCAGCTCCGAAGCACGTATCTGGGAGCCGCAGTCTGGGCATGGCGCTCTGCGGAACTCGCACGACATCAGGTGGCTGTTCAGAGTCTCTATGGTCACCTGGGAAGACCGCGCAGGCTGGGTTTGTTACTCGTCGCATCTAGCCACTGAAGTTGCGAATTTTAGTGGAGTGTGAGTAAATGGTATTGTTGATTATTATGGTATTATTGAAAGGGTACTATTTGATAAAACTTTATGAAATAATACAAAAAGTAAATATTCAAGATGGCAGAATTATCAATCAATACAAACAAATAAACAGGCATGTGTGATATGTAGCGAATCCACCTAATTACAGAGTAGTGAAACTTCGATTTAATGCAAAGTCTGTCGTCCCACATTTTTCCCAATAGGAAATGAATTATTGCTCAAAGCACATAGGCCAAGTAATTGCTGCAGGTATTATAGGAAAGGGGAGAAAATAGATCTCCACCCAGTGCTGATAGAACGCTCCAGGTTGATGTTCTTGGACTATAATATAGCAATTAAGTAAATCTAATATTTTCCCGAATGCATCGAAGTAGAATGGGGCTGCATTAAGTAATCGAATGTCCGTCATACTTTCTTGGCACCATTTCGCGGAAGTGGCAAGAGCGAGTTGCACGCACAAATGAAGTGCTTAACTTGGTGGCCATGGGCCTTTCTTTAGGATTTTTGATTAGTAAAGTAGATGTCGATCTGACTATCGCTTGTATTTTTTTGATGAGATCGCATTGTAAAGGTCGACAAACGTAGTTCGGTTATATAAGGAGGTACGTGCAGTTCACTGAGTGACAATATGTGGAACGAGGGAGAGACATGGAGAAACAGTGGAGTTCTGCGAGGTATAGAGATGCACCTGACAGGAGGAGAGGCAGCGGTTGCATGAGTGTGCGGCGGGCACCCTGTTTAGAGCAATTCTGACCGCCACAGTGCGACCCACCTTCCGTATATCGGGTCATGAAAAATACTCGCGCTGTGCAGCACGCCACCGCTTTACCAGGGGTGCCATCCTTCACCACGTGATATACAGACCGAGCACTGTATTGCTGGACTTTCTAAACAGTTTTGCTCGACTCATTAGAGGTGCTGCCGTCTAATCTTGTCCCCCATCGTTGCAATGGCTTCAGCAAGTAACACTACCACATCCTGGTGGTGGCAGACGAGAAGCAGTGGCGTGTAACGCCGAGCCAAATCGGCAACGAAGGCCTGCCATAACCATGAAGCCACCTGTGTCCGGACAGGCTATAGTGTGTGCGGGCTAAAAAAAAAAACATCGTTGCTTGAAGATGGAAACGCCTGGGCTACGCTACGCTAGTCTGGACCATGAGAAGACAGGAAAACAACGACGCAAAGCGATATTAGAGAAAGAAGAGGACTTGAAGAGGACTATGAGGCGACCGATTCATTAGCTACACAGCAGTATAGGTAGAGAGTATATAGGGGGTTGATCGTAACTCACAGATGGCAGTGAGCTAGAAGTCGCACAATTCACGCAAGGATGCACATTTCACTGGGATGCATACACATCGCAAGAATGATCGGGGTCGCGCTTTTACAGTGGAAACGTTATTAGAGACCTTTGTTCGCGAAGCGCGAAGTATTTAATAGGGGACGCACCTTTGCCGCGCAGCCTGCGTCTCGGTTCGGGCAGCGCACGGTGAGCCGCGCGATCATGTTGTTGACGAGTGGCAGCACAGGCACCAGCTGAAATACGGAAATTCCTCGGCGACACACGGGACAACTTGCGCCACCGAAGCCGTTACTGCTCGCCAGCCAGCCATTGATGCAGTCCGAGCAGAAGACGTGGCGGCAGGGGCACTCGACAGGGTTGCGGTACACGCCCAGGCAAACGGTGCACACCAGTTCCGGAGGAGGCCTGGGCTCGAAGTTCTCCACCGAGTACATGGCCGGGTCTGTCGGCCACTCCGGACGCCACGTGGTGGCGCTCCGGCTAGCACTCGCCGCGGCCGTCGGATAAGGAGGAAAAGCACCGAACATTTCCCACACAAAGGAACCCATTCCGCCGGCGCTGCGAACGAAGACACATGCACCGAAACGAGCATCAGCTAGTGTATATTTTTCGGAAACATCTTGATGAGACTTTTGTTTAAGAAAACAGTGAACAGTTGGCGTTAGTTTATGTAGTTTATGGAGGTCGCCGGCTAGGTGACCATGGCCACTTTTATGAGAGAAGCATCGGTGGAGCAGCGGCCCTGGCGAAGAACCTGCACTCAACGCCAGCTATTCGCGAAACTGGCGACCATGGCTCTGGTGCTGACTCGGACGTCGTCATGTGG
The DNA here is from genome assembly GCF_013339745.2 of Dermacentor silvarum. Classification (NCBI taxonomy): domain Eukaryota; kingdom Metazoa; phylum Arthropoda; class Arachnida; order Ixodida; family Ixodidae; genus Dermacentor; species Dermacentor silvarum. The sequence goes on along the minus strand of NC_051159.1, from coordinate 147,004,151 downwards.
TCGAACACTTTATACTGGAAAGGCTGGCTTTAATGCAGTTCATTTGGAGGGGAACGGTGTGCTTACATCCTTTAATACATCCCTTGAGACGAATCGGGGGAGTGACGGCGAGCCTGCCATCGCAGCGCCGTGGAGAACGAAAGCATTGTTATTGATGAACTTGACTTGTAGCATGGCCTCCAAGATATACTGCGCGCTGCCCCATATCGGAGGCCATGCTTGTAGTGATGGTGCCAGTATGCAGTGCCTACATTCGCGAAGGGCAATCAGTGGGCCTTAGAGCAATTGTCAATGCAGTGCCACACGGTGCAGCGCAAGGTCACGGCGATAGGAGCTACCGGAGTTCATTGAGATCAAGTAACGTTGTTTGTTTATTATTTCAGAAAGCTCATCCTCCACTGTCCCGAGTTTGCCACTCGCATGGCTTCATAGAATTGCTGGCAATGCCGGTTGGCCTGGCTTTACTGACGTCTCAACATGACTCTAGGCAGTTATGTAGATTGAAGACGCAGCCTCTAGAACGTAATATTTCAACCCCGTAAATTATAAATACCACAGCGCAAACGACGAAGACGAAGGGGAGACACGAAACGACAGAACCATGCGTTTCGTGTCTCCACTTCGTCTTTGCTGTTTGCGCTGTAGTAGTTGTGAATCAATATCAACTAGCCCATTTCACAGTTATCTCGTAAATCAATAGAAAACAAAAATGACGTAAATACGCTTGTGCCTTTCTCTTCGGGGCTCATCGTTTATAGAGCTTTAAAAGCGAAGCTTTTCTTTGCAAAACTCGCCGGGTTTTCGTGACCGTGGGCGCTGCGTGGTTGTTCTCTACAGCTGAATAGGTCAACCAATCACAGCGGATGACCCGCGTGACATCGCCGCTGCGTTCCTTGCACCAGCACCATGCATGATAATGTTCACTAGCTTCTTTTTTACCAAACCAATTTACGGACGCCGTCCACGCTTTAAAGTTTCATTTTTCTTTTTTGCGTCCCTTTCGCATCAATTGAGTCTTAAGGGAACAAAGACAAGAGGGAAGAAATGATTAATAATTAAATTCTGTGGCTTTACGTGCAAAAGCCAAGGCATGATTATGAGGCATGCCGTAGTGGGGGACTTCAGATTATTTTGACCTCCCGGGGCTCTTTAACGTGCACCCAATGCATGGTACATGGATGTTTTTGCATTTCATCCCCATCGAAGTGCTGCCGCCGCGGCCGGGATTCGATCCCGCGCCCTCGAGGAAAGAAGTGATTGACAAACACTAACACCCTTGTCTGTCATCCACATTTTTCATCTTCAGTTTCATCCTCTAGAGCTCTGTGTCCGCGTCGTTGGCTACTTCAAATGAATAAAACCAACTTTCGTTGGCAAAGATGAAGCCAACTTGTTTTGCCGAAAGAAAACTATACATGGAATGCACGGCTTGCGCGAAATTTTTTCATGTCAGGTGCCCTATTCCGCCTAAAACGTGGTGGAAGATAAGCGTTGATGTTGAAGAGCCTCAGCACTCTTGCCTATAGCCCGATAATGGGATGCGCAGTATTGTCTGTTCGAGTCGCCTAGAGGGTACGAATAGGTCAAGAACATTCATTTATCAGCAGGTGGTGTTGACAGCTACTCTCGCCTCCTACAGCCTGATATGCAGAGCAGACAGTTGACGGGGCGACGGATAAGTCACGCAGGGCCATATATAGGGCACACCATTATACATCCTGTCGAATAAGTAAGCTCGCTTGGTGTGAATTGTTATCGGTTGTTAGAGGGAACAGTGAAATTCAATTTCCAAGTGGCAAGCATAAGTATCCCGATGACCAGCTCACCCAGCTACGCATTCTAAAAAAAAATAAGTTGTCTCGTAGTGGCCATCGCTAGACGGCGCGCATGCCCTTTCGAGAACGTCCCTCCCGCGATTCAGAAAACTGCACCAAGGGCTGTACAGTGTTATAGGCAACACTCTACTGTGCGGCTGTCAATTTGGTGGTGTTATAGTGGCAAGTTCCGGCTTGTACTATGTGTCAGTGCATTGTACAGGTGTGCAAAAAGTATCCACGTTACCAACGACAAATTAACCGGTTGCAAAGCCGGGCGATTGTATGCACTTGCCAGATGAAAGAAAATATTCCCATATTCTCTACACTAATGTGTTACCTCCAACTGAGGACCACGCTGATGCACCTGAATTGCATATTTCCAGTTGCTTCCAACTGCTATACTGTGGATGAAGTAATGTAAGGTGGCCCGTAGTGCCGGCACCGCAAATATCTATATAACGAAAGCAAGGCCGCAAACATAAACCTTGAGACGTTTCGATCCGTGTCTATAGGCCCCATAGGTAATACGCGCATCAGCGTGACGCGTGTTTCGGGGAGAAAACAGTTTGCGATACACAGGGCATTCAATATATCGTGCGAAAAAGAAAGCAACAATGAATAGGGGCTGACGTTGTCTACCTGCAACGTCGCAGCAGTTGTCGGGGCCTAATATATAGTGGAACACCAGCAATTAAACATGCTGCTGCTACTTCTACTGCGACTACTACTGAATAGGTAAATAAACAAATAAATTGAAATAATAATAACAGTAAAATAAAATACGCAGATCGAACTGATATGTTGCAATATGTCAAGCGAAGCTTTCGTAAAACGGTTAATTAAACGTTCTACTAATAACGGCGATGCGTAAACTTCCGGTTAAATTTTATCCTATATGCAACGTCAAATCTCATCACAAAAGTCACAGCTTTATCCTTGTGCATTTATTATGTTTAAGCACTGCGCCCCTCAAAAGCTACGTCGAAATTCATACAGCAAATGAGGCGGATGCACAGTGTGTGAAGTGTACGCAGCGATGTCACAATAGGCGCTGCGCAATGCTTGTCGAGGGTTTAATGACGATACGTGCATGCCAAGAGAAGGGCGAAATATATCTAGCTACATTTAACGATTGTGTACCCCTTGTGTCGCTGTGGCACATAACCATTCTGGAGGACTGGCCAAAAATGGGCACACACGAAGTGACACATACGGAGCGGCTAAATCGAAGGAAATCAAGTAATTCGAAGAATTCATTGAATATAATGCCCTGTTCCATTAACAAGTCGATGTGCTTTATATGTGTCTCTAGGCTGAAGGTAGACGTTCAGGTTTTAAGTTGGAATATATTTTTTTGCTGTGCATAGTAGAGGTGGCGCTTACTCATAATACCTTGCCGGTCTGCGTACAAGAGTTATATAAGCCCTTTCGGTGGTATAGTAGCGTTCGGCGCACATGTAACGTTGTATATGTCTCCACAAACATGCCCACTGATATATGGACCAACCCAGCAGCAGACAGCACCAGCTGCAGAAACGCCAATCTCGGTATGGTAGACAGAAGAATGGTAACTTTAATAATAGGAACAATAATAATAATAGTAAAAAACACCGCCCAAACACTCCGCACAGATGGTTATCCAGCGAAGCGGAAACGTGTGGCCCCGGTGTTTAGCAGTGGTTTAGCAATTCCGACGCTGTATAGAAGCTTTTCTCAATTATTTGTTACATGTTTCTGTTTCTAGTGGAACGCAAGTGCCAATGGCGGGCGGATGCTGCTAACCATGACGCCGAGCTAACTCGAGATATCGAACGCATGCGACAACGGCGAGCCGAGGAAGCGGCGTTGCGGGCAGAGCAGCGTCAACGTGGCAATGGCGGAAATGCGTTCGCCGGGGCGTTGCACGTGCTTGGGTACGACGCGGAGAACGACGTCACTAACTGGCCCTGCTAATGGCGCGCTGCGCTTGGGTGCGACGTACAGAACGGCGTGACTGACGGCGCAGCCAATGGAGACCTTTATCGAAACATGTGGCGAACGGTTTTTCGTTTCGCCTAACCATATACAGCTTTCGCTATAATAAATTTCTCACTAGATCCAGACCAATGCATCTTACAGACGAACACTGGAAAGTCAGCGCATAGAAGGTATTCACCTTTCGAACCCCGTCGTTCGACATGCTCGCCTTGTCTTACTTCGGTCACATAACTGTCCGTGTTTCACCAGTACGGCTGCTGTGCCACACCGCTATACTTATGAATACGTTGCGATTAAAATGAGGTTAAATGGCTTACCTCTGCTCTAATTCGGGGTGAATGTTATCCTGCGTCCGCGAGTGCCCCCGCCCAGTTAGTCGTGTCCCCGGTGCTCGAGCGCTCCACGAGCTGGTTAATTGATGATGATGATCATGATGATTCCAAGCACTGTCACATACCCACACCCGGGGAATGGCCATGAAGCGGGAGGTGGTTAGGCCTCGTTGAACCGATTGTAGGATGCATATAGACGGGTGTGATCATTTTTAAGTTTTCCCGGAATTTCCTAATGTCCTCTGTTGCAGATAACATAATTCTAGTCCTTGAGCTGGATTATTCAGAGAGGCGGGCATTACTTGCACAACGAATAGAAACACATATTCAATGAAGAAAAAAATTATCGAATTAACTTGATTAGTTCATTTGCGGCACTGATTGGAACTTACGAATTGTATTCGATGAGATTGCAAGGCGTACCCACTTGCAATCTCACCGGCTATTACTTCTTCGACACTTTTTTCATTTGAACATATAAACGCGACATCATCCGCGTAAGCCAGCACTTTGACTGATGAAGTGCCCACAGTGTGTGGGATGTGCACATTTTGTCTTATCGCAGATACTACCTCAATAACCGCGCTCAACAACCGAATACCTATGCAGGCTATAGATCCATCCTGCTTGCTGAATTTCAAATTACTGACAGGTAGGTAGTTTCTGGCGGCTACCATAAGTGCCCCTGTGTTTATTTTTATATATATATATATATATATATATATATATATATATATATTGTGGGCGTTTATTACGCACATCTTCCTCATCTGTATGTTATCATCATCATCCTCACACTTTTACCTATCCTCCTCTTCGCCTGTATATGCGATCATCATCATCGCGCTGGGTCGCTCACGAGCTCCCGGGCCTAATAAACGTCGTCCCAACCGAGAGAGCTGGCCGAATTGGGTTCCATAAAACTTATGACCGCATTCGAAGTCGTTTCTATTGGCTTGGCCTTTCTGCTAGCGTGGCCAGATACGTCGGTTCCTGCTCACCCTGCCAGCGTCGCAAACTCCCAACATCTGCTCCTGTCGGCCAATTACAGCCGATTCCGTGCCCCGCAGCCCCATTCAAGGTTGTTGGGATCGACCTTTACGGGCCCCTTCCGGTCACTACTGCTGGCAATCGATGGATAGTGACTGTCGTCGACCATCCGACGTGTTACGCTGAGACAGCTTCTGTGCTTACTGACTCTGCTTCGGAAGTTGCTCACTTCGTTCTTGAAGCCATTATTCTACGTCATGGTGCTCCTCGTGTACTGTTCAGTGACCGTGGAAAGGCGTTCCTTTCACTACTGATTAATGAAGTTCTTCGAGCCTCCGGCACTGCCCACGAGACAGCTTCTAGCTATCACCCCCAGACTAACGGCCTGACCGAGCGGTTTCATCGCGCCCTTGCCGACATGATCGCCGCTTAAATTCAACCAGACCAGAAAAACTGGGATGTTCTTTTACCATTCATCACTTTCGCCTTTAACACGACCGTGCCGCGCACAACTGGCTACTCGCCATTTTACCTCGTTTATGGGCGCTCCCCTACTTTCTTTCTGGACGTTTCATTCTTCAACTCCAAGGCTAATTCATCTCTATCATCATGTGAAGAGTACGTTTCCCGACTCGACCACTGTCGCCAGCGTGCTCGCCTGAACATAGAGGCCAGACAACAAGACCGGAAAAATATTTACGACGAATGCCATCGCATTGTACCTTTTCGACCTGGTGAAGAGGTTCTGCTCCTGACTCCTGTTCGCACCCTTGGTTTATGTGAAAAATTCCAGCCACGGTTCATCGGGCCGTACATAGTCCTTGGACAGACGACTTCGCCTGTCAACTATCGCGTCACTCCTCTTGACGCCCCCACAGACCACCGTTGCCGCAATACCGAGGTTGTCCACGTCTCCTGCATGAAGCCCTTCACGCGGCGTGCCTCGACACCTTGACGGCCGGCCGGGATGGCCGCTTTCACGTCGGGGGGAAATTAGTGTGGGCTTTTATTACGCACATCTTCCTCATCTGTATGTTATCATCATCATCCTCACACATTTACCTATCCTCCTCTTCGCCTGTATATGTGATCATCATCATCGCCTGTGTGCTGCGCTGGGTCGCTGACGAGCTCCCGGGCCTAATAAACGTCGTCCCAACCGAGACGTCTCAATACATATAGTGCGTGTGTCTGTGTGTGCGTGTGTGTTCGTCAAGCTACACTTGCAGCTGGACTGTCCTGTCCTCGTCCGGCTGTGGTGGCGCAATGAATTTGATATGCCCTCAGGACGTCTTCGCGTAAAACAAGAGGCTGACGGAAGCTGCAAATGCACATAACTTTATGGATTGCAGACCAAAATGTATTGCGTGCCTGTATACACGTCGTATACGGGCACAGTGCAGCGTCTACATCCCGGCTGGGAGTCGCTTCGCCTGCCGTTGCGCAGGAGGCATGTACAGCTGCAAGTAGTCAAGCCGGCGGCGCAGCTCGTCGCGCATGCGCTCCAGGTATTCGATGAAGCAGCGCAATTCCTGCAGGCAGTCGTGCGCGTGCAGGCGGTCGGCGCTCAGGGTTAAGCCGCAGTGGTGGCTGCAGCGAACCTTCCGCTTGGAACAGAGGCTCGCGCCGGTGCGCTGACAGCTCCGGGGCGCTGCATCGCAGAAGCGCAGTCCTGGCACGGCTCCATAGTGAACTGGCACGATTCCGGATCGGGACTCTGCGACTCCATGGTCACCTGGGAAGGCCGAGCCGGCGCCGATTGTTGGTGATTGCAGGATTCCGGCTAACCCTTAATTCCAATCGCGCGTTACGACGGACTGTCGGTAAATTCCTGTACGTTACTTGATCCCCTGTCACAGTGGTGCGCACGCTCCAATGTAAAAGAATAAATGTAGTAGAATTTACAACTATGGCATATAAATTCATGGAATAATATTACATTCAAATGCTAAATAAATATCCGCAATTTGTAGTGAGTCCTCACACAGTGGAAGGCATTGAAGCGGACGTTTGCGGCTCATCTGGGGTGCGCTCGCCCAGAAAGATGTAGCTAGTGCTATCCCAGAACGATGTAGTCTGCTCAGATGTATAGTAGCGTCGACATCACAGTGGAAGTTCAACCTTGATCTATATTGAAGTTAGTCATACCACATTTGTTTACTAAAACAACTCACTCACTCGCCCGAAGCACATTCATGGGCCGGATAATTATAAGCTGCAGGCAGCATCGGAGGAGGAAGAAATGTTGATAGGACGCGCCAGGTGCAAATTGCTGTCGAATAAGGTATCTGAGCTTCTGTAATGTGTGTACGCCGCCGACCGAAGTACCAGGGAGAATCAGAAAGTATCTGTCCCTATCGTTTAGCCAAATTGCGGCTGTAAATGTGAAGTCAACATATCAGTTCCCAGCGGTGGACCTTTCTTGGACTGGCCCGGCCTTATCTGCCGGTAGCTTCGCGGCACGTCGCGGCTGTCAGTTGTCGAAGATGGCGGTTGTGCTTCACACGTCCGCGGCGTACGAGCAACGAAGTGCGATTCGTTTTCTATCCAGCAAGGAACGAACGCCCATCGTAATCCACAGGGAAATGCAGCACACGTATGGGGAAAGGTGTCTCGCCTTGAGAAGTGTGAGGTTGTGGTGTTGCGAGTTCGCAAAAGGCCGTGAAACCTTGCATCACACTGAGCGTTCGGGGAGCCCGCGTGCGTCACTGGCTGACCAATTCTACCACAGCGGCATCTCAAATTCAGTGCTGCGATGGGATAAATGTGCGAACCTGTGCGGGGACTATGTGTGAAAATAGTGTAAGGTACGTCGAATCGCACGTATATTTGTAGTTACCTGTGTGTACCTCATTTTGGGCAATAAAAAAATAGGGGCGTAGACTTTGATTCGTCCTCGTAAAATGATGCTGCGTTATGAGAATGTCTGTGGTATTTCTTTTTATCTCTTTCGCCACTACTGCGGAGAAGCAGCAGCAACAAGTTGGGCGCACAAATGAAAAGTTTCAGTATAGCATAGCTTCCCTAGACTCGCTAGCGGTACTTCAGTCTAAAGTATCTTCTACCGCAGGACGTACGTGCCTTTCCGCTACGTAGACACGTAATGTCGCTGTTTCTTAGAGCTATCCTGGTGCACAGTAAGTTTCGAACAAAAATTTTATTGAAACGTTTTTCTGAGTGGTGATGTCCCAGAAATCTTATCTTGAGTATGCGAAGCGACGACGGTTAAATATTGTCTCAAAAATTACCAGTGTGTCCTGATTGTAGAGTTGCTCGTACGGTTGAGTCGCCTGACCAAACCTTTTTCTTCTTACTCCCGATATCATTCTTATAAACAGCAGTTATTTCTTTCACTTCCTCACTTGAAGTGAATTGAATGGTGTGGTTTTGCGTGTCAAACCGCGATTTGATTGTGACGGCGTGCCTCACAATCAATTTTGACCCCCAGGGGATCTTTAACGTGCCCGCAATGCACGGAAAAGGGGCGTTTATTGCTTTTTGCCCCCGTTGAAATGCGGCCGCCGCGGCCGGGATTTCATCCCGCAATCTCGTGCTTAGCAGCCCAACACGATAGCCGCTAAGCCACCGAGGCAGGTCACTTCCTCATTTGGTGTTGTTGGCATCTTTCAATGAAAATTCTTTGACACGACATAAAGTTGTATTCTGTCGTGGACTTCCATGTTAATAAAACACAGCACGCGAAGTGAGCCAAATATCTTCTAGTAATCATGGTGTTAAGCTCTAAGTTTATAAGAACACCAAAAACCACACCACGCGCTTCGAGTGCGCCTTTTGTATACATGCCATTTAGCTATAAAAACGTACTCCTTCCCTTGCAAACATTTTTAGACAGCCTATATAACGTTCATAGATATGCGGCTGCAAAGTATATATACCTTTTATGGACTATTCCTTGGATTAATATATAGACAATACAGACATATGGCATTGCGCTTTTTTTAGAATAGTCTACAAAATGCGCCTCTCAATTTCATAATGCCTATAGACAAGTGTGCCACATGAACATTGGCTGGCAATGGATCAATTCCGCTAGTAATCGATATTAAACGCGAAGCGTGCGCTTAGAAATACGTAGATAACGCGTACACTCTTGCAATTTTTTTTAAATTACATCGCACGAGCGTCGACCGCATGACATGTCAGCGGGCTTGCAGTGCCGGCGGCGCAGCAGATGGCATTCGAACTGGAAATCGCCTTGCGCGTCCACGCATGGTGTCACCAATCCTGACGCTCCTCACTGCTACAAAGCCGCCGACACGCCGTGCGCTTTCAAAACATTGCAAGAGTCTGGACTATCTATATAAATGAAGTGGTGTGGTAAAAAAATCGACGACGAAAGAAATGACGGCTGGCGGAAAGAAACAACAAAGTGGAAAGGATACCTCGCACATGCATAGAAATATATTTACGCGGAGTCCAGCGTAAGATACCGTATTTTCACGCGTACAATCCGCATCAACAATGCGAAAATTTCTGTGGTAGTGTAGAGGTGTGGATTATACGCGAGGTTCTTCCTTTAGTGCAGCTTCACGGTTATGCGCGTTGTGTCGTGAAGTCCCTACCGCAGTAATAGTGACTAAGCCTTTCTTATCTCCCTGATACTGCTCGTTTTGCGCGCACAGCCCAATAATATAACAACTAGAACAAGTGCTTGGACAATCTTCGCCCTCATTTTTTTCTCGTCGCCTTTTTCGTTTGACTGCTCGCTTGGTGGACGCACACAGACGGGACCGATGTATTCAGTCGTCATGAGCACCGTTCGGCAGCAGCCGTTTACCGCGCAGCAAAGCTGAAAATCGTCACCATCGCCGCGGAAGTTGTAAACCGCAAAATGGCAAGACGGTACGATGGTGAGAGTCCAGCGTACGACAGGGGAGAAAGGAGAGCCTGCAAGCTGCGCACCGCGACCGTAGGTTGTTTCGTGGCCCCAAGACCAGCGCCTACCCTGAACTATACGCGCGAAAATACGGCATGCTGACACGGTGAGACAGCGCTTGGGAAGGTAAAAGTCCCATCCAGACACCAGTGTTCAAGGTGCACGCCCTACACGAATTATATTAATTGTAATAATTGCGGTTACTTAACTATTTTATTTCGCCACTACGGCTGTTATAGCCAAGGCACCATGCTCAAGGACGCGATGCCATTCAAATAAGGTCGACTGGCTTACCTTTCTGCGAGAATTCGGGGCGAAGGTTGTCCGGCGTCTGCGAGTGTTCCCACCCAGCTGGTCGTGTCGCCGATTCTCGCGCGCTCCACGAGTTTGTTATGCTTCGTCAGCCGGTCGTTCGGTGGAAGATGAAGAGCAGTCGCGTGCCCACCCAAGGCTTGTCCATAATAATTATGACGATGATTTCTTCCGAAAAGGGCACTAACGCCAAGAATCGAATAGTATTATGGAAAAAATATTGGCGGCGCATCTATTCTTAGGAGATAATTAGCGAGGTTAAGGCGATTAGCAATTTTTCTATGTTGGTGATGGATATGTTATATATGTTTTCATGATTATTATGATGATTATTGTGCCTTCATGGTCATATTTTCGTGCCATCCGTGAATCACAATACCGTACGGATTTATCAGCAGTGCTTCGATGTCGGGATCCGAGCGGTCAATATAAGGTTCCATGGCTAGTGTTGTGCCAGGTGCCAGGTGATCGAGAGGTCCGGGGCGACGTCCGAGAGATGAGAAAAAGGTTTTATTTACAAATTTGCATGATGAGTGTATACATGTACGAGCACATTCTCACAACACTCAAGATCCGCTTTTTAAGCATTTCATTTCCCCATTTCTCTCGTTGGAGAAATTCAATGTCCGTCTTCTCGGCCAATCGGAATTGTCATAGTCTGCGAAATCCCACCCACGATGACGCACCACACCGCCGGACTCTGCCTCTGGTGTCCAAGCTTCGACCCGCCCTCGATGCAATGCAGATGCAATTTCATGTGTATCTGGGGTCGACGCTGTTCCCACGAGGTCCGTTAGCGAAGGCTCTTTGCAGCAATTAGCATGTTGCACACAACCGATGACCCCTTCACAGTTTGGGGTCCCGGAACTCGTCTGATTCAATAGTTCCAGGTCGTTGACCGGAGAAGACGCGACACCTAATTGCTTGTCGATTATCTTGATTTGATGCTGGTTTAGTCGACAGCTGTTTGGCGTTGCAATAACGAGGAAGCGTGAATGGCTTACCATAGATGCACTCTCGCTAGCATGCATCCTTTGTCCTGAAGGATCGCCGGGCACAACAGTGCTAAACGCCAATCGTAACCGCAGACACTCTCAGTGGCAATCTCACTGCGAACCGGAATGCCGAATGCTAGCATGGCATAGTAAATCTCGTTGTAATCACGGCACCCCAGTTAAAATGGCATAGCAACCCCAAATATTCTTAGTATCCTGGCTGCAACTTCGTTGCAATGGCTATCCATCAGGCGGCCGCGAACATCGCGGAGGTGTCTGTTGTGGACGGGCCGCGGTCGCTTTATTATTAAGGCCGAGAATGACCCCTTGTGTCGCCTTGGCACATCCATTCTGGAGGACTGTCGAATAAAAGGTGCATTCCAATATCACATTCGCAGTGCCGACGTTGTCTGCTCGGCGAGATTTCCAATGGCACATACGTACACAGTGAGCCATGTTGTCTCCTCGACAAAACAGAGAGAGAGAGAGAAACAGCTTTATTTACGGCATAACGAGGTCCTTACAGTAGCTTGGCAGCGGTTCGAAAGGTGGTGGCCCATTGTTTGCCACGACCTTTTTGGCCCAGTTAGTTACTTCTGCCTGAATCTGGTAGTCAGTCATCGACAGGAGTGACTCCCCTGTCTCGTGGGACGGAGTTGGCAGTCAATACTGCCAACTCGACAAAACAGCAGCTAGCACATACCATGTGACCCAAGTTAGTATGCACAACTAAGATCACTGATTTTGTGCCGCTGTTTATTGTGCGGGATCGTCCAAACGTCCAAAGTAGGCTAAGTAACTAACGAAATCTAACGCTTTAAAAGCATGTGTGATATGTGTGACAAATTTCGTCACAACATTGTCCTTTACCAAGCGACAGTTAGGAAGGAGTAGCCGGTGCCGCCTAAATAACCTGCCCTATTACATCATTTCAATAAAAACGGGAGCAAGAAACCATTACAGTTTCAGATAGCAACTTAAATGAGCCCTGAAAAGCTTCTTGGTTGACAATGCCTTGTTTGGAAGGCTCGTCTTGCGATAGAACATATTCCTAATTATTAAAACAAGTAATCCTAATTATGCACTTCATGTTAAAGGCTAGTTTTACTTCTCAGCTTTGCCAGACACGCTCTACAACGTGCCAGCATCTTGTACTTGACAACGCCATTGAGACGAGAATGTGCCAAATTTGTAAGGAGGCAATTTAAGTTCAGATCATAGCCACGAACACGTTTCTGCTTTTCGCACTTTCAGTTTCCAAGCTGACCTATCCAAGTGACCACGTATTCCAATGACCACGCACACTTTCTTAGCAAACGATCAAAGCTGTATTTATACGCTATACATTCTTTTGAAGCAATGCCAACGCAACTGCCGCCTGGAGCGCAGTCTTTTCGCGGAGCCTTCTTCTGAGGCGCTTATCTTGTGAGGGCGGCCAAAAAGCAAATATTTACTCACTTATAACTGATACTACTTTGCACCTTACCTTTTAGCTACGCAGCCAAATGACCCTAGTCGAGCGACCGACTTCCTCACAGCTATATTTGTGAGCGCCCACGCAGACCCTATATTAAAACTAAAACACGGGTCGAGAACATCTTTACAGCATAGCGTCGAAACTATGTGAGATAAAATTCTTCTATGTATCATTTCAGGATCTTTATTAAATCTACGAGTGCTGTATTGCGTGCCTATAAGACGCCCATTTAGCCAGTATTGCACATGTTTTTTCTGTTAGCACGTAACGTCTCAACGTGAAAAGCGTGAACATTTCTTGGACAAATAAATAACATTTTTTGGTTATGTTGCAAAATTAACGTTTTTTTTTTTTTTTTTTGAAAACGTGCCCTTCAAGTACAGTCTCACTTCGTGTGGCAAATCACCATTATGTCTTATAAAAAGTAAGTCAACTGTGCTGCACGTATCAGAGGAAAGGCAATGAATTAATAAATTTCATGCTTTTTTGTTCTTTGGACTGTAGTTATTTCTTTTCACCTAATAATAACTTATGTTCGTATTATAATTTAAGAACTGCAATGCGAGAGGAAACTTGCGTCTCCTTTGATAACAATATCTGTCCACAGCATTGCTTAGTGTGGTTTTGTTTCCGACAGGGGAAAACGAATTGTTCTATTCTTCTCTGCTGTGAAAAAACAAAAGCCATTCTCAAGGCCCAGTTTTCGATATTATGACATGTTTAATCACTTCAGAGACAATACCGCTCCTTAGCCTCGTTTCCTGATTCCCAGTGTTATGTCCTTGGCAGTCAGGATGTTGAACCCGTTTTGGAATTCCAGAGGCACCTGCAAATAAACATAGTTTCAGTTGCTTGCCATAGTATCGCCAGCCATATAAGAGGTGTGGTCATGGATCAACAGTAATCAAAAAGTACAGACTTCATCTAGGTAAACATATTATCCAGCATCTGATATGATCAGCAAGCATGTAAACGCGCTATTCTGGGCGTCATAAAAAGCCAGCAGCAGTGATTTCCCGGTGATCGTAACTTGGTTAATTTTCTGTGCATGCGGTTTTCATGTCAATAGCTGATCATGACAAAATACATCGTGGTCGATTTAAGTTAAAAAAATGAAAACATAACATCCAGTTCCACATGGTCGTACTTCCCTGACCTGTCTCAAGCATATACGCAACAGTACTGCAGTTTTCTGCAACTATGATGAAGCTGTTCGCAGATACTAGCAGGAAAATGTGAAGTACTGTCTTAACCGGTTCTGGGAACTCAGGTCTACCCGCGCATGTAGCTCAACAACCTGTGGTCAAACACACCAGCTACCTGTTGTCTTAATTGACAGATGTGCACGAAATGATGCACTATGCGAAGAAACATTCTACGCTCCTCTCCTTGTCAGTTCCAGCTCCTTTCTGAGACTTTTATCCCCTAAAACATATTTTTATGACGTACAGGCTATATTTCATCATGTTTTCAAGCGAAGTTATTTTTATGTATTTGTGTTCAAACCGTACTCTGAGCTAGAATGTTCTGCTGTGGCATTCATCATTTATTAATCTGTTCAAGAGATGTTGGAGCCAGCAGACGGTACCAGCTACCTGTTGTCTTAATTGACAGATGTGCGCGAAATGATGCAAAATCTTGAAGCAAAGAATAACGAGAGGAATGTAGCGACAATTAAAGTTTAATGCACCACGTAGTTTCAGACGTTTCCTTAGCCATTTCCCAAAACACAAATGTTGCTGTGCAAGTACAAATCAGGACATTTGTGCTCGGGTAATTCTACGCAAGAGCCAAGGAAAGACGATAGCAAAAGGGAAGACGGAAAAACTATTATGCGCAAATGCAGAAAAAAATTATTGGCATCCGCAAATACACCCACAAATAACGTGGTGAAAAATACAATATTAAAATCCAAACGCATTTAGATATTGCAGATTCTTCTTATTCGCCTTTCTTTCTGGGGTTTTTCGTGCCAAAACCAGTTCTGAGTATGAGGCACGCCATAGCGGAGGGCTCCGGATTAAATTTGACCACCTGGGGTGCTTTAACGTGCACGATAATGCAAGTACACGGGCGTTTTTGCATTTCGCCTCCATCGAAATGCGGCCGCCGCGGCCAGGATTCAGATTCTTCAAGAAACTGTACTATTGCACATGCTGCATTGTGTTGCAATTTTTGTATGACACGACTTCGACGAAAAACGTTTGCGTCAATACGTATACGATCACGTTTGCACTGGAACATCCGAGTACGCCAGCACAGAATGCAATACGAGGCCTGCGCGAGCTTATTTATTACAGCGACACGAGATATCTCGGCCATCAATGTTTTTGAAAGCCCCGACACGGTATTGTGGGGCTTTAACACCTCATAGGTAACTTTCTAGATAGTGTCTCTTACACGCTCTTGACTTTCTCTTTGGTCACTTGCGACCTTCTTTCGCATGATCCAAGTATTATGTATGTAACCTTTAAAAGCAAACGCACGGTGTTGACGCGAGGAGTTCCACTCACTTTCGTCTTTTCTGTGCGCACCACCTTGACGTTACGAATAGTGTAGAGCAAAGAAAGTTTCACTGCTTGCAAAGCGAAACGCATGCCGATGCAGTTGCGCGGTCCAGCACCGAACGGGAGGTACGTGTACGGCTGGATGGAACCCACGTTCTCGTCGCTGAACCTGCAAGAAGTAGATCAGTTATGTCACTTTGATCTTCTTCATCTCACAATAGACTAGGCTTAGCTAATTACTAACATGCTGCGGCGAAGTATGGAGCCATGGCGAGTTATACATACCGCAGAAAAAAAAAAAAACGTGGAGTAACAAGAAGGCTCATGAGCTTAAGGGTTATGGTCTGTTCTTCTCACTCTGAGCGTCGTCTTGTTCAGTAGTGTCGCGCTGCGCTCCTGAACTATGGAGAACTTTCAATCAAAGCTATTACTCTCGCGTCTTCTAACGTTTTCTGAAAGAAAGTGCTTCGGCAGAGCAATTGCCGACATGTCGTCTAAGGTTAGATGCGCCTGCAGTCAACACCCTCTTCGACCTCCTCCCTCGCACTCGATACACACGGCGTGGATCAGAGGCCTGTGCCTCCTTGTGTGCCTTCAAGTGTCCTTGGGTGGTGTCGTTTTTTTTTTTTCGTGCTCTAGGCTCGCCTTGCCACAAGGAGCCAACAAGCCCACAGTACAACCCTCTAAGTACGGAGTATTCCAGATTTTTGTATTCAGGGTTTATTGGCTTACCTCTCGGGGTCGAACGTGAACGGATCAGGAAAGTACTGCGGGTCGTGATGCATTGAGTAGACGGGGACTCCAATTAATTCGCCTTTCTTCACTTTGATTCCAGTGTCTCCCAGAATGTAGTCCTCCAATGGCGATCGCTCAATTCTGTCACAATGAGAGGGGCAGTAGCATATCAGTCGTTCATATAATTGTCACTGAGGTATGAAACTCGTTTCATATATTATCATTTTCTTGTGATGGATTTTGCGAGTATGTTCCCACTGACTGCCACTTTCTTTTTTTTTATCTGTCTATGTTTTTTCTTCCGCAAGTGCAGGGTAGTCAATCGCACACGGCTAACCTCCTTGCATTCCCTTCTTCATCTCTCTCTCATCTTCTCTCGCTCCGCGTTTCATGGGAAGCAGGAACTTAGCGCTTAATTAGACATTGTGACCTGTGCCATTTTTACTATTATGCACTAGTTTAGAAAGACGATAAAGCTAAAGGTAAATAAAATTTTAGGTTGTGCGAATTTACGCGGGCGAACACAGTAGCGATGCGGGCGCATCTTTCCATTTTACGGTGCTCACAGCTTTTCGAAGAACTTTACGCTCAATTCTTTAAGTATCAATTCGACAAATATTAAGCATCAATATCGACAAATATTCGGTTTGTTGTGATAATTCAATGCTTGAGAATGGAATTGAAGAATTTGGTCTCACTATGTATCATTCAGGTATCGTGAGAAATTCGATTTACAGCGAAGCTGTATTTGGCTACTCCGGCAAATTTCCTGCGTCCGTGCGCGTACACCGTTGCGTCGACAAAGAAAATCTTTCGTCTCTGCATAACAGAAAATTTAAAATAAAAACACTGAGGGGACAGGTGTACATGGAAAAGCGCTTTTCCATGCACACCTGTCCCCTCAGTGTTTTTATTTTAAATTTTCTTTTTTCCGCTGTCACCCTCCTATGCCACCTTTTTTTTTTTTTCTCTTTTTCCCCCTTTTTTCTCCGTCCTTTTCTTTGCCTTTTAAAGATCCACACCGACACATTCCAAAGTCCCAGATGCCAGGATACCTGTTTCGGCGCCTCGACCACACAGGGTCCCGCCACTTCTGTATACCGCCATGAAGACACCTACGGCGAACTACTGAGGCTAACGTCCCTTGAAGGACCGAGCCGCTCCCTGTCAACCACAACCCCCGCCCCCCTTTTCAGACTCCGTGTCGCCATCTTAACACCTTCAAAATTACACGACGCATTGATGCTACGCTACTCAAGTCATTCTTGCAACTCGTATTGTTGTCACTTGCATACTGACCGGCTGACCGGCTCTTCAGGGGCCCCAAACGCACGCCGCCCACGACACCTCTATACGCTCCCTCACCTCTCGCTCCCCCAACCCCCTCTTATTTCTCGCTCTCCCGCTCTTGTCCCCTCGTCTTAGAAACCGCGCCTAGACAGTCCAACGCCAGCAGTCATTTTCTTTTCAGTCTCTCCCTTTACAGCCAGACCACATCGACGTGACGTCACTCTATTAACTCTTTAAAACTAACCCGCTGAGGATGACGAGGCCGCCTTTGACGAAGCCTCCTATCGAAACGTTGGCCAGCCTTTCTGAGGCACCTTATCCCTGTTTATAGCATTTATATCACGTACATACGAGTAGGTATCTTGTCACGTCCATAATATATTTTCGGGAGACTATGGAGCCGGAGGCACACATGGCATGATTATTATCCATTTCTGGGGAAACCAGATTAGCCAACAGTAAGTACATAAATGTGTCCTGAAGTGAAGCCACTGTAGTGGAACCCTTGATATTACGCGCGCTTAAAGAGCTCATGCTGGGGCAGACAGATACAAAACCATAAGAAGTAATGAACACTGAAAAAACAAGAGTGCAGCAACCGAATATTTGAAGGCAATAAAAATGAATACAGTATTAGCTACACTAAACGACATTACATCCCATGTGCATAAAATAACCATTTGCGCAAACATGAGATAAAAAGAATAAAGAAGCTGACATCATATTCGATGAGAAATACGCAACCTATCGGGCCGCTTATATCCTATGGTATCGGCAACACATACAACAAATGACATTACCGTGTTGCTGGAGGGTACATTCGAAGAGCCTCCGAGACAACACCGTGTAGGTATTTGAGTTTCGTAATCACATCCAAGCTGGGATGTTCTCCCTGTGTGGCAAATGGAAAATGACAAAATGTTAGAGAATATTCAGAAGTAGTGATCACCCCCTCTCCCTCTGGTATACCGACTATACTTCTTTTTTGGCAAGCGTTTCCATGTGGCATAATGTCTCATTATCTTTTCCTCAGTATTTTCTTCATTACTATTTTCTTTATTTTAGCATCATGAACACTTTTGTGGCACTGCTTTTAAGGCATTAGCACACGAAGCCCCTGATTAAAGGGAATTGTGAAGCAAATCGCGTTTGTGAGCCAAATGTTCGCAGATTTACATTCGGTACCGTTGTTGGAGCTACTATGTTTCCTCTCAGTTAACTGAAACGAATAGCGCCGCATGTGTTGTACGAGCGGTGCTGACCTCAACTTCAAGGCGCCGAGTACCACCATTTCAATTTTACTAAGAAGGGAAGGTCAGCACAAAAGGGTCTCGCTGCAAGTTTTTTGTATCCTTCATAGAGAAAAAAACGAATTTACCTTTATTTTACGTGCTGCGTGGACTTTCCTTAATCAACAACTGGATTAAAGGCAGCAAGCCGATTACCAAAATCCGGCTGTCTGACATACCGACGCCTCAATGGTCACGTCGGGCGTTTTACCTGGCTCCTGCACTTCAGTTACGCCAGTTGATTGGACCGTGATTACCAAGGGCTCGATTAGAATGACTCTGCTTTCTGTGGCGCGTGTAGCCGCTCGAGAAGTGAAAGGAAGTCACAGATTGTTAATTGTTACTGCTTTGGACACTCTCATATAAGAAAGCACGTAGATTTTATAACATCAACCTACTGGCTCACCGAGCTACATTACTCGATCATGGACTTGGATCATGGATCATGGATCATGGATCATGGACAGCGTACGTGAATATTGAAGCACTCGTCCACTTCCTCCCTCAGCTTTTCCTGCACCTCGGGGTTAAGTGCCAGCTGGTATAGCGTGTACGATATCACACTCGAGGTCGTGTCCTGGCCAGCGAAGAAGAAGAGCACGCATTGAGCCATTGCTTCCTCCTCGGTCAGTGCTGCAAAAAGCCCATCGGCGGTTAATGAAACGTCACAGCGCTAGCTTCACGCTTTCTGCTCTGATTTATGTAAACACTGTTTCAGCTTACCGTTAGAGAAAGCTTGAAACACAACGTGTAGCCTTTTCGCAATTTCATTGTTTTTAGCATTTGTTGCGCAGATTAACTTGTCCAAACTGCACTTCAATGCGTAGCTATAGGAGAAAGTTCCCACAGTTAGATTTTAAAACGCCGCTTTCTTTGGGAACTGCCTTTGTAGAAAACTGAACACCTTAGACAGCGAACGCCGCCCCCTTCTCTGTGGTTGCAACGCCGTTTTATGACATCATTGTGTGATACGTGTGAACCAGAGGTGGTTTTTTTCTTACTTTATTTCTTACCGTTAATCTGGGTACTGAAACAATGCAATGACAAGGAGTGATCGGGTAGAAATGCTATAGTGCATATACCATTGCTATCTTCTATGCTTTCAGTGTGATACTGTTTTTTTTTTCAGTGCCTGTACCGTATTCGTTGTGATACAAAAGAATATTAGCCGTGCTTTGGGCTCAAGGAGATATTTCAGAAAAACCTACAGCATTAGCAGCGGTTATACTAAAAAGATCAAAGCCGGGTCCATGACCACATGATATCAAACTTCATCACATTAAAGCTTTCAAATTCGTAAGGGTTGCTTTGGAGCTTTCATGTGATTGCGGCGGTGTGAATTTTCGCCTTGTGAAAGTGAATTCATACGACCACGATTGTTATTTGTACAATGGTCTCTCACGCCACATAATGAATTTTTGTATGGACTAATACGAAAGTGTATTTCGTGACCCTCTGGCTTTGAAACATAGTGCCGAGCTAATGTGAAATGCAGGGGCACCGTGAGAAATAATGAAGACACAAAACCGTGACGGCCACGATCGGGAAAACTGCCCTAATGTCACGCCAAAAAACCAACAACAATCGAAAATATGCTCTGCCAAGCATACCTCCAGACATCCAGAAAAATTAAGCGCACATGCTCATATTTAACTTGCGTGGCATTTACGGCGAACAAAGCATAAAGTTTTTTTTCCCTTCGTTGAGAGTATGATCGCACATTGCACTTGTTAGGAACCGAACGCATCATCTTGTTGCCGAATAATTCTTGTTTTCAACGTATAAAATACCAACGCTCTTGTGTACACTTAGTGACACACACACACACAAAAAAAAAAAAACGACGTCGCTTGATGTCTTTTCAGATTCGTGGCTATACGTGTTACTCGATTACACCTAGACACCAGGCTAGAAAACATATACTAAATGATAGCCTTACTTTTGTTCGATGAAAACGACGTGTCGGGCTTCAAGTCTGAACCAAGGTTGAAGAGTTGGTTGTCCCGTTCAGAAACACTTTCTACTGAGGATGCAAGCTTTCCTTCCTTGGCGTCCATCATCAGTTGAAGAAAGTCCTCGTGCCGCTAAGAGAGATACATGTTTTACGTGAAAGAACCAAAAGGATTGGCCAGAGGAGCTCTCTGGCCTGCTATTCTACTTAAAGGAAAGGGAGAAAGGGAACAAAATTGAGACAGTGCGGCATGAAGTGTACCCATGCATGCGACTTACAAATATGTTCAGCTCCCAGCACGTCACAATGCGCATGCGCCTGGAATGCAGTTCTGAACCCCGGAGGTGGAGCCACTCTACGTTAAAGAAGTTCAAGGGTACTCTCGTTCACCATGCACTTAGGGTCTTTTTGGACGGCGCCAGAATCTTCAGCACCGAAAGTGGTCTGTCGTCCAAACCAGACACCACGGTAGTAAGTGTCCGACATTCTTTGCTGCAATCAGGGCAGCCGCAGAGGATGTGTGAGATCGTCTCTGGCTTTGGCTGTGACAGTTGGAGTATTTCCGCACCCCATCTTATGAAAAGAATGTTGGATAAACGCCCCCTTGAGTCTCAAGTAAAGTTGTATGAGCTTACTTTGCTTAGGGTGGAATATTGAATCTCGGTTTAGGTCTAGCATGAAAAGGTAATCAACCTTGGCGATAGATGGAACTGGTCTAGTGCAGACTGTAGGCGCTCCGGAGCGTATTGCACAGGAGAGCAGTGGCGTAATTATTATTTGATTTGTACACATATACACACAAGGACACAAAGGGATTAAGGAGGGAGCAAGCTGACAACTGCCACCGAGAGGGGCACAACGCCTGCCTACTCCTATAGGAGGAGGGAATAGAGGAAATGAAAATATGAGAAAAGAAAAGAGGAAATAAAGAAATATGTCATGTCTGCATAAGGCGACAGTTACTGAGTCGGTGTCGGTGTGCGCAAGCTTTAGTTCTGCATTAATCGTTAATTAACGTTTACAAAACGGCCATAACATTACTTACAGATTGTTTGGCCTGCCGGCCCTTGATGATGTTTAAGCATATCTCCTTGAAGTAGAGAAATATTTCCGTATTGAATGGTCGCAGCCCAAACAATTTCGCAATGGCTGGGAATACAACTGAAATTGAGAAATAATTAATTGCAGACTTCGCTACTTCAGCGCCTCACTGATAGATCCAAAGAAGGAAAAAAAGTCAGGTGCATGCTTTAACACAACGTGTCAAAGCTATCCGTAGCAGTTGTTTAATAATTTAAAGAAACGAACCAAGTTATGTCTTTTTTTTTTCTTTGCAAAATAAGCTAACACGCTCAAGCCCCCGCTAAGTGCTACAACGTTTCGTACATTGGGCACATAATAACGTACCGTACTTAGTCTGTTTATTACTACTCGCCACATGTATATATACATGCAAATAACTCCAGGATGTTTCATGCACGCACCGCGATGGACTACAGCTATGCTGTTAATCCGGGTATATAATACCAGAGAGGTTCGTCTCCAATAAATGATTCTCTAAAATGCACGATGACACTTGGCATAGCCACTTTGACATAACGGAAATTATCTCGAAATCCTCTCTGAATGTTAATGGGCTTTTCGGGAGAACAAGGCACTATTTGTGGAGTACAGACTAAGCTTTGGTTTTTATTTATTCATTGACTTTCAATAGCACCAGTTTAAGTGAGGCAAACGGGGACGTTTGTTGTGACAGCAATGCTTTAAAAATCAGTACACGCTAGAAAGCGAAGGAACACATTAGAATAGGGGCTTTAACATCTCGCAACATTTCGGATCATGAGGGACACTGGGTTATGAGGGACATTGGACACCGGGTTGATTTTGACCACCTATGGGTGTTTAACGTGCAACCAAAGCACGGAACACGACGGTTTATGCATTCCACCCCTGTCAATGCGGCCGCCGAAGCAGGGAATCAAATTCGCGTTTATGCAATAGCCATTGAGCCACCCCCAGTGACGGAAAAACGGACGCAACAAATAAACAATTAGTATAAGGCGGAAAAAAGCAACGCTTCTTGTGAATAACACTCGTTATTTCCTTCATGAAACGATGATGTGATGAGCTAAAAAAAAAGTTAAGAAGTTATATAGCCACGTTGGACTACTCACAAAAGATAAAAAGGCGTGGTGTGATGCGTCCCGAGAATGCCTGTCGTGATCTGGTGACGAACTCGTTGGTCTGGTCCGAGTGTGAGTCCAACTTCGTGCCAAATGCGCATCTTGCGATTACGTCCACCGAATAGTTGCCGAAGAACCTGAGTGGCAGAAACCATTAAGTAGGCCACACGTTGTAGGTAATGAAATGGTTACTTTAAAAGTGATCCCTCTGCCCTCCGCAGTTGTCGAAAATGACAATCAAATGTTCTAGTTCTGCGAATGGCTGAGGCCAACGCAGTGTTTTAGACTTGCGTATAGTTATGGAGTACCTCGCACGCAGCTGCAATGTTCGTTTAATTTTGATGCTGTCCGCAGCGGGCAACACGAAGAAATTTCACGAGTTCAGCCTTCCCACAAACGTTGTTGACGTCAGTGTGATCGTCAATTTAGAAAGCAAGCAATCGATGCTGTTCTGTAGTTTCACATTCCTTCGAACTATATGAGAATAACGCAACATGTGCGTGCGTGCAAGTCCAAAAAAAAAAAACTTGAGTGAGGCGCGAGGATGAGGTCAAAAGGTAGATATCGATAATAAAGGAGAGATAGAGAGAATAAACATCTTTATTGAGAGATTAGTTAAGAGGGCGAAGAAATCAACCGGTGGTACGATAAAAACTTCTAGCCTCCTGGGACCCGAACACAACCGTTGGATACAATCGCTCTTCAAGGTGTTTTTTTTTTATTCTCTACTGTTAGGTTATGAACCTGAAAAAGAATTTAAAAATTTAAATACCACGGTTAGATGCCAAAAGCTGCGTATATAAAAAGAACTATATTAATCATCTCCTATGGTTGCTGTGATAAAAACTGCATTTCATTGCTTGAATGCAGAGATGAAGATGGAATTACGTGTAGTACGTTACCATGTTGCTGCCGCGCCCGGTATTGTGACGCAATTTCAGTGATATCTAAACACACTTCAAGGTTGCTTTCGGCCGTCTGGGATGACACAGAAGTCCAGATCAATTCAGGGCGAAGTTCCTCGGAAGCGGATGACAAGAATATGAGTAAACCACTTCTTTACCAGTTGCACTTGCAACGTACTTCCTACCCAGAATGAATATTTCGCGTAATCAGTTAGGAGTGAATTTCGAAAAAAGAAATGTTGAAGGCAATGTGCAATGCATTGTACAAGGTATCTTAGGAGGCTAGACTTAGAGCCACTCATATTCTCCTACGTCTCAAGTAAACATATACCTATCTGTTTGGGCGTCGACGAAGCACCACATATTTTATAGCAACTTTTTATCTTGAATACGAAATTCGAAATATATGACGCATTATATGACGTCAAAGGTGCCGCGGTACTCCATTTGCACTTGTAGACGGCTGCCGTAAAAAGGTAAACTTTGCACACCAACTCGCTCAAGAAGCCCAACTCGCCCAAGAAGGAGTTATTCTGTTGCACAGTGAGTCTCAGAAGTCATCTGTCTTGAATATATGTAAATATACAAGATAAAAACATGACGAAATGCGTGCAACAACGAATGACCGAGAGGAACACACGGCGTCCCCAGGAAGTTTAGAAGAAGGATTTCAGAAATTGCTGGAGTGGAAGTTACTGCTCCTTCTTACCTGAAAAGCTGAAGTGTGTGTACCAGAAAATAAGTCATGTTAAGCTAGGGGGGAATGCGAGGAAGGCGCTTTTTTTCCTTCACCAGAGCCGCCCCTCCTAAGATAGCGGCGGTCTGGCTTCACTTTTGGGACATCACCTCCATTCCAGCAAATGTTTTTTTTTCAAACTTTCTCAGGCATCACAAGCCTCTAATAGCACGGCAACTTCAAAAGCAAGTAATTTTTTTTTTTCATGAAGTGAGCATCGAACAAAGCATTGTTACGGTACGTCTTCCTTTGGTCAGCCAACTTTCATTTAACGTCACATCTTGTTGGCAATTTTAAAGGCGCAGTGCAATCCACTCGAAATGCCATTTTTTTCCTCTGTATAGCACTGGCCGTCTGCGTGGCCTCTATTCTGTGGTTCTCTATTAAGGTAAAATTCTGGAGTTTTACGTACCATAAACACTATCTGATTATGACATACACCGTAGTGGGGCACTGCGGAATGATTTTGACCACCTGGGATTCTTTAACAAGCGCATAAAATTAAGTACATGAACGTTTTTGCATTTTGCCCCCATCAAAATTCGGCGCCGCGGCCGGCATCAAACCCGTGATCTCGAGCTCAGCAGCGCAACGCCATACCAAGTAAGTTACCGTGGCGCGTGTGGTTCTCTGTGACATGATGGGAGGTTTATAGAACAAGAAATGTCGATATGCCTTCTGCGAGAGGCGATGACAACATATCATTAAGAATTATTCAAAGCAGCAACTGCACACTCTCTACATGGCTATCACTTAACCGCAGAAATATCCTCAGTCCATGCGTTATACTTTTTAACTCTCTCTCTCTCTCTCTCTCTCTCTATATATATATATATATATATATATATATATATATATATATATAGGGTCCTGCATGTGTCACTCCGCGTGTTCGAAAAAAGGTTTTGTTGCTGCACTGTTCTTGCTCAAGTTTTGCAGCAAGGTCCATTTTGGAGTCGACTTCGTTTAGTATAACATTTGGCACAGTTAATTGCCTCCTTTACCACATGGTCTGCATTTTTCCTGGTGTTCTTAAGGGCGATAACTTGTGAACTTTTCCTCTTGTTATTATCCATCATCCTGCGTTGTTGGCTTCCCTATAATATGTTACCGAAAGTAAAATCCTTGGCTGATGTCCCAGATGTCTTTGAGAATACGAGCGTTGGAGCTATTTTCTGAAAGAGATTCATTCATTCGGAAAGTGCGCGTGTACACTCACTGTTTGATGTCGATGTCCTCCTCATTTGCCGCCGCCTGTTTCAGGTGTTCTGCTGTCACCACTGCGCAGTCCTCAATCAGAGAATTCATCTGCGTTTATTTGTTGATGCCAATTATACATCAGGTCTCTCAATATCATGACAACTTAAAAGCAATATTTGCTCAATCAGGGCTAATCCTTCGGCTAGTTTGTCTTGTATAACGGTGGGTGGGAATTAGCGCTAAATAATTACGTTGCTTGATTGAGCCGTCTATTGTACTGCACGCTTTTGAGTGTTAATTCTTAAGCAACCGCCTTTGATGTGCAAGCGTCATCGCATGATATTGCTGTATACTTTACTTGTGCTCGTACTATCTGTGTATCTTCCTAGGGCTAATTATCCTTAGCAATATTTGCTCGCTACAGGCCACTAAAGTAGCACACCTGCGTTTGGCAACGAATAAATATCTCTTTAAAAAAAGTATGTTCCTACTTGCTGTAAATTTTTTCCGTCTTAACACCACTTGCAAGTTATAAAAACAGATAAAACATAAATATCTTCCTGAACAGTAGACAGTAATACGTGGTAGCAATTTATATAACAATGTGAATGTCGTGGTACATATAAGCATGACTTGATAGATTATTGCAGTTCCACGCAACATCTATCGTGGCTCTGCACTTCAGGATTCATCTCGAGTGTGCTGTGTTACAGCCTCTTCCAAGTATTTTTATGGCTACTACGCTAAAACAATAAAACAAGTTTGTCTTGGAAATCCTCCCCCAAAAAACAGACACGTCTCAGTCAAATCTGTACTACGGTGTAAGATTAACACGTCAATCGCAAAGCGAGGGTTCTTACAGCTAAACACTCATTATCATGCTGTTCACCAAGCTATCTGTTACGCACCTTCATATTATTGTATTAATAATCATCAGTGTTATACGCCAAGCTACTATGTTCCGATATCATATGTCACTATAAATGATGGCTCCTGTTTCTCCCCCTCCAGAAGAGCAAAAAAAGAAACAGGTGTTTTTCCACGCTTTCGTGACTCATTACTGTTCTCTAATAGATACCTTTTATTATTTTGGTTCTCTCTAGCTCTTTAACAAGCTAGAATGCAACGTAGAATACCAAAAGCTCGTAAACAATTTAGTCTCTCTTAACGAAGATTTTTTTTTTGTACTGCTTAACATATTATTCACATCGACCCTTTTGCAATATTATTAGTATGGCCCGTACTGTGGCATTAAACGGAGTGCCTGCGACTCCTTTCTTATATGCTATTTCACATTCAAGAGTTACCTCGCCCGATGGGCAATGTTCACACCGATTAACCACAACAACTGACGATGTGTGTGCTGTGCTATGTGCTCTCTCTCTCTCTCTTCCCCATATTTCATTCTCCCCCATCCCGCTCCTAAGTGTAGGGTGACAAACCTGTTGTGCTAATCCACAACAAGAGTGAACATACTCCTTCTAGGAATACAAGAACTGCAGGAAATGAGCATGAATATGAAACAAGCAGCTACTGTCGTTTAAAGAAGTCCTTGAATATTCATTGTTTTTAGAGCATACGTTTTCTATTTCTTATTTTTTTCCTTCATGTGATAAATAGTGGCAAAACAAGGGAAAGTCTAATCCTGAAGGAAGGAAAGAGTGGAGAAGTAAAGGCAGGGAGGTTACCCAGTTTAGCACAACCGGTTTGCTACCCTACACATGGGAGTGGGATGGGGGGGATGAAAGATGAGGAGGAGAGAGAGAGAGCACATAGCACAGCACATAGCACAGCACACATATCGTCAGTTATAGTCCGTGACTCTTGCGGGGTACGTGACATCACTATCACAGCCGCTTCTCCTGAGCCCAACGTTTTGACAAGGAGACTTGTCTTTGAAACAAGGAGACTTGTCTCCAGGTTGATGCTTTCCTGGTTTGCCCACTGACTTGTCTCCATCTTTTCGTGAGCTTTTTGTTTTGTTTTTATTGTCCCACATGCTTTACATTCTTCAGCGTTGCGTTAAGTACGCAAGAGCTTTAAAGAATATATTTCTAGTCTTCGAGTGTCCCCATTCTATGATATGGCACTGTCACCATGTACTGGCCATCTACGAAGACAACAACGCTCATCACCTTTCTCAGCCTTCCAGTGGAAAAGGCTGGACTCGAGGCCGGTCGAATCTTTCGCCATCTATCCACGGGAACAATGCTCATCATGTTGTCCAACATGGGGTCGAAGAACTTGAACGCCTGTATCAGGAGAAATAGCGTAGAGAGGAGGGTCTCATTGACCTGTTCGTTGTCCCCTTTAGAAATTGAGCGCATGTCACTTGCGGCAATTTCAGCAAAAGTAGATATGCCAGTAAACCGTTGCACCCTAAATTGAGGACACCGTATTGTGAATAACGGAGCCTGAGAGAACACTGCTAAGCTCTTCTCTTTTTTTTTCTTTGTTTCTTTCGTTGTTTCTTGGCGGGTTGGGCCTTGTAGTCGCAGACGCTCTAGTTTAGCAATGTGGTTGTTTATATTGAAAATTTAAGAGACTTAGTTTGTAGTATCAGTGATCTCATTCACATCACAGCTTCTTTTTTCGTCATATTTCCATCACATCACTTGGGAGACAGTGGGTTCAACTCTGCCACATGACGTACCCTTCGATTGGGCAGTGCTGGAAAATCCTTGACCAGGACTTGCTTCACCAGTTCGGGTTCGGCGACGAACAGGACGCTCTTGCCGGTCTCAAAGGCACTGCATGTCATTAACCACTTGTTGCTTTTGTGTGACCGTACGGCAAGAATGAAGAAAATCTGATTCAGTAGCACCTGTTTATCTGATTGCTTATGCACCACACTGTCCAAATGGCTAGGCTCCTAGTGAAAAAAAAAGTGCAACTTTGCCATTTTTATCCATGGTTAGATTATAGTGCAGTTTCTTTTTTTAATTATTATTTCGTTACCTGACGGATTCTAACCAACAGCAGCTTTTGCGTTAGAGTACGAATACATCACGAAATTAAGGGCCCAGTATCCCTTAGGCTGAAGCACAGCACGAAGTCAGGGTTCAGCGTTCTTTTCTTTAAACCTGCAATGCCGATGCATGATTCGACATGAACGAAAATTATAACGACCTGTTTACCTTTCTTAACGGACACGGAGCGGACATTTGTAGAAGAAAAATGACAATAATGTTTGATGTGAGTTAGAAATTCATTACTATAGTAATAATTATTTAATAATTGGTGTGCTGCATTATCCACAACTAAAAGCTCGCTCCAGCAGATCGAAAACGCTACTTTTGGCTGTGGTTTAAGCTTCCAGTGGTTAAAAAATAATTTTCAGGTATCGAACTTTCAGGCATCGATATCGAGCGGCCAATAATAATAGATTTACTATACTAAGCTGAAAAAAAGGCGTGTTTTACCGTCGATTTCATAATAACATCATTATATTTAGATTTCTGTGGTTTCTAATTTTACAGAGTACTTGTTCGCGTTAGATGCAATAAACGAAATAAACATCCTAGAAATTTTGTGTGTCCTACATCTTTTTGGTTAGATAGTGACAATTCAATAACTGTAACCGATGCACTCACCCGAATAATCTTCCATACTTCTTATACCGGGTGGTATCAAGCAAATGAATAGGCTGTAAAGTAAGAGGGCATTGAAGCCAAGTTCAACAAAATAGAACGTGTGCTTTCATGTAATGAATCCAAACACACTACGACAAACTTAAATGAAAGGTGGAGCTCCGGCACATCATATGACCTGGCTATTTGAGTATGTTAAACATGACAATTGGTGCCTTCAAAGGCGAACGTCATTCCTGCGCATAACTGTAGCGTGACTACTCATAACGCACGTATTAACTAAATCGTTTGTTAAGAAATTATTATTGCAAAAGCTTTAAAATATTTTTGCGCCGTGAATTGATACACCGCATTCGTTCAATCTTCATACTCTTTCGTTACGGGTGATGTCAGCATTTCACCGACACACTTTTTTTGATTGGTACTTTTTTGTTCTCTTATTGCTTGAATTTTCGAATGTGTCGTTTCCGTTTCATAGTCCGATGGGCAGTTATGGCTGGAAGGCCAGACGACAAACGTCGCTAACATTTCCTAGATCACCAGAGTAAACTAATAAAACAACGACCACATCAGTGAAGGCAACGCGAGGAAGGCAACCATGAAATCATTTTGCTATGCAAAAGTACACAGCATAGTAGTGACGACGTGTGAACACGCAACGATCTTCATAATTCGAAGTTGTCTCGGTTGTCATGCGCTAACCTTTTGGTAAGAAGACAGCAATAAAGAGTTATAGCTCAGCGGGTTTACGGGCCAGCGGGCCCAGCGGGCGAGCGGAGACGCCACTGCGCATGTGCGGTACGCTGGCGCGGCCAGCGTGTTTACGGAGCGGGCCCTTCGCTCCGCTGGTTTCCTCTCCCTAGCGGATCGCGCGCAGCGGACCAGCGCTTCTGCGAAACAAACATGGCGACCACCCGCGCGAACAGCCCCATGTCGTCGGCGTCGTATTCAAACGCGGCGCTGGCTCGCCTGCAGGCGAAAAAGCCTCGGATGTGTTTCACCACTGAATAGGACCTCTGTATACTGCGAGAGGTTCCAGCAACGAGGCCGTTTGGCGACGATTTGAAGTGGATGACCGCGATCGGGAACCCGAAGCGAGCGCTTGACCGCGAGCTAGCTGACGCTATAACTCCAACCTTGTTCGAGAGGTGGCGCAGCAAAACGCGCCACTTGTCGAAAAAAAAAAAAAAAAAAGATTAATGAGAGGTATAGCAAAATGCTAGATAAGCAGCATAGTATACCTGATTAAATAAAGCAGGCTAGGTGACTATTTGTCGCCTGCCCGTTTCAAAGGGGATGCCAATATATCATCATCATCATCATCATCATCATTCAACCGAGCGAGGGATCGCTGAGCTAAAACTCTTCCTTTCGTGCGGTGCTTCGCTGCCCTCTCCGCTCGCCCGCTCGTTCCGCCGGCCCCTAAACCTGCTGAGCTATAACTCCCTAATAATTGCATCGTAAATGTGCCCAACTATTATACTCTGCCTGAGAATAGGAACAAGCGTATTGCTACAAGCGCCATCGATCAAAAGACTAGTCTGGTTATCGTAAATAGGTTCTGTGAGGTGCTACACTTTGTGGGGTTGCGGGGAGTGGAGGTCAGATTTTCATTCACGAGCGCAACTTAATGGTAGCGTTAACAAAAAAAAAAAAGATTTTTTTTCGGTAGATGTTTTGCAAACAAATCTTGTGATCCTGCTCAAGCACGGCAGATGTCATCAATCTGCTGTAATCTATCCACCTTTTTATTTACAGACGAACCGCAATCTGTTGAAAGATCAAAAGACTTAAAGTTGTGAAGTGTTGATAAAAAGAAGAAACACCTATTTATAAAACAAACAATGGCCCGTAACAACAACGTTTCGTTAGAAGAGCACAATAATTTACAAGAAGAAAGGGACCCGAGGGGCCAGATTTTGATTAATCATATCATATAAGAAGCCAACAAACAATGACACCAAGGACAAGATAGGGGAAATTACTCGTACTTACTAATTTGTAGTCACTCAGTTTTTGTTAGTAAAAAGAACAAGCACGTATTATACAAAACAGAAGATGACGTATAATAATAACGTTTCGTTAAGAGAACGTAACTGATAATCACTTGTTACTTTTCTTCCTTTCCTCTTTTCTTTTTATTTATTTATTATCTTTTTGAGATGTAGACTTGCCTTAAGTCATAATGCTGGGTGTGTATTGTACGTGATCTTTAGGGTAAATTGGCTGCCGCGTATGCGACCTCTTGAACCAAGGAATGTACGGGCATAAATGAGCATTGTGAAGTTTGAACTGTTAAGTTTACTTATTTTACCACATCAGTGCGCAGGCCAAAATTGTATTAATAGCTTGTAATACTTGTAAATAATAGCTTACTTGGAACATGAGCTTCACTGTCGGGCCGAATATGAGGGCAAATGGCTCTGACGTGACGTTTTGGTTCTTCCAGTAGTTGCGATTCCGAGACGCATACCTGCGAAGATTGTACAAATAACCATTACTCGTGCGTTTGGCTTTGCGTGAACCGCGCAATTTCTGAAGTGACGTCGTTATAATGATCATGACACCATGTGACTGGACTTTGCGTCGCTGCGTTTATGAGTTGACTTTCGGTTTTAGTGTGGCTTAATGTACTTATGTGTCTGGATTCTGTGTGATTGTGATTTGGAGTTGACTTTTCGTGTTAATGTGTTGATGTCAATTCTTCTTTTTTTCTAATATCTCTATCTGAAAAGGAGTAGCCGGCACCAAATAAAGGGAACATCTCCTATGCGCCATATGATAAAAAAGACACTTTTTTATACTCACCTGCCTCAGAATAGGTGGCGCGCCAGAAAATTAATATGGGATGTATCACTCCATTGATACGTGCAAGACGTATGTACAGCACGCTGGCATCACATGCGTACTCACTGCAGACATCACATATAGTACACGCACAGCCGCACGCACACATCGTCAATTGCGACATCGTCGACGAGCGTCATTTATTTTTTCATTTAAGTCAGCACCCGTTAGAACTCCTGCTTCAGGGCGTTAGAGGCACAAAATTGAAATTGTAATTTGATAGTGAGCACAATTGATAGCGAGCACCCAGTTTATTAACCGTCATTAGACGTTTTAATGCTACAAACATCCTGGTGACACGTGGTTCCCGATTCTAAAAGGAAATAACTTTATAGCCGGTCTTCTTGAGTTGCTCTTACCGGCGTGTTATGATCTGATCTTTGTAGAACCTATCGACTGTCAAGCAAATATGTGTAAATCATTTTTATAATTTATCAACTTGTTAATAACACCCTACCGATTGTCCGCCACCAGTAACACAAATAATTCGAAAATATTATTAGACTTACCTTTAATTAAACTCTTATTAACGATAGGTATAATAAGTTGAAAAAAATTGGTGTATTGTGACACGGTCTCCGCAGCTTGCATAAAAGTTGCATCAATAAACTGCGCAGTAACAAATACTGCAGAAAGCGCTCTCTTCATCAGGGCCCGTATTCATTAAAAGCTCCTAGACTATCATTGTTCGTGAAAACGAATTCAAGCCAATCCTAGCGCAGGAAATTTTATTATGGAAGGCGGCCGGCCAATCACAAGGAGCCCTTAAGGAAGACAAGCTTTCTGAATTCGGCCCGAGATCCTTGCTATACAAATTTGGGGGTTTTGGCAGCGTCCACACTGGCAAGGGTAGCAATGGGGGCTTGTTGGTGATGCATCAGAAACACTCTTGATACAGTGCGAAACGTAATACGAACACAAGAAGGCACAGTAAAAAGACGACACACAGCATTGGTACCTCAATCAAACGCAGCTGAGAATTTGAAGCAGCGTGTTTACAAAACGAGGGACAAAAAATTGGTGGTGTTTAGCTTTGGTTAACCCTGATAGCGAAAACTTCACTGCCCTGGCTAGGCCCATTGTCGAGCTGTGGCCGAGGTGTGGTTTCGCAATGATATACAGACATGTTTGCAATGAATACAGTGTTTATTCATAATCTTTTTCATGCCTATGAAGACACTGCGTTGATCAGTAAAGTAGTGAGACTTGGTTGAAACTCGCAGCCTGGCCCAACTCTACTCGGGAAACGGAGGCGATGTCTCCTGTCAGCTAGGGCTCCGTAAAGGCCTAAATATAGTCCGACGTAGCGTGAACGCGCGCACAGGTTGTGTAACGTTGGCGAGAATAACAGCGGCTATAATTCAACCGATGGTTTGACGTACTCACGCCGCCAACGTAACTGGACGCGCGGCCAATGCGCTCCGACGCGCCCGGCATCTGATGACGCTCGCCCGCGTGCCGGTAACGTCGGACTATAAACGCGCTTCAATGCTCTCTTGTCGTTTGACCTCTAGCTCTCAAGGTGAAAACTGTTAAGTCGCCGACGCTGCCCGAGGTAGCGTAATGAAGCTTTCGCTTCAAAAGTAACATTGCATTCGATTGAGAAAGTAAAGTGATACTTGAGCGCGCAGGCTTTCGCCTTCACCCTCTTTGGCGTATGCTCAAGTGACTGTAAATTTTTTTTTCGCACTGATAATATTTAGTTTGAGAATATTTAACCTAAAAGTCATGCGCTGCCGGTGTTTTGTTTCATGATATTTGTTTGTGGGCTGTCATACTCAAATAACCCAAGAATAAGTTGGTAAATAATGCAAGACAAAGTGTGAGCAACGATAACGTCGGACTATAAACGCGCCTTAATGCTCTCTTGTGGTTTGACCACGATGGAAGAATACTTCCATCGTGGGTTTGACCTTTAGCTCTCAAGCTGAAAAGTGTTGAGTCACCGATGGCTGCCCGAGGTAGCGTAATGAAGCTTTCGCTTCAAAATTCTGATTCGTGCGAGCCACCTTATTGTTCTTTTTTCACGCCATATGACTGCAAAGCTGACTATTGCGTAACGAAAGAGCTGCAGGTCAATGGCATCATCAAACAGTCACGACGTGGTAAGACACCCAACTGTGGCCGCCGCGCCAATCGCTCAAGGTCGAGCGAAATACGTATACTGTGTGAACAGACAGACAGACAAGAAACTTTATTTTGTCCTAAGGGACTACTTTGTCGTAGTCACGGGCCGCACCTGAACCGGGGGCGGAAGACCGTGATCTTCGGCCCTTTCGCAGGCCCTTTGGACAGCCCGAAGCTGGATTGAAAGGTCGTCGCTCTTGACGGATTCTTCCCAGTCTTCTTGCCTGTTAAAAGGCGAGTGGTGCAATGCTGAACATTGCCATAGCATGTGATTAAAGGTGGACCTTTCCTCGCCGCAGTCGGGGCAGCGGGGATCCACACCCGGAGCGTAGTGGCTCAGCCTAGATTGAGACGGAAATGAACCCGTCTGCAGCATTCTCAACACCGAGGCCTGGGGTCTGCCGAGCTTCGGGTGAGGAGCCGGGAACTGCCTGCGTCCCAGCTGGTAGTGAGCCGTGATGTCGTGAAAAGTAAGCAGCGGGTCCGTGGTCCGGTTGATCCCCTGCGAAGCCGGGCCCCTCAGACCGGCGCGGTTGACGAGACCTCGCGCCTGGTCGTGGGCCAGCTCATTGGGGTTGATCGAGCCGGGAGAGACGTTCCGGCCCATGTGAGCCGGGAACCAAGTGATGACGTGACGGACCGTGCCTGGCTTGCGGGTCCTAAGCACCGCCGCAGCCTCGGCCGAGACCGAGCCGGCGAGAAAGGCCATCGCCGCCGACCTGGATTCTGTGAAGATCTGGGTGCGCCCGGGATCGCACAGAGCCAGCGCCACTGCGACTTGCTCTGCGACGGACGCCGTCGAGTGTTGGATGGACGCTGCGTTCAGGATTTTGCCCTGGGGGTCAACCACCGTGGCCGCGTACGAGTTTGATCTGGGATACTGCGCCGCGTCGACAAAGGACGCTAGCTCTGGGTTCTGCAGGGCAGTCTTGATGAGTGCTCGGGCCCTGGCTGCGCGCCTGGCCTCGTTGTGTTGTGGGTGAACGTTCCTCGGGAATGTGGAGACTCTAAAGGCGTCCCTTTCTTCCTGTTGGAGGGGGACGGCGCACGACTCCGCGGCCATGGCGGTGAGGCCCGCCATCTCGAGTATTCGGCGGCCGGACTTGCTGGCAGACATATACTGTGTGAAAGAAAATTTTTAACAGCGAAGCTGTTTAAGCTGGAGGTAGTCCGGTGGTGTACGCAGAAAACTCCTCCGCCTGGCGATGACGTCACGGGCGTCGCCTTGCAACAGAGTGCCACCTCCTCACATACTACTACTTCGCCAAACAGAGGGAGAGGGAGCTGAGAGAGAGTGAAAGCAGCGTATAAAAATAGCAACGCGCAGCATAGCGGATGCGAGGAGAGGAGGAGGAGGGAGGCAGGTGGTAGTGGGACGAGTAGAACTGCTACGGAAGCCGACCGCGTTTCCCCGCGTTCGCGTCGAACGCGTCCGGTGTCCGTGACTGCAGCCGATGCCTCTGGCGGCGGCTCGGTAGGTTTCGACCAGAGCACTCGACACTCGTCGCTTACGAAAGACTGAAGCGAGAGCTAGGGAAGCTGAAACCAAGCGTCTTGCCTAACCTCCGCAGCAACACCGCTCGCTCCTTTATCCGTAGCTCTGCCTAGCTTCTTCCCACAGCCGCGCGGGGGCGACGCTAGGCAATTACGTCACTCCAGAGTATGTAGCTCCGCGTCGCCGAGGCATAGAGAAACATGTTCAAGCATGTTCATTACCTATGTAATGCTCAATGGGCCTTTAGGGTGCTTGAATAATAATGAAAAGCCAAGTTAAGCTAGGGAAGGCCCACCAGCTTCGCTGTTTGCTCAGACTTCGCACCACTAGTGTGAAGCTGCCCCAAGTTTTTTTTTTTTTTTTTTCGTTTCCTCTTTCGAAGACTTGGTTTGGCCGTGAGAGCAACAGAGGTAGGCAGTGACACATGAGTTGACTCTCAAAGCGTGCGTGGGTAAATATTTTTGGGGTTTCCCTAACCAGAGTTTAACAGCTGCAGCAGGGTATCAAGGGCCTATTCACACTTGCGACTAGGCGAGGTCGCGCGACCAAGTTGGTCGCAAAGCGACCAGTCACAAGTAGTCGCAAATGGTCGTTTTTCTCGAAATGCGACCGTTTCGGGCCAGTCGCTCACTGCTCGATTTTTCAGTCGCGCGACCACAGTCGCAGAACAGCTGAACCAATCAGATACGAAGGAACAGGACGTCCGTATACGCTGACGCTTATTTTACGCGGCGATGACATTTCAAGCAGACGTGAACGGCATATCGTGATACATTTCGGTTTATCGACTCGTCGGTCGCATTTGTAAGTGTGAACATCGTTCGTCTTTAGTAGTTTTCTGGTCGCCAGTCGCAATTGGTCGTGCGACCTCGCCTAGTCGCAAGTGTGAATGGGCCCTAACTCTTTACCTCGCGCTCAGTAGCACGACTATATCACCAATGAGCTGCAACCGCGGCCGTATAGGTGTCGCGCATAGGCACGTTTTGGAATGAATCAAGTTTATGAGTTGGACCTTTCGGTCCATCACCTTTACGAGTAAACTAAGCATTTTGGCGAGCTGATAGCGGTGATGGTCTTTCTTTTGTACTTGGTCGGCTTGAATACTTATATCCTGCGCTAAGCCACGCTGGGCTTTCGATATCTCTTGTCCTCATTGCTTGTTTGTTTTGCTCGTTCTTCCTGTTCTCATTACTTGCACTACATATATAGTGACCTTATCCGTAGCTTTTCCATTATCTTGCTTTTCTTCAACATTGCTACTCAAAACTCTCCAGAATGTACTACCTATCGCAAAAGAAGTAAGGCGTACGTTATATGGCAGGATTCGGCCTCGGCGGCCCGATCCCATGAACCACCCTGCTTCCGCCGCTGCCCCTTGGCTGCCCTAGAGATCCTGCGCCGACCGCTTTATTATAATCTCAGGTTATCTCCTCAGGCCTCTGTTTGCCACTTACACGTGTCCTCCTAGAGCAGCAGTTGTAAAAAAGATCATATTAATCGTTGCGACGAAAAAAGGCGCCCCGCGGCTTCTGCACCACCAGTCAGAACCCTGCCATTTAAAGGCGCGTTATGTCAGCGCCGCAAGGGATATAGAGTTATGTTTAACTGAGAGGACCATGTCTATTTTTTTTTAGCATGCGTACCTATACAGAGATACATCTGATCGTGCACCTCGAACATAGAACCATTGAAAGCACTGCGTACGCTTGTGCCCGTTCTTTTGTTTTTGTTTTGTCTACCACTAATTGAATTACCTACCCGCAACTTGTCACGCAGCCTGCTCTGGCTGCCAGCAGGATGCGTAGCGCGTCATGGTTCGCGAGTGAAAGAATATACTCACAGATATAAGAGGACACAGACCGTCGCCGCGAGGATAATCCAATCCGGTAATCCCAGGAAGGTCGCCATAATAAATCCGCTATTCGTGATGCTTCAGCGAGCGCACCAGCACACACGGGGGCGTTCCCAGGGCCCCCCACACGCGGAGCAAATCCACTCGCCGTCCGGTGAAGGAGCGTTGCTACCGCTTTTCGACGGGCGCGGCGTTGGTTCAGAGCGGCGTTCGCTGCGACATAGATGGCAGTGAAGGCAACATCGGCCGGAGAGAGAGAGAGAGTAGTTGCGAAGAGAAAGAGGCGCTATTGAATGCGTGTGGATTGCCTTGGGCACGGAGCCCTCCCTCTCTCTCCTTCTATGGCAAGAGGGACAAAAATGGAGGGGGAGTCCCGGGTGAACGAGTGGAGCCGGTATAATGCGAACGGCGAGTTGTCAAGGCCGTCTCCTGCGTATACAGTTGGAGCGGCACGTGCTTAATGTTCGCGTGGCACTAGACGAAACGCACACTCCATGCCAGATGTGGAAATCTTAATTTATACCTTCTTCTTTTCATATTATCTGTGCCCCTTTTTCAAACACGACAGCTTTTACTTTAGACAGGTATCGAAGGCTGAAAGCAGATGGAAACTGGATCGCACCAGTGAGTCGAGGGCAGGGCGCAGTGGACATCAAATGTCTTTGAAATAAAAGAAAAGACGGAGCGTTGCTTTTGGGGAGTTTAAGAAGCCATAATACTACACCGTGTAATACTATGTTAGAATCTCCTAAGACAGGAGAGACCTTTGTTCAAAGGCAGATCTTCATTTTTCAAAAGCAAGTAAGCATGACCAAAAAGGAAAGTGTGTTAAAATAACCTTCACATCAAGCGTCCGTATAGCACCCACCTATATAAGCTGGAGTATATCTGGCTAACATAGTGGCATTCTTTTCGTCTCTATTTCCTTTTCTAAAATACAAGGATCACTCTTACTTATTTCGTGCTTATTTATATCGGATTTCTCATGGTAGAATTCAAGTGATTATTAAACATAGGGCATCATAGGTTAGGATACAAGTTTTTCGGTACAACTTTATTCACGGCAGAAGACGTCATGATCTCCCTGATCATGACTAAATAAACTAAATAAATGAAATTCGTAAACTTCCTGTTTCATTGATTTTATAAATAGTAGGGTAGTTGTAGTAATTACACCACCAAGCCATAAAGCATATGCACATGCTGTAGAGATTCTGCGTCCACTAACGGTTATTAGAAATGTGTGGCGAAATTCATTTTGGTGTTCCCGTCAACGTATTTTTTTACCGAAATATTATGCAGCGAGGCACAATGCCAACCGGAGCGTAAAATGTATATTTCTCTGCGCATCTTCTGCACCGAATTTTAAAAAAAGTTACGCTAGACACGGTATTTCTATCAAATCGGTACGTTTTTTTCTGCATTTTACTACGGCGGCACGCCTCCTAAAAGCGGGAATACAGAATATAAATCATAAATTTCAGTTAATTATTCCCATTCATATATTTTCACCATGGATATCATAAGTCCCGCCGCTGAGAGTTATGTATTGCTGTAAAATATATCTCTTAATTCCTGCTGCGCACAGTGCTTAATAATGACTCAGTCTGTCCTAAAACACATCGTATAATCCACATTGTGCCGTGCTACCATCGTGATTCATTATAACTCGAGCGAACCCGCCGTGGTGGCATAGTGGATTCGGCGTTGCGCAGCTAAGCCCAAAAGCGCGGGATCAAATCCAAACCGCGGCGGCCCCATTGCGGTAGATCCGAAATGCAAATGCACCCGTGTACATTGCATTGCGTGAATGTTAAAGTACCCCAGGTGGTCAAAATTATCTCGGGTCCCCGACTACGGCATGCCTCATGATCATATCGCAGTTTTGGGGCGTAAACCCCCCAAATGTTTTTACTCGAGCGACAAAGCCCTTAAGGACCTGTAGTACATAACTTGTGTAGATGACCTAGAGCATATTTTCCTTCTGCAAGAAACTTTTCTGTCAACAAGACAATGTCCTATACCGTTTCACTCGACAGAACATCTCTGGCGTGCATCGATGCCCTAATGTGTATGTCTGCAAGGTCTGTGTCGTCTAATGACACGTGAGGTAAGCGCCTCGTTGTGCAGTCAAGTATACTCAAGGCCTTTTGATTACATCCAAGGAGAAACTAGCGTCTGATTTTCCTTCAAAAGAAAGAAAAAAGGAGGACAGACACATGATAACCATAGTGAAATGATGCCATTTCGGTGCGCTCGTATCAGCGTGAGGTCTGTCAAAAAGAAACAGAGAATACGAAATAAAAGTTCCGAATAATGCATGGTTAAGAACCTAGAGCGAAGCTTGGGCAAAACTTGTGTGGACGAATGTGTGGACTGCTGCAACAATCCACACATTCGTTTTACGTTGTGCAAAGTTGTCTTTACAAATAGTAGTTCGAAATTTAACTATACATAACATTTGTGTATTTTCACGTGATACTGAGCGCTGATTTGATCTCTATGCAGCATCCACTGGTCCCTTCTTTTCTTTTTCTCACGGTTAAGCTGTTTTCATACAACTCCACCTTTATGTTTAATTTTATTCGCGTAATTTTGAAGAGGGATTGGCGACTTTTAGTGGTACTGTGGCTTCTACTCGTCGCATCGCAGACAAAAT
The DNA here is from genome assembly GCF_013339745.2 of Dermacentor silvarum. NCBI lineage: Eukaryota > Metazoa > Arthropoda > Arachnida > Ixodida > Ixodidae > Dermacentor > Dermacentor silvarum. The sequence goes on along the minus strand of NC_051159.1, from coordinate 146,963,988 downwards.
GAAATGAAAAATGTACTGAAAACACTGAATACGGCCAGAATGCACGCTAACAAAGTTCTGCACATTAGTGCAGGAAGGCACAGGAGCTAGATAAGAAGACACAAAGATGTATGTGTGCAGTTAAATAAATAAATAAGTAAAAGTACTCGGAAATGTCCGAAAATACAAAAAAGAAATTCAAAATTTTCCCGACCAGTGGACAAAAGAAAGTGGAATATTACATAACACACACTTTCTTGAGCTCTTGCCATGCTTTCATCATTTAGGCCTTTAGAGCATCCGTTTTCTGTCGTGTAAATTTAGCGGCTGGTGCGAAACGGTGAGGGCGGAATTTCTATTGCGACTTCCAAGCAAAATGAAGTAACTTGAAACGGCTTACTTTGCAAATCTGATTCCTCCGTCCAGCATGTATGCCTGTCGCACGTTGTCTAGCTTCAGTTCTAACATCATCACGTCACTATTTATGCCCTTTCCCTCACCCAATAAAATTGAAAATTTTATGTTCGGCCAGCAAGTTAAAATTCTAAGCTGGTAGCCGTGGCTACAAAACTTCAGGCACTGATGATGCATTGTGTGTGGCAAAGGCAAATAATGCATGCACACTACACATAGTGTGAGCGCACTTGAGACTGATGGGGAGTGGGAAGGAACAGCACCCAGCCGCCACGGTCAGGAAAGTCCGGGAGGGTGCCCAAATAAATCTTCGTTTTCAAAAGAAAAACTTTACAAAAAGAAGCTGTAGAGAAGAGAAAGGCACGCAAACGGCATTCATCGTCCTCTCAATAGCGTTTCCAACCTCGGCCGTCGCAAGTTTCGCAAGGCACTCATAACAACCACGCCCTCATGAGTCACCTTTGTTTGTTCCCGGCCGGCCATCATAACCGCACTTAACTCGTAGCCCGGACACGGCGTATTGTCGTTCTCTTTCCCCTCTCGCCACGGGTTTGACACGAAAAAAGCAATCGCGTTCGCTTGTTTCACTTGAATATAGCGCTGACATTTTGCGCGGATTCTTTTCTTTTCACCATTCTTGGTTGGCTCTCCCGTCGGGGCACCGCAGCTATTGCTGAGTTCCTGGCCAGACCAGTGGTAATAGATTAATATATCAATTGGCAAAGAATCGTCACAGTGCTCGCGGGCTTGCCCTGCAGACGGCGCAGAACAGGTATATTACCTCGAAGCGCTCGGAACGCCTCTTACCTATAACAATGAATACCGCGCCCACTAATGGCGTCTTCGCGAAGACGGTCTAATGGAGGGTGCAACGTACGCACGTGCAGCAGAAGGACTTAGTCACATGTAGCGGAATGGCCTATGTACTCACATGGTGTACACCTAAGGGTCCGTAGGCAGATGATGAGAGGGTGATACGACTGTTGAAATGCCGTTTGCCTTCAAGTTAACACTTGTGGTCGGTGCAGCACTCTTAATGTTTCTTTTCTTTTTTTTGGCTCGCACTTCGCGGAATATGGCACCAGATTAAAGACTATTGTTAGGTAGCGCAAATTTTTGTTGCGTCATAACAATACATTTTGAACGAGCCTCGATCTGTATAGCAACATGCCGAAGCGCGGACTTCATATAGCGGTTGAGCGCCCCGACAAGTTGACAATGAAACAGAATCTCTTTCTTACAATAAAAGTTTATTCCTCCTCACGATTATGTTGCTGCAGTACTGGCTCACACTGGGGAAGGAAGTTGTAGAGTATAGAAGCAAGATCTAAGCTGTTCTCATTTCATCGTTCCGTGCCAGTCAGCGCGCGCCCAACTTAGCGTAATGCAAGAAAATATCCCACCAAGACGATAAACGCGATGTCAGTGACGTTCTCCAAAAATCACATCCCCTGGTGTTCGTTTCCGCTGTACATAATAGTTTTGTTGTATTCAAGCGGGAAGTCATGTTTGTTTTTGTAGTTTTTTCTGTCTGTTGGCATGTTTATAAATTGATTTCCAATAAATGCATCCTACATGGTCTAATTCGTTCTTCTCGCCTGAACAATAATTGGTCTTATGCTATCAATAACAATGTCTTATGTAATCTAAAGGGTGTTTCTGCTCTGGACTATTTATTAACCATGACATTTGACATTCGTAAGACTTGTGGGATTCTGAGAATCATCGTATGTTACTGCACTCATTCGAAGGAACACTCCCCCTATCATATCCGTTTATTTCCTTAAGACGATATCCACTGCTGCGTTTTCAATGCCCTAAGCAATATTGAACTTGTGAATACTAGTGATGCAAGTGAATACTGAGGATGAATATAGTGCTCGATGTGTATTTAGATGTAGGACCACACACCCCCTTCTCTCATGCTGCTTAGCCGTATTTTAAAACTAAGGACACGCGCGAGACGCCATTGTTTATTTTTATTGCAAAGCAGGCGCACCTTTTGTACAATGACATTCATCTTACTAAAGCGCATACATCCAGGAAAAAAAACAAGAAAAAGATTACAGAGAGACACTGAGGTTAGGCAGTGTTTTAATCCGGCTTTCGGATCCCTTTTCGGGTAAGGGACTGAGGGTATTGAAATATTAGAGATGAAGAGGAGGAAACAACAATAAAAATATACGGAAATTTCCTCATAAACGCGAAAAAACATGCAACAACTATTCTAGGCTGTCATTTTTTTTTTTTTTGCCCACTTCGTGTTGCAGAAATAATATTCACTGCACAACTGGAAAACTACTTTTTTCTACTGTACACATATAGATGGAGCCGTTGACACATCCAGTTCTCCGTTCTCAAAATGTAAATCGCTTGAGGAAAAAAATAAAGTCAATTGCTAGCCCCGCTGCCGGATTCCTAATTTGATGTCCTTGGCTGCGAGGGTGATGAATCCATTCTGGAATTCCAGAGGCACCTGAAATACAAGGTCAAGTAGCATTAGCTTCCCCATCAGCATCATCATTATCATAAGCCTATATTTATGTCCACTGCAGGACGAAGGCCTCTCCCTGAGATCTCAATTACCCCTGTTTTGCGCTAGCTGATTCCAACTTGCGCCTGCAAATTTCCTTAATTCATCACCCCACCTAGATTTCTGCCGTCCTCGTCTGCACTTCCCTTCTCTTGGTATCCATTCTGTAACTCTAATGGTCCACCGGTTATCTATCCTACAGATTACCTGGCCTGCCCAGCTCCATTTTTTTTTCTTAATGTCCATTACAATATCGGCTATCCCAGTCTGTTCTCTTGTCCACACCGCTCTCTTCCTGTCGCTTAACGTTAGGCCTAACATTTTTCGTTCCATCGCGATTTGTGCGGTCCTTAACCTATTCTCGAGCTCCTTTCTTAAGCTCCAAGTTTCTGCCCCATATGTTAGCACCGGTAGAATGCAATGTTTGTAACCCGCCGTGGTTGCTTAGTGGCTATGGTGTGGGGCTCCTATAAGCACGAGGTCGCGGGATCGGATCCCGGCCACGGCGGCCGCATTTCGATGTGTGCGAAATAAGAAAACACCCGCCTACTATGGTTTAGGTGCACCCTAAAGAATCCCAGGTGGTCCAAATTATTCCAGAGTCTCTCACTATGGCGTGCCCCGTAATCAGATGGTGGTTTTGGCACGTAAAACCCCATATATATTTTTTGCAATAATTTTACACTTTTCTTTTCAACGACAGTGCTAAGCTCCCAGTCAGGATAAGGCAAAGTCTGCCGTATGCACTCTGACCTAATTTTATTGTTCTATAGATTTCCATCTCATAATCGGGGTCCCCTGTGAGTAATTGACCTATAGATAAACGAACTCCTTTATTGACTCTAGAGGCTGACTGGCGATCCTGAATTCTTGTTCCCTTGTCAGGCTATTGAACATTATATTTGTCTTCTGCATATTAATCTTCAACCCCAATCTTACACTTTCTCTGTTAAGGTCCTCAATCATTTGTTGTAATTCGTCTCCATTGTTGCTGAATAGGACAATGTCATCTGCAAACCGAAGGTTGCTTAGATATTCACCGTTGATCCTCACTCCTCAGCCTACCCAGTCTAAGAGCTTGAATACTTCTTCTAAGCAGGCTGTGACTAGCATTAGAGAGATTGTGTCTCCTTGCCTGATCTCTTTCTTAATAGGTAAATTTCTACTTTTCTGGTGGAGAACTAAGGTAGCGGTGGAATCTTTGTTGATATTTGCCAAGATATTCGCATATGCCTCCTGTACTCCTTTTTTACGCAATGTCTGTATGATTGCTGGTATCTCTGCTGAATCAAATGCCTTTTCATAATCATTATTTATTTATGAAAAACAAACCAACTGGGCAGGAGAGGCTAGGCAGAATCGACAAATGCGGAACGTCAAGAAGAAGAACGTTACCCCGCACTCCCTAAGGCTAACTCCTAATCTGAAAAAAAAAAAAAAAAACTAAGGTGACACAAAGGATAAGCTTAAGGAGCTGGTTAAGCAGGGACCCATACGTCGTTAAGAAGTTGTTGCCTGCAATACAACTTGTCCACGACATATGAGTAACTGCAGGTGTTTCACCAGTGCCTAAAGCCTTTACTTAGTAATTCTCCTTGATACCAATAAATACTAGCTGCAGTGTTAATGGCCATCCGTGTTGGTGGGACAATAAAGTAACCTGTAATTAATCGCGCGAAGCATGTGACACCCCGGTTGAAATTCTTCCTCGTGATTAGTATTCTTTTGTGTTATTAGATGCCCGTCTTTCAGACGTACTGAGATGGGACTTCAGACCCTACCACCGATCATAGGTGGCGCTAGGACAGAGCGATTGCGAGCAGCTCTTGCAAGGCTATACGACCGCGTGCAGCAAGCAGCACACCTCCTCCTCCTTCCCTACGATGCGTATATTCTCAGCACAGCCGCTAATAGCTGCAACGCGCAAAGCCCCCGAGTTCATGCAAGCACTAGAACTCACTTTTGTCTTTTCAGTCCGAACCACCTTCACGTTGCGGATGGTGTACAGGATGGACAGCTTCACGGCTTGCAGGGCGAATCTCATGCCGATGCAGTTGCGGGGCCCGGCTCCAAACGGCAAGTACGTGTACGGTTGTATGGACTCTACGTTCTCGTCGCTGAACCTGCAAAAAATTGACTATCCATGTTGTTTCCATGACATCCGCCGCAGCCATGCGCGCATATAGGGGGGGGGGGGGGGGGGTCGTGACGCCGCCATCCCACCCTCCTCCCTTAAAATCTGTGCGCTCAGCGCCAACGTATGGCATGTGAGAAGCTCATTAAGGACTTCCTGCAAGCTGTTAGTGTTATTTTGCTCTGGAGAGACAGGAAAGGTTTAATTAATGGCTATTCAAGAGAAACCGAGAAAATGTTTCTGTTCCTTTCATATCCAACCAGACCTGACATTGAGCTGCACTACTGCTGTCTGTATGCATCAGGATATGACTTGCATTGGGGCTGGCTCAGAAGTAAAGCGGCATGCTTGCAAACATGCATACCAACTCTTTTTGTTTAAAAAAGAAACGCGTCCTTAGATCGCTCACTGGAACACGCATAAATGTATTATTATTATTATTATTATTATTATTATTATTATTATTATTATTATTATTATTATTATTATTATTATTATTATTATTCGTAGTAGTAGTAGTAGTAGAGAAGTAGTTGTAGTAGTAGTTGTATTGATCGTGAGCATCCGTGCAATGATCATCATCATCAACATCCATCAATATCTGAAAGTCAGACCTGCCCCCCTTGAAAAAAACCTGGATCGGCGCATGTCCGCACCTAGCACATCAAGCACAATTGGCCACTACCACAACGTCATTAGGGATGGAATAGCTCCTAGGCGTTGAAAAAGTTTTGGCTTACCTTTTTGGATCAAACTTGAAAGGATCAGGAAAGTAATGTGGGTCGTGGTGCATAGAGTAAACGGGAATGGCTACCAGCTCTCCCTTCTTCACCTTCACTCCCGTGTCTCCGAGAACGTAGTCTTCATATGGTGATCGCTCAATTCTGGAATTAAGTACGCGAAAAATATTTTTCACATTTGAGTGGTACGTCTGATGGACATTAACTCACCCCCCAACCTGGCCTTCTTGTAAAGGTGCCGATTAGATATTCTTTCAATTCTTGGTAATAGGCGTTAGCAGGGCTTTTCAGCAGGGGAGCCAAACTATCTCACAGCAGCCTCCCCCCCCCCCCCCCCCCCCATAACTCCACCAACTTTCCTCGCGTGCTAAGGACCTACACCATGTTCGTAAACAGAGGTAGGTACCGTCGATATATTTTAGGCCCTATAGCGACGTCGCGTAGGCTCCGCCCACGTTCGCCACCACCGGTTGCACGCACGGATGGCGCATTTTCTTTTTATTGCGATAGCAATTATATGGACACTCAAAAGCAGATTTCTGCCGTCGGCGTCGCCGTCGCCGTCGGCGTCGCCGTCGCCGTCGCCGTCGCCGTCGCCGTGAGGTTCCGTATGACGTCAATGGAGATGAAATCGTGGCCGCGCGCCGCCGAACGCTGTATGTGCGAGTGAAAGGGCGCGAGGGACGCGCTCTTTCACGGGGAGTGAACGCACGGCGGAGAACAAACGCGCGTTCTGCGCCGTGCTTCCTTAAGGGCTGCAGAAGTAGGCGTCTCTTTCCTCCTTTACAATCACCATATATGTAGAGCAAACGCGCCTTCTTCCGATGCGCGAGAGGCCGTGGGGGAGGGGGGGAAGGGGGAGGGAAGGGAGGCGACGTTTAGCTGCGGCACCAAGTGCCTATTTATATCAGAGGCTCCGGCAACAGTCACCAACGCCGCACGCATTTTGAGCGAACGCGGGCAAAATGCCGACGGCGTCGACAACAGTTCGGCGCGTTGCCGGTGCTGCTGCATGTCCAAGTTTATACAGCTGATAAAGCTAATATCATTACTCCGTATATCTCTCTACAAATTTGCTATCGCAATTGATGCTTCACCTTTCAGGTGAAACTGCGACAACTTTTTTTAATGGGGTGGGGGGAGCTAAAACCACGATTTCATTATGAAGCACACAGTAGTGGGGGCACCGGATTAAGTTTGACTACGTGAGGTTCTTTAATGTGCACCCAGTGCATGTTCTTGCATTTCGCCCCCGTCGGTATACGGCCGAACGAGACGCTAGGCCTAGTTCGCTGACCGCCGCGGTGACGGACGATCGACAGCGCTTGCGACCTGGCCTGTTGCTCATCATAGTGCGCTTATTTTTGAAAACACCAATAACCTGGGCTTAAATGAATTGGTATTGTCGGTGTCGTTGGTGCGAACAGCAAACGAAACGTAGTACTTGCAAGCCAGCCGAGCCGCCTCGCTGAGACGGCCGGTGCTTGATTTCCGTCTCTCGAGACGAAATGCCGTCGTATCGTTGCTCCCGATCGCGCCAGTGATTTAGTACTGGGCGCTGCTTTACGAAACACGCGCAAATTCGAGATATTTTTTTTTTCTATTAAGCACTATTTCATGTTAAGAACAAGCTGTAGCCGATTTCTACGTCGCCGTGAGCGGTCATAGAAGCGATCGCCTCGGTGATGGGACCGACGAGGTACCTGCGCAATGTGAGCTAGCTGTTTTACGCAGCCGTCCGATCGCTCCAACTCTGTGCTAACACAGTACATTTTATTTGGCGCTCGAAATTTAATTAACACGTTTACACGTTTAGGCGCGTTTATGGCATCCACACTGCAATAAACGCAGATGTGACCGTGCTGCCTGCGTACGTGAACGTGTGATATAGATATCTACACTGCAGGTGGCTCAATTCTTGGAGGGGAAAATAAATTTGAATGTGACGTGCTTTGTGGGGCATCTGCTCGCTCGACCTACATTCAAGGCTAATCCTAATCTAGCTTTCCCACAATGCGGCAAGGAATTGTAATGACACGCTAATAATGATCCTAAGATCGTATATGTAGGTTGGCTAATGCACACCAATCAAAATAAAAGAGAAGCTTAACGGTTACGAAATGTGTCGTGCATAATGGATGATCTGGTATCGGAATCCAACTTTCGCTTTTTACAGCGGCGGCCCATTGCTTGCGACGGTTTTCATCAACAGGAAACCTATGAAAACTTTAGCCTCTTGCGTATTTCGACGCTACTCAGCTCGTTCACGTACTTCGTTTCTGTTATGTCAAAATAATAGAATAAAGACCTCGCAGATGGAACCGCACAACCACCCGCGAAACCCAGAAGCTGCTGTGGTATAGGCGCGACACGGGCGGCGGCTCGGCGGCGGAGTGCCTACCAAACGAAACTAAATTCCGACGACAGCGACAGCGCATTTTCGTGACGTAGTGCCGTGGTGTAGGTCTCTACACACTCAGATATTTCGCGGAAATTCAACGAGAAATGAGCAGCCACCATAGAATATATTAATTATAATTTATTCAATATTCGCTTATCACACTTCTGGATTGCAATGCACTAGGCGGCTTGGCAAAAAACAACGTGCAACCAGGCACTAGGCCCTATAAATACATAGTACAAACAACGATATAATCGACTTTCTCTTTTTGTACAAGAAAATCCACGATGTATTGACTGTCCCCCAGTCATAAATGTATAGGCTCAATTTGAGAACATTCTTTATCGCAAAGGGGGAAAATAATAAGTTACATCTTTCTAGAATCTTTTTCGGTGAGGCTTGTCTTATAGGGCATAGATGTTTAATTATAAAAACGCGAGGCGCTTTCTTGAAAATAAACATAATCTGCACAAGAATCTTCCATTGTGCTTTTTCTAGGAAGTATACGCAATAACAGCCAAAGTATGTTACTAAACATAAATACTGTTTCCATGGCGGTGGTTTCCACATTGCTTACGGTATGGGCTGAGAAACAATACTTTCCAAATGTACATTGATACAGGTAAAAGATACCGAGCCGACAAGAGTTTGAAATAGATACAAAATACTAGCAAATCAAGTGTAACCGATACGATACTTGCCATTTCTATCTTAATATACTTCGACACATCAGTTAATTTCTCATTATGGCTCCGCAATATGTAGGGCCGCTGAAAGTTTGCAGTTTTTTTTTTATCCTCTCCCACCAGTAGTTCCTTTCAAATTTCTTCTATTAACATGTAAAAACCTTTTGCGACATTATAATCAGGTATTATACTGCCATTATGCATCAGTCTATGGGGCCGACCGCGACTTGCGTCAGATCAACGACGGTCATTAGCCACGCTCAGCTCTTCGGCAGAAACTTCAAATAAATTCGATCTGCAATAATCTGCATTCATTCCATCTCCAACGAGCCAGTTCGGTGAATGTTCTTACCGCGTCGTTGGAGGATACATTCGAAGAGACTCGGAGACAACACAGTGAAGGTACTTGAGCTTTGTGACCACGTCCAAGGTGGGGTGTTCTCCCTGATACAATACAGAAAACAACAACAGCGTATCATTGAAGGGAAGCCAGAGACATTGCCACTTTCAAAATTGCTTGATGTTCTTTTTTTTTTTCAAATGCGCAGACTTGCACTTTCATGAACGCCGAAAAATCTGACTTTCGGAACATAGACCACAGCATTGTGGACGTCGTGCAAAGCCTTCTTCTTTCACTCCATTAAATATTGGGGAATACTCTGTCACGCTCGTTTCTAAAGTGTGGGCTCTCTGAAAGAAGGTGTATTAGCTAACATCCTAGTATTCGCTCATCGCTGACATGACGCATATTTTTTCCAAAATTAATGAATGGTTCGACAGCGACATTAGCCATACCTCTAAAGGCCCCCCGTAGCTCAGCTATACTAAACGCTCCTAATATGTCAATAGCTAAAATTAGGCACTCACTCGCAAGTGCAGCGCTTTGTCTTCCTCTAAGATAGCGTTCATCAGGTCCGTAGCAAGGGGAGGGGAGGGGGGGAAGCCCCAGGGCACCACCCCCCCCCCCCCCAAAAAAAAAAAAAATCTTTGCGTGCCCATGTCCTACGGCGCTGATTACATCGGCCGAACGGGCCGCCACGTAAGCGACCCGGAGCATCAGAAAAGAGTAGAGGACGCCGCACCCGACCTGACGAGATAAGTGCCAACCGTTCCACGCCAGACGCCTGGTGAAGCTATTCTTGAGTGTGCCTCAGTAAAACGAATATTTCCACTCTTCGTATTTTTATTTTTGCCTATGAATAACACTGTTTTATATTTATTAATAAAAAATATTGAGGCGAATCGTCCACATAAACATATAAAACTATTAGGAAGATTCATCTGAAAAGTGCAAAATATAAAACTATTAATAAAGTAGTATTGAAAGAGTCATACAATTCACATACCGAGATGTTTATCGAATATAATTACTGCAAATTAGTTGCTTCCCTCAAATAGTCAAGGCCTTCAGGAAGTGGGCACCCCCCCCCCCCCCCCCAAAAAAAAAAAAAAAAAAAAAAAAAAAAACTGGCTACGGGCCTGGCGTTCAAAATAGGCCCTTTATCTGAGCACTTCACTCTGTAATCACATGGTATTAGTATTACACAGTACTCTTCAAAGTGGCGCGTCCAGCTTCTTTTTTAGGTAATATTCTGCATCTTAATTCAGAATACAGCTGAGGCGACACAATGGAATACAAGCAGCACTCGTAGAAAGCATTCTTTTTGAGCTGTCTGCAATGTCCATCTTTTCTTGCAGTGGAATGATGGAGACTCTCTTATATCATGTTTTGGTATAACGGAATAACGGAGTATGGACGCGGAATCCTTCACGAAGGCATCCTTAACTTCAGAAAGGCAAAACTTTAAAGTTTGCATCCAGAACCTCGCTCCTTATACGACGGAAGTTATTGAAGCTAACAAGAATACACCATCCGCGCCCCAGTCCTCTGATCGAAGTCGTTCTGTTTAACATGTCGATGTGAGCTTCAGTTTGAATGATCGATTGGATCATTGAGCTTAACATTCCCAAGTGACACATGCCATGTGGGAGGGGCCGAGGGAGGCCAGGTTAATTTTCACCACCTGGGTGGATGCCGTGGATGGCCACGCATTACAAGGGCTGCCCAACTCCATTTTTTTCCTCTTAATGTCAACTAGAATATCGTCTATCCCTGTTTGCTCTCTGATCCACACCGCTCTCTTCTCGTCTTCCTGTCTGTTAGGCCTAACGTTAATTAAAAGACAGGGAATCCTCAACATGTTCTTAAACTTAAGTGCACATTCCACATCCATCAACCGGAATCAAAATCGCCACCTCGGGCGCCCAAGCACCGCGCCTTAGCCACCCAGTCATCACGGCAGTTAGCTGCAGAATGGTCATCATGTAAGCACTGCCATAGCTAAAAGTTGGGCTTCTGGTGGAATGCAGCTATTAATAACTCACGACTTCATGATATATCTGCAAACGAATGATAAACAATTGGTAAAGTCAGTACGCGAAAGCGTTGATCGGTCGAGGTAATGAAAAAAAAAAAAAAGTAACTCGGACTGCTTACGTGAACTTTGAAACACTCGTCCACTTCCTCCCTCAGCTTCTCCTGCACGTCGGGATGGATTGCTAGCAAGTACAGTGTGAACGAGATGACAGCTGAGGTTGTGTCCTGGCCAGCGATTAAGAACAGTACGCATTGTGCCATTGATTCGTCCTCCGTCAATGCTGCAAGAAAATAATTACGTCGACAGTGTCATATAAATGGTGTCGTGGATAACCATGCAGAACTCAAAACAAATTACTCGTGGTGAGAAGTATACAGGAGAAACGCTGAACCAATCTGTCCTCTAGAATAACGCCTTAAAACAACAGATCTGTTACTGCTTGACTCTGCTCTTGCAGTCACAATAACTGACTCACAATAACCCACAGTACACTCACAATAACTGACTCGTAAGCCATAGGTCACGTTTTTTTCACCTGCAGGAGATTTGTGTGTGCAGGCTTACTGTTTTCGGTTCGGTTCATTACGTGAGCATAGTGATTGCTGCTTTTAAATTCTTAATGACCGCAGATATTATCATTTCATTGTCATTTACTTTTATAATATAAATGCTTGTAATGAACGCTGAGAATCATGACGCATACTGTAATCTTCCAATTCACACAGCAGACACTTTTAGATAACATGGTTTTGCTTTCTATTTCTTAAAGGAACACTAAGGAGAAACATTAAATTAGTTCACGCATATCAAGTTTTCTATGAGAACTTCATTTTATTTCTATTTTGCGACAAGAGGTTATTTACTACAAGCGAAAAATGATGACCGAACTTCTGTTTCAGTAATTGCTCACCGGTAAACCGAGCGCTGATAGTACGTCAGTGTGACGTCATGCATATTGAATATTTTTTTGTCCTTGTTACCTGGTGTAAGTTCTCAAAATTTTTTTTTTCAGTTCTGTTGTTGGTTCCTTTACATTACATTGTAGTCCATCTTTACCGATAGATAACCAACTACAGGCCAAGCAGACGCCGTCAGTATCCATGACTTCACGGTGAGTTAGTGCGGGGAACTTCAGGGTGACGTCTCCACCCGTCTATTGTTCTTGCGCCATTTGTGAATTATCGAGCTTTCCCTCACCTACGACAAAAATGCTCTGTTTTAGTATTTTAGAAATGTAATTTAGTACAGGTCAACCTATTTCGCTTTTTACAATCCCTCTAAAGTAAGGCGCTCAACGCATTGCAGTAAGGGGTTAAGCAACAATGATGGCGAAAATCTTTCGGTGAATTCTGTTATTCACGCGCTTCGAACAGATAATCGTACCTGCATCCTTATTAACATTCACTTTATTGTATCCTCCTCTCTTGTAATGGTCGCTGTCGTTCATTTGTGCTGTAGAGTCTATATTAAAATACGGGTTGTTTTGGGCAGTTAAAGGGACCCTAAGCACTTTTTACCAAAAGTCTAGAAATGCATTTGAAGTTACACTGGATTATTTCTATAAACTTTGCAATTCCTTCTTCAGCGTCTTGCACTACGAATGCTACGGTGGAGTGGGGCGTGCCCACAATGCTCCGCCTACTGAACGTCACCTTGGCGCGCAGTTCAAGACTGATTTTGAATGTTGACCTAAACGCCACTATTTACGATTTTTGCACCTACGACGCGCAGACGCGGTTGTCCTCAGCGAGCCGAAATGCGCTCATCGAGCCAGCTCGTTGCGGAAGGCCGTGGTAGCCGCGGTGTATAGGCTACGCGTAACAGACCGTAGCTACGTGCAACAATAGTGCGTATGTGCAGCGTTTGCTTTGTGCACGACAGGGCTGGAGTGCACGCACGCGCTCATTGGCTATAGTCTTGCCGTGCTATACGTCGTGAAAAAAATGGAGGAGGCGCTGATTGTTCGGACCGGCTTTGCCCTGCGACAACTTGACTGACGGATATTAGCCATTTACAACTTGTGTACTCTGAAGCGCTGTCAATACCACAGTACGAAGCGGTGTCTGCCAAGGTGTCTATCCAGGAGCAGTCAGCAGTCAGCAGGCGCTGGCAAGCATGCGTGGCGTCTGACCTTAAGTTTCGCGTGATTCGAGGCTAGTTTACTGTTCAAAACTAATCGAAATTAGCGAGAACCAATGGCTACTACATTGATAAGCAGTGGGGCCAAAGTTTCATTCCTACGCAGGCAGGCGCGACTGACCGTTAGGAGATGATAGTCGGCGACAATACGATAGTCGTACTTTTGGAGATATGTAATTCCTGTCGAAATTAAAAACGCAGATTTTCGCTTACTTCTGCTTGTGTATTAAACTGCTTCAATAGACACGCACTCACAGTAGGAAGAAGCGCATGGATACAAATACCCCTCTTGATTGATGTCAACTATTGGCCAATAGCAGCCGCGTATGGGAATCTGCTATAAGACGAAATATACAAGCCCGAATAAAGTGAGGAGCAGGCTTGTGTTGAAAACAGTTTGTTTGAGAAAAAGGTGACTTCGCACTCCATTTGCGAGCTCCATGCGGCACGCACGACTACAAAATTTGGCTGAAAGTTTCACAACAGCATATGTTATCCGCGCACTGTGTTTTTCAAATAAGCCCGAGGGCTGGTTCAGGACCCTTCTAAAACGAATCAATATTGCCTTACTCTTGTTCGACGAAAACGAAGTATCTGGTTTCACGTCTGAACCGAGGTTGAATAACTGATTGTCACGGTCAGTGGTATTTTCTGAAGTAGAGCCAAGATTTCCTTCCTGAGCATCCATCATCAACTGCAGAAAGTCCTCGTGGTGCTAGTGAACAGAAAGGCGCGCGTAAATGACAAGCATGCAACGATTGCTTTCTGGACGCCGAGTAAATGCCACTCACCGATTGTTTGTCCTGTCGGCCCTTAATGATGTTCTGACATATCTGCTTGAAGTACAGAAAAATGGCCGAGTTGAAGGGTCGAAGTCTTAGCATCTTTGCGAGTGCCGGGAATACGACTGAAATGTAGATGCGAAAATTCAAGTTCGCTAGAAAGCAGGAATAACATTTTTTTTTTTTGTAAACGAACCAAAGAAAAAAAAGATCAACAGAAGCTTGCGCTTGTACGCAGTTATGCTCTTCCAGGTCTCTATTAGAGAGGATTCAGAGCAATGTAGCCCGTAGTAATAGACAAAGACGTTGGAGAGAGATCTGAAAAAAAAAATCTGCTTATAGAAACTCACTGCTTAACTTAGCTTTTTTACCTAGTTCGCTCGATATCTTCTTTGTTTCCTTCTCTTTCTCCTTTATTTATTTATTTCTTAATTTTTCTGTAGTTCCCGCCTGCAAATTTCTTTAACGCTTTTGATGGACAGCTGCCCATATGAATGTTTTCTGCTCATATCAATGTGGGTAAGTGTTTGTCTGTAATCGGCGCCAGTCCCTCGCCTGTCGCCTGCCGAGCTATATGTCAGCAGCAGAGGCGAAATGGACAGCTTTATCACACCGTATATAACCAGGCTTCCCTTTACGCCACCTACAGCAGGGTTGTACTGCGAGCCGCGCTTCGGAGTGCTGCGTGCGTAATCAGGTAAAGTGAACGAATAACTTGTCTCCAGCTGTTTAGGTTTACATGGTCTCCTTAAAACGTACAAGCACCGAACTAGAGGTTGAGGACAATTCCGCTCAACCTTGCGACATAAACTTGTGCCGTAAACTTTGTAACCTAGACGTAATTTAATGTAACTAGTTTAATTCGGAAATGGAATGCTTGGGTGTTTCTTGCAAATAATGTTCGCCTTTCACATATTATTAACCCATAGTGACGTGATTAGAGTAACCTCTGTGGTTTTCTTTTTGTAAGGTGTTTGAACAAAAAAAAAAGCTGTAGCGGTGACACTAAGAGGTGAGAAACTGTGCGCCGCTGATTGATGAATTAGGCTAGAAGAAGAATAGGAACTAAGGGATTACGTTCGTTTGCATGTGTGTGTGCGTGCGTGCGTGCGTGCGTGCGTGCGTGCGTGCGTGCGTGCGTGCGTGCGTGCGTGCGTGCGTGTGTGTGTGTGTGTGTGTGTGTGTGTGTGTGTGTGTGTGTGTGTGTGTGTGTGTGTGTGTGTGTGTGTGTGTGTGTGTGTGTGTGTGTGTGTGTGTGTGTGTGTGTGTGTGTGTGTGTGTGTGTGTGTGTGTGTGTGTGTGTGTGTGTGTGTGTGTGTGTGTGTGTGTGTGTGTGTGTGTGTGTGTGTGTGTGTGTGTGTGTGTGTGTGTGTGTGTGTGTGTGTGTGTGTGTGTGTGTGTGTGTGTGTGTGTGTGTGTGTGTGTGTGTGTGTGTGTGTGTGTGTGTGTGTGTGTGTGTGTGTGTGTGTGTGTGTGTGTGTGTGTGTGTGTGTGTGTGTGTGTGTGTGTGTGTGTGTGTGTGTGTGTGTGTGTGTGTGTGTGTGTGTGTGTGTGTGTGTGTGTGTGTGTGTGTGTGTGTGTGTGTGTGTGTGTTTTCTAAAGCTCCTGATTTGCGAGACGCCTGCGGCTGAAACGTTCTTTCACGTCCGCTGCCATGGCCGTGAGTCACATTGGCTAAACCTCCCAGTTCTAGGTCTTCATACACATCAATGTCTTTTTAGGAGGCGTTGTACACATATACAGACAAATTATACAGACAAACAGCTCAGTTTCTCGGATGTAGGTTCAGATGTAGGTTCGGCTCATTCTTATTCTTTTTGTGATTCATTGTCTTATGGCTTTATTTGATAACTGAACTGCATAATTTCATGAAGTCTTCAGCAGAACCGTTTAACTTATCTTCAACCTACCTGAACAAGAAAGCTATTGATGTCGTGATTATAAGGTATCCAGCTGCTTTTTAACCCGTTTTTAAAATATTAATGAGTTCAATTTTCGCCTATCAGAAGTATGTGCACATCAAGCTACACGCCCAACACCAGTCACGTAGTTATAACACCCCACTCACCAAACAGGAAAAGGCGTGGTGTGATGCGTCCAGAGAAGGCCTGCCTCGATCTGGTGACGAATTCGTTTGTCTGGTCAGAGTGCGAGTCCAGCCTTGTTCCGAACGCGCACCTCGCAATGACATCGAGGGCGTAGTTACCAAAGAACCTACGTAGCAGAAACGAACGAGCCGACGGTATGTTCTTAAAGCACTACGTAAAATAGCGGAAGATGTGCGCGAGTGCATGCTGTGCGCCCAGTAATTCCTTTGTTTCTTTTTTCCCCAGAACGTGTGGATACTTACTGTTTGACATCGATGTCTTCTCTACTGGATGCTGCCTTCTTTAGGTGTCCCGCAGTAATTACTGCGCAGTCCTCGATCAAGTAATTCATCTGCGTTCATTAATAAATACAGAATAAAAGGTTTCAAGCCAGAAGAAAAATGTTCTGCGCCGAATAAAGCGCTTGTTTTAATTGCGTTCGAAAAATTTAAGAGCGCGTGCAAGTGCAGTAAAAAATCTTCCCAAATGATTTTAGTTCTCTTAGCAACGTGTTAATTTTGCAATCAAGGAGAACACTAGATGCGAAGAAGTTAAAGTGCACAAGTAAAAAAAAGGTCACAGGCCTGCGCGGCACACGCAGCGCAGTCACAGCGTAAGCTGGTGGAGCGGCTCAAGAGTAGCTCCAATTTCGGCACCACGCACACCAGGGTCTTCGCGACAAAGTCTCTTCGATCGCCTCGTTTTGACGAGAACGGTCTAAACTGTCCGCCCGGCGTCCATGGCGAGCTGCGCACGATGCGTTTGCAGGCACGTTAACTAGATGGCGCCACCATACTGGCGGAAACTGGGGATCGCGATTTTTTTTTTTTTGCGCGCCTCGTCTGAATGGCATTTCGTCGTCTGCGCCTTAACTAGATAGCGCCACCATACTGGCGGAGGCTCGGATCGTCTGCGTCTGCGTTTATAGGGTTTTTTTCCGCTGCCCAATAGGCAAGCGCTTGCGTGGCTCAGTGATTATGCTCCCGGTCACCGACACGTGCGGACGGAGGATGGTTGGCTCCGAGCGAGCTGCGACAGCGGTGAGGAGACGCTGGTTCGGACGCGCTGACCAGACGAGTGGTGCATCGGCTCCGCCAATTTTTGGCTGGAACCGCGGCTCAAGTCATAGGATCTCCGGAACTCTGGTACCATCAGATGCGTGAAGACGAGAGGCACCTGTGGACACCGGTCTTGTGCAGGTGGACCCAATTTCGGCACTTCTAGAACAGTGTGTTGCATCCGCCACGCCGCGGTGAGCTAACCCCTCATTAGGGTTCGGCTCGACTCTGCCGGCTTCGAGAACTTTCTCTCCATGGCGGTGAGCAAGATCATCGGTTATGACCCAGCAGCCATGAGCTGGGCACAAATTGACAAACCACACAACATGAGGACCAGATGCTCACCGAAAATGAATGCCTTCAAGCCCTGGTGCACCTTCGGCAACGTCGGACGCAAGGTAACAACGCGGAAACCAACGGTGGCGCCGGCACGACGCCGCTGACATCAACCAACGGAAACGCCGGCGATGCTCGCGCTGCACCGCCGCTGCAGAAGAAAATGGGCAACCAGTGGAGACCGAGACAGACACCTCGACTGCACTATGAAGACTTGGTTGTGGTCCTGAAGCCCCGCGGCACTCTGGACCTCAAAGCATCCTTCAAACACGGCAACATCGGCTCTGCAGTGGCCCACTACGTGGGCGAAGTGACCTGTGGGGTTTGGCCAGTGTGGGACCAAAACACAGTGCTGTGCGGCACGCATTCAACGCAAGTGGCTGACAAACTAGCACGAGACTTCGACCTCAAGGTAGGCGCATCATCCTACCCATTCAAGGGACACTTGAAACTCAATGGCGAAGTGTGTAAGGGCGTGATTAACGTCCGTGAAGAGGAAACTTCTGCCTCTTTGAAACCGAAGCTCTTCTGGAGGGAAGGCGAAATAGCCTTCGTGCGAAAATTGGGGACCACAAATGTGGCAGTGGTGACCTTCGTCGGGCGGCGGCTCCCACGATATATCCACTACAACCATGAATGCGTCCCAGTGAGGGCCTACAAAAAGACGATCCCTGCCTGCTACCGGTGCGAGACTATAGGACACAGGGTGGACAATTGCCCACACCCTGACGATGGAAGATGCGGTTTTTGTGGCCAACAGGTCGGCATTACGCCAGCGGGCCTCAACGAACACGAGTGCAAGATCATCTGTATGATTTCCGGGGAAGCTCATCTTACGGGCTCCGTGCAGTGCACCGGAAAGTTCCGGAAACTCCGCCGCCCCGTGAACCAATCAGGAGGAGCTACCTCAAAGCAGCGTCAGCGGACGGATCAACCACCTGGCGACAGAAAGCTGAACAAGTCTGGGCAAGCTCCCCAACAACAGCCATCGAGGACAGACAAGCCTGGGCAAGTCGCCCACCAAATGAAGACACCCAAAAATCAACAGTCACGTATAAAGTGTTGATATACGAGTATTCTAAGCACAAGTACATGCAGATACTTTCATGTTATTGAATAGAAACTATTGTTATAATACAGTTGTGTCAATTGACTCTCAGTATACAATCACAATCTGTTATCTTGCATATTATGATTTGACACAAACTCAATCGCATATAGCATAAGAATGCAAAAACAATATATATATATATATATATATATATATATATATATATATATATGAATAGATCACACTCGATGACCGCCGACAAGCACTGTCAATACGCTGGCGTGAGCAAGCACGGCTGTAGCAGTGACCGAAGCTTCGTGTGGTCTATCGCTTCAATGGAAACTGAGCGGCGAAAGCACCGCGCATACAAAGGTCAGGGTCGTGTGGAAATACCTTTCAAGATATGGAGCGCGCGACAGTGCTCAGCCGCGCAAAGTACAAGTACGCAATTCCTGGCAGAATAGAAGCCGCGCACCCTCCCTCCCGCGCTGCCATCCCGCTTTCCTCCTTTCGTGTGGGAGATTGAGTCGCCAGTTCCCCTTGCGCCCGATCGCAAGATGCACATTTAGTGCCGCAGCTAAACGTCGCCTCCTCTCCCTCCCTCCCATCCCTCGCGGCCTTTCGCACGACCGGAGACGTCGTGTTTGCTCTCCGCCGTGCGTTGCAGATGTTGAAGACTGGTTCTCGACGTACGGACGAGTCAGCGCCAATAAAAAATGGGACCATCAAATGAAGTTGACTCACGTCATTTTTGATCTCGCGGACATCGCTCATACAGCATACGGCGCACGGCGACGAGTTTATCGCCGTTACACTTTATACGCAACCTCACGGCGATGACGACGACGGCAGAAATGCACTTGGAGTGTCCATATAATTGTTTTCGCAATAAAAGAAAGTTATTCTCAGCTTTCCCGCCGCTATTAATCTTATAGACTGCAGGCTTTGTCTCAGTTTGCTTTAAGCATTCACCAAACGAAGGTTTCTGACACATATCACATCATGCACTCATGTGCATTGCTATCTCTATATCGATGGCTTCTTTGTATTCTTCCCTTTGATGCAGAATTTAGTACCGTGTTTAAATGATGCAAAATGTTAGTGGGTTGTCTTCCAATACTCGCCGTAGACGTCTAAATAGACAGCTAAGCGGACAACAGTCACTCTCGTTCCAATTCTGGCGAAGCCGGCAAACGTGACAGTTTCGCGATGACAGCATTGCCGTCGAAAACGATGTAGCCTACTTTGCGGTACTCACAAGATGATGACTGCGCCGAATGCTTTGAAACTCGACGGGAAAGTGACCTGCACGCATGAAGACGCAGTCGCGCTTTCTTACACGTTGAATGTAAGCTAAGTTGTGCGTTTAATAGTTTCGCACCCGCAAAGCGTTCAAACTTACACCGACAATACGTGGTTTTCCTAGCTTTTCTTGTCGACGCGACGTGATGTCAAGTTGCAGAGACATCTTTCAAACCCGTTTCAATGCATTCTGTGTAAACTGTCTTCCTACTTAGCATTATATGGAGACCGACTTCAATGCTAGCCAGAACTTGAACACACCCTTGCTGCGTCGGTTCAGACGTTGCCGCCATAAAACCTCTGCGTGCCCAATGTCACGACATGATAGAGACAAGACTGATCACCTTTCGCAGCTTCCCAGTGGAGAATGCTGGACTCGCAGCTGGTCGAATCTTCCTCCACTGCTCAACAGGGGCGACGCCCATCGAGTTGTCCAGCAAAGGGTCGGAAAACGTCAACGTCTGCAATGCAAAAAGTTACGGATAAAACCACGAAAAATGTCATTTTTGTCGCATTGAGAGAGTACATCCCAACAGAGTTCCTCACCATGCACAATTCAAAGCGGCACTGCAACACCCTATCTAGAAGGGCTATGCAGTATCGAAGATAAATGTATTAATGTGCAAGCATTCTTTGGCGAGTACCCCAGCTCCTTCACGCGAAAACTGTAATGTCTTGTATTTGTCCAAACATTCGTAATTTTCTAAGTTCACACATATAATCGTTATGATAGTGTAAATGTGGATGATTCGTAAATTTATAATTGATAAGGAACACTATTGTTACAAGCCTGAAAGTCTTGTGTTGTTTGGTTTGGTGCCATAAGCTGTATTGGGACACAGATAAGGAGTGTGGAAGAAAAGGACGTTGGCCAAGCGATTACGGAACCTAGGCTGGTACGAGCCATGTTTTGAGGCAACGACAGCAACAACCTAGGCTGACGCTCAAGACTGTCGGTTACGTCGTGTCCCAATAAACCCTCTCTTAACATAATAACCCGTAACAGAGTGGTGGAGGTGCTGGGTACATGACTCGACGTACTACCGAGTCCCAAGCGCTTGAATTTCGCCGGAGTCGACGCCTTGCCAGTCTCTCGCCGACAACAGCCATCATGCCACAGCACGGAGGACCAGACCCAGCGCCAGTTGCAACCGCGCAAGGGTCAACGGCAGCTGCACCCACATAACATTACATGGAACCACGCTCGTTCGCGGGAAGTGCGGGAGAAGGCGTGGACGAGTGGCTTACGCACTACAATCGGGTGAGCCGATATAACAACTGGAACTCGGTCACCAAGCTTGACAACGTCGTCCTATTTATGAGAGAAACCGCACTGATGTGGTTCGAGAATCACGAAGAGTTTTTAACAACATGAGAACGGTTTGTTGAGGAAATAGAAAAATGTTCTGGCGACTCTGATGCAAAAAAAAAAGAAACGCGCGGAGCGAACGCTTGACTAAAGAGCTCAAAGTCTGGGACAGACATATACTAATATAGAAGAGGTGCTCAAGCTCTGCAAGATAGCAAACCCGCAGATGTCTGAAGAAGACCGAGTCGGACATCTTTTGAAAGGTATTGCAGAAGACGTCTACAATTTCCTGATATGTAGAGAAGACCTCACCTCCGTCTCAGATGTCTTGCGTCACTGCCGCACGTTTGAGACGTTGAGGACCCGTCGTATCGCACCCAAATTTGGACGACTGACAAACGTGACCACTGTCGCCAGCGTCGATACGAGCCCGTCCACCGACCTTGCCTCTACTATCCGTGAAATAGTACGCGAATAACTGCGGCGACACAATGAATTAATGTAAAACCCAGTTCAACTGCCGGATACGTACCCAGTATCTCACTCAGCGCCCGTAGCACCATGCGCTACTTTTCCACCGTCTGTCTTTGTCAAGGACGTCGATGTGACTGGAACTGCGTGGGCACATTCGGAGACGTGTTCGTCAGAACAGCGATATGGGCAACGCTTTCAACCCAACCGTGGTGCACAGTGGCGTGCGGCTCCTGTTGAGCGTACTCACATGATGTACCCAGTTCGACGACCTCTGCCAGCTGAGCGCTTTGAGCGACATTTTGTCGATCGCCCTCCTCCATTGTGCTACAACTGTGGTGTCGAGGGCCACATTGCCAGGTACTGTAACGCGGCCCCACCACGCCGCCAGCCGCCGAGGTACGACCGATCAACAATACCTGGCCAGCAACGCGTTGGCCGTACGTACACCTACCCAAGCCGTATATCCAACGAGACCCCGGGAACACTGCGAAACCATTCCCCTGCCTCCGATCGGAGCTTGACAACACCGCGTGCTCCTCGCGTACACCGCTCACCGTCTCCCCGGCGCCGTTACCCGTCGCCTTCGCCGGAAAACTAGTCAGCGCGGCCATTGGGGGTGAGGCCGCTGGACAGTCTTCGATTTTGACAGAAATACCTCCGCCAATTTGCATGTTTAAAAATAAGGTATGTGTGCGTGTAGACGGCGTCTCAACAATGGCCTTATTGGACACAGGAGCGACCGTTTCAGTAATGAGTCTCGCATTCAAACGCCTGCTAGGACGAAAAGTGCTGTTTTCATGGGACCGTGCCGATATGTTTCGTGGAGTGAGTGGATAACTATTATACCCTGTATGTCTGTGCAGTGTGAAAGTTAGCTTGGGCAGTGAAACATGTAACGCGAAGTTCGTAGTTTTACCTCATGCTACGCATGACGTAATTCTGGGCCTTGTTTTTCTGAAGCTGTGTGGTGCCAATGTTGATTGCCGAACGGGTGAAA
Organism: Dermacentor silvarum; assembly: GCF_013339745.2. Classification (NCBI taxonomy): domain Eukaryota; kingdom Metazoa; phylum Arthropoda; class Arachnida; order Ixodida; family Ixodidae; genus Dermacentor; species Dermacentor silvarum. Next base: position 146,941,188 of record NC_051159.1, on the reverse strand, counting down.
TAACTGTAGATTCGAACCTTCCGGCCGTATTTCTGGATCACCCGCCGTGTTACAAAAGTGAAAGTGCCATTTGTGTGTCTGCAGATACCGTCGTACCGCAGTTGTCTGCCAAATGTGTCCCAGTCTCCTGTTCTCCTGCAACCGACAGAACATTTGATGCTACCGTAGAGCCCGTTCCCCTTAGTTGCATTAAGAAGAATGTTCTGGTCCCCTATTGCACGCTGTCGGTTATTGAGGGGCGTACTGTCTTATAAACAATAAATTTCTATTTTCGTTCATAAATGTCTATTTTCAATACTTCCATTATGGACGTCGTCGGTCGGCCTATGGCCCGCAAGCTTCGCGCACAGCAGCACTTGCGTGAACGTGCACAGCTTCCAGGAGAAAATTACACGGGCTGCATCAAGCATCTGCTTAACCTCTGCAGCCGTGTCAACCCCACCATGACTGAGGAGGAGAAAATCAAGAACATACTGGAGGACATCGAGGACGACGCTTTTCAGATGTTGATCGCGCGAAATCCAACCACAATCGCTACACTCGTTTCATTGTGTCAGAACTTTGACGACTTGCGTATGCAGCGCACGATCCCCCGCCAAGCCCTCATTACGCCCGACACACTACCAAGCTTGCAGCTAGTTTCCCGTCTTCCGATCAATAGCCGCTGCAATCTACAATCAAGGCCGTTATCCGTGAAGAGGTTGCGTGTCAGCTTTCATTACTACCTCTCACGCACGAGCCTACGCAGTCTTTGGCTCCGGGCCTTCAGTGTTGACAGATTGGGCTATTTGTAGCCAAATAGGGCTACTTAAATTTTTGTTTGGCTGTGTTTTAGATAAGTTGGCTATGTGGGTATTTTTGGGCTACATTTTTATGTGGATCAGGAATCGTAAAAAAGCGTGTTTTAAGATTCGCTGTACGGTCGACCAGCTGACGGTGCAACCTTTTTATGTTTGTTTCCGCATCTGCGTCCATGGCATGGCGTGATGTACGGGGTTTCGTCCTATAAAAAATTTCTGCGTCGGCCCGTTACAAAAGGAACAGCACCATACTATCATCATCGTCATCATCATGTTGGCTAGAAACACTGTATTGTAGAGCTTCAGGTAATATTATACCTAGGGCTCCGTGTTTTCTGAGTTTATATTTCTTGAAATTCGGAGGGTGTTTTTCGGAGTTTATTTTCTGGCGGAAATTCGGAGTTTAATCTTGCATTATTCTTAATACTCCAACATCTTAGATGAAATGATATCCGAACACGAAAACGTCAGAACACACGAAGCGTATTTTTGTTATCTGGAAGGTTTGAACACACAAACACATATACACACAAGCACAAATACTTGAATACAATACACCTACGTTTGTGCGTACTACAACCTTAAAGCTTGTTGTAATAGACGCAATCATACTTTACGAGGTTGCTGTCACTGACGGAAGCACGCTCCTTTCGATTGATGATTCTCAACTTTGAAAATGCCCTTTGAACGTTTGCGCTAGAAGACTCAGCGCGCAGCGAGAAAGCACTGGCTACTGGACAGTGTGAAGTCACCAAAGCGACAGGGGTTCAACAATGTTACTGATTATTTGCTCTGATAGTTCGCAAAATCACTCATGAGTTGCCACATGTAGCCAGTATCAAGAAACACTAACTTAAAAAGCGGTGCATAAGTTTCGAACGCGCGGGGTAACTCATGCTTCACATTTAGATTCACTTTTTGAACACTATACCAAAACGACTCACTGGTGTACTGAAGTGCATCGAAAAGGTTCCTTTCAACTGTCTGTCTCCACTTTTCAGCGACAGCAGCGTAGTATCTATGAAGATCTGCGACAGTCGCTCCATGCGCGACAAGCCCTTTGTTAAATTTCGATGGAGGCGAAATGCAAAAACGTCCGTGTGCTTGCGTTGTAGTGCACGTTAAAGAACCCCAGGTGGTCAAAATTATTCCGGAGCCCTCCACTACGGCGTGCCTCATAATCACAACTGGTTTTGGCACGTAAAACCCCAGAAAGAAGAAGTGTGCGATGGGTGTGGTCTACTAGATACTGTTGACGCGAGGTAAAGTATAAAACGGCCAAACCGGCCGATCTATCAATGACTGCTTAGAACATAGAATAGAATAAAGCTTTCGATATAGAACGGAACAGGGTCATATTGGCCGTTAAAATCTGAGTTTATCGGATCAATTCGAATTGGCAAAAATTTTACCGGCGAGTGTTTATCAGATTTTTTCGGATTTATCCGAAAACACAGAGCCCTAGTTATACCTTAGCCACTGGGAAACCATGGCGAATGATTTCTATTTGATATTTTTCTTCGTGTGTCTTACGTCTTGTAGTCAACCCCTCTGCGTGGGCGTGTTCTTGATGATTGCATATGTGATATATATATTTTTTTTTACTTTCACTGCTGTGTGCTGGTAAAGTCAAACACCTGGTGCGGCCGCGTATTTGATACTTTTTGTTAGCGCCTTTACTGCAAATGAAATAAACGTTACGCGGTTGTTTCCATGACTCACTTTTTTTTGCGATTTTACGCTAGCAGAATTGATGGCTACATTTTGGATACAAGCTGCTCTTGCCTCACTGCATGGTTGGCTACTTCTGGGCTATAATATTCGTCTGTTTTGGCTATGTCACATTGTGCCATCTGGCAACACTGCCTTCAACACGTGATTCAGACCCAGGTTGCTGAGGCCTTCCCGCCTGTACCTCATCTACCACCCGTCACTGCGCCACTCACCTACGCTGCCGTTTCGGCTCGGCCCCCTCAACTGCCTCAGCGTGTGCTAGACCTGCGATACCGACCCATGCCATGCCGACAACCGCGAACGCTGTGGCGCTCCCCTTCGCGAGACCTTCGGCTCCATTTTTCCACCACCCCGACGCGTGACGAACGCCGGACATTAGGCCCATCTGCTTCGCCTGTGTTGTCGCTGGACACGTCGCCCGCCACTGTCGGCGATGTCCACCTTCGCCATTTGACGTCGTGGGCAAGCCTGTTCCTTTGTCTTCCCGGCCGCCACCAAGCTACACCCCTGACGATCAACCATTCTATGCAAACCGCCGGTCACCAACTCTGCGATGACGCTCCCTCTCACTCATGCGTCGCCGACCTCCTACGGAGGAGGGAAACTGATTGCTGCAGTTCAGGAGGCAAGCGCTGCATGCGCGTCGAACTGCCCGAGGCCTCGATCTGTTTCGCCGCAACACGTTATCAACGTGTGATATTGAAGGAACAGCCGCACTAACGCTCATTGGCACAGGGGCCACTGTTTTGGTAATCTGCGGGAACCTATGCCGCAAGATAAAAAAAGCCGGCAGATCCCACGCCCCTTGGGAATCGATGTTATGCGAAGCAGTGTGCTGGGAGCCTGCCAAGTTAACGAAGCGACCATGAGAGCACCAAGACGTAGATGCCACGCATGCCATGACATTCATGCCATGAGTCCTCAGGAGTCCCTTCAGCGACACCTAAGAGACCTTAAGGCCTTCGTCATGCTCATGACAAAGCCTTCGTCATGCTCATGACAAAGACTTCGACCATCAACCTTTAACCTTTTCCTTCCGTTAGTACCACATCCGAACCCATTCTATTGGTTTTTGAGGGCTAATCTTTTTTCGCTGAGTCATTCTCATTTTTGCTGAGTCATAGTCATGACTGACTTCTACCACACTCCTTTAGTGTTTCCTTCACTTAGTGCCCACGTCAGAACCCATTTCAGTGGCTTTTCAGTGTTAATCTTTTTCGGTGAGTCGTCATTTTCGGCGAGTCATGCTCATGGCTATGACTTCTACCAGCATCCTTTAGTGTTTCCTTCGGCGATAGATTAGATAGATAGATAGATAGATAGATAGATAGATAGATAGATAGATAGATAGATAGATAGATAGATAGATAGATAGATAGATAGATAGATAGATAGATAGATAGATAGATAGATAGATAGATAGATAGATAGATAGATAGATAGATAGATAGATAGATAGATAGATAGATAGATAGATAGATAGATAGATAGATACTTTCAAAGTAGCAAATGTTCCCCAAGAAATGCTTTGAATTTACAAAAGTGACCGCGTCGTTCTCGGGACTAATGCTCCGCACTGCCAGCTCACAGTACATTCCGCCTTCAGCTATGTGCACCGAACGTGTCATTATTCAAGATAAACTTTATGTCATAGAGTTTTTCGTGTTGCCGTCATGCTCCCACGACGTTATTCTCATATGGGACTTCCTTTCGTGTCATCGCGCCATCATAGACTGCTCCCGTGCAGAAGTGGTCCTTACGCCACTGCAAACCTCTCTTTTGGTGGGTCAACTTCGCGACGCTCACAATCTTGTCGCTGTAGACACAGATATTGCCCCGCAAACGTTGACCGTTGTACCCCACCTGTATGCCCGCCCCAGACCGAAATGTTCTGTTTGCCCCATCACAAGTACTTCTCCACCGTCGCGGCCTACGACTGCCATTTGTCGTATTTACCGTTGAATCGGGTGCTACAACCATGTTAGCTTCCAACTGGCTCCCATCCTCCGTTACTTTACTTCGTGGAGAATCTTTGGGTCACATAAAAGGTGTTGACCTCCTGCGCTCCCTCGAGTTTGCAGAGGACCAACCCCAACTTCAACTGATTACCATGACATCACCTGTTCCCAAACCTTCACGTCCAGACTGTTTCCACCCTTCTATTGCCGCCATTCTATCGTCAACACAACGCAGCGACCTCCTGGTCCTTCTTCGAGACTTCCGCTCTTCGATTGCGTTCAACCATCTTTGGGTCGTACAGCGAGCGTCACACACCACATTGACACCGGTTGCCATGCATCCTTGCATCAACAACCGTACCGAGTTTCAGCGGCAGAAAGACGTATTATCAACAAACAAGTCGATGATATGCTTAAGCATGGTGTCATTCCGCCGTCCCAGAGCCCCTAGTCTTTTCCTATTGTCTTTTTGCGCAAAAAGGATGGATCAATCAGATTCTGTGTCGCCTATCGCCACCTTAATAAGATAACTCGGAAGGGTGTATACCCGTTCGCGCGCATCGATGACAAGACATCTCATGACAAGACATTTAATGTCATAATACTGCAAATGTGGATGATTGGTGCTTTGGAAGCAACAAGGAACAATCTAAAACAAGTATGATTGATCCCTCTTTCATAGGAATCGGTAGAACATGAAAGTGAAAGGTGTCTTCACAGAAGCTGTTGCATGTTTGCTTCGTGAACACGTGCACGGTATCAGCTGCAGTGAAAGGCGCACAATTTAGGGGTCGGCGCCCATGTTGCAGGTTTGTTGGCGCGCGGCGTCCTACTGGCGAGCGCCGTTCTGCTGGCGAGTGGCTTCTGCGCAGGTGCGAGCATTCTGTTCCGGCTCCGTAGGGGTTATGGCAGCCAGTCGAGCTGCGACGCGCGCAGCTGCAGGAATGCCAGTGGCAGAGTTCGCAACGTGCGCCGCGAATGCGCGAAGGCATTCTGCTTCCACCTGGCATGTCTCTCGCCGGAGCAAAGCGAAATTCGCCCGGCGATGTCGTTGCCTTTCTGCGACATTTAGCGCAGCAGTTGTTTTAGGTGGTGCCATCGCAAGCGAAGCAGTAGGCGATGCACTGCTGATGCACGTTGAAGCAAGAATCCATAGGTGAAGAGGCGCCATAGGCTAATCCGACGCCAAAACCAAGCACCAGAACACCTATATGGTCCAACCATGTGCGGTAACTGCCTACACGGGGCCACGTACTCTGGTGTTGCAATCGTTCAGCCACCCTGAGAATGATGGGAAGTACATGAATCTGACTGATCTTCGTGCTGGTGGATTTAGACGTTCATGTGACTTTGTTTACTGCGCTTCATATGCCTTCATCGTCGTAAATTTCCGAGCAATGTATACTTTTCGAAGTGCAGAAGACGCTGCGAACACGCCAAATCGCTACTAATTGCAACAGTTCAGCTTGGCGAGGTGGCCAAATTGAAATGTGCCAAGCATCTGAATGCACTGAATAAATTCATAAGGATGTTTTATGTTGCGTGTGGAGGCGTTCGTCCGTGGCGTATTGGTTTCAACATCGGGTTTCTCTTCCACAGTTCCTGTGTTCGAATCCTGCTGTCGGACAATAGTAGGAATGTTGTTATTGTATGATTATTTATGTATATTTATTGTATGAAACTATGCATAAGGCTATACTTGGTTGTTAATTTTATGGCTACACCACGTTGGACCCTCCAATGTGCTATGACTACCGAAGCGCTCCCTTTCGGCTTTCGTTAGCGTCCCAATGCAGTGCTTCGCTTAGCGGCTCCTAGATGGCGATTATCACATCCGTTACATCCGTTGCCGCAAATCAGTCATGAAACCACTTTCGTCTTAAAAAATAAAATACCCACAGAGATACGAGGGCTCCATAGACTATATGCATTGGGAAGCTTAGAGTATGGGTGGGCCAACTTAGCATTTGTGGGTGGGCCTACTGAAATGTGGGGTTGAGCCAACTTGAAATTTGGAAGTGGGCCAACTTGAAGTTGAACATGGGCAAACTTACATTTTGGTATGAACCAACTTGAAAATTTCATGTGGGCTAACTTAAATTTAGGGGTTGGGTATGGCCCAACTTAAATTGGTGGTGGGTCAACTTCAAATTCGATGTCGGCCAACTTGAAACTTGGGGTTGGCTCAACTGAAAAATGGGGTTGTGCCAACTTGAAATTTGAGGGTGGACCTACTTAAATTTGGGGGTGGGCCAACTAGTGATTTTGGGCTGGCGCAATGTCCAATTGAATGCTGCTGAGTGTCCTTCGAGTTATGAACAACTTGCGGCCAAGCGAGTGGGTTGAGACATTTGGCGCGTTTTCATTAGGCCTTACCGAGGCGCAGTTAGAACGCAGGCGAGAGCTTTCGTGGACAATGATGCGCGCATAACAAAGGCTTGCGATAGCAACAGCAAGGGTGACATGATAACGCGGCGATGCAGTCGCCCCTCACGCGCTACTGCGGCTGTTGGTGTACCCTTTCGACCCCTCTGCTCCGTCGAGGTACGCTCGTACCAGGCGTTCCGGCTCAACTGGTACGAACGCTTTGGAGGGGCCGGATGCATTGAGTAAATCTGACAATTGTCTACTAAAGCCTGAGCATTCTTTTCCTCCGAAAAGGCCATGCATAGACCTGCCTAAGCTAGGAAAAACAAGCAAGCAAAAGCGAAGTCAAAGCCGAGCCAAACAATGCTTACGCATTGGTAGACAATTCTCTGAATTTCTGTAGCTTTTTCCAACTATCTTTAAAACTCATGGCATTCGACGGAGTAACCACGTCCTTATTTACCTCTATAAGGATACCTTGACATGATAACAAAGTATGCTGAATGGTCTCGGCGATATTTTACGACGCTGCAGACAAATATAGTCGTCGGCGGCAAATATTTCTTATAGCACCGCGTTTGGAGAGTCAGATATATGCTTATAAGTGTTCGAACAGTATAGTACACATCGTTGTGAAGAATCATGACTTCTCTCTTTTTGATTTTATTCTTTGCTGTCCAATATCGTTACATAGCAGGTTTCTTTTCCACCGCCCCTATCCACTATGTTGTTTCCCCAACACGGTTTAGCACCCCTTCCTCTGCCGCTGTGTATACGTCCGTCACGTAATATTTTCTGGTTGCTTCGTACACATTTGCACATTTTCTTCATTGTGAGCCGACAATTTTCAAAAGTTGCAAACATTTTTCGGGGTTTTCCAATGCCCTCTCATGAGAATGCGAAAAACGAGTTTGTTGTCAAATTAAGGCGTTCACAGAGATCTCCGCACCGTTTACAAGCCTATATTTTTTCGAAGTTTCTGCCGAAGAGCTGAGCGAGGCTAATGACAGTCGGTATTCTTTTTAAAATGGAACATTATCTGTTGTTGTATCATGACCAACCGTTACTTCGACTGACGTGTACAAAAACAAACCAAGATGCGCGTTTTCTAGGATCATGATCGGCAGCGCATATTGCTCCACCTCGAGCGTTAACATTCACCTAATTTACGCCAACATTGAACAATGGTAGAAACTCATTATGTCTTTGTCATCACGATGATAATGAAAATACGAGCACCCCACTTGAAACGGAGTTGTGGTATATGTGACCAAATTTGTTCTCTGAACTTTCTTGTGAACCTTAAGCAGCTTGATACTCTACTACATGTACCCTTCTTTACAGACGCATAAAAACGAAAAGTGCGCAGTGTTATGTATTTTTATAAACAACCTTACGCCCGTAGAACGCGGGTACCCTATTCATTGCGTAATATGCAGATTATGCACTGAAGTTTAGTGTGGGACAAGTGCAAACATATGCAAACGAGTCCATAGTAAAATAAGACGCCAATCGCCTTTATGATTGGACCATAAAGCAGTGCATCGTAGCGAGCATAAAACAAGTATGCAAAAATCGTTGATTTCGCAGCGTACCTACGTTTATCTGACGCAAGTCAGGTCGGCCCCATGGACTGTGGCGGAATGGGAATAAAATACCTGATTGTAATGTCGAAAATAATTACATGTTAATAGAGAAGCTTGAAAGGAACGGGTGGCGGGAGAAAAGAAATATCAAACAACTGTAAGACTGCAGCGGCACTATAGCTGGCTGAGCCATAATTATAAATTGACATTTGTAACCTAGTATTTTAAGATACAAATGGCAGGTATCATATCGCTTACAATTAATCTGCCAGTATCTTGTATCTGTACTTCAAATACTTGTTGGCTCAGTATCTTGTATCACATTAGAAGGTATCTTTTAGCAGCCCTGTTCAACTGAATACACATAGGACTGAGTGCTATGCCTTTAGATGCATTAATGCCTGTACTCCCTCACTGGTGTGCCCCATTACGCGAAAACCCGTCGTTGTAGTCGGCCTGACCTACAGATGGTGCCAAAAATAGCTGATGGCGCAAAGATTAAAGACATCAAAAAGGCTCAGATTGACTTCACGTTTCTCAGAGAGGTTCCTGTAAAGAAACTAAATTATTGTTTTTGAAAAGAAAACTTGGCAAATTTTGGTCTGGGTGGGAGAGAGAGAGAATAAACATCTTTAATGTCTAAATGCAGCTTTGGAGAGGCGTCCTCATTCCAGAATGCCTTGAGCTCGGGCCGCGTCCTAGGCCCTGGCAATCAGCCGTTGCTGATCTTCGAGGTGGGAGCTGGCCAAGGCTCTCTACCAAAGCTCGTTGGTGTGGTAAGGGTTCGGAGGATTGAGTGGTGCCTCTCTGCAGCCCCCTACTATGTGCCTGAGGGACCCAGGCTCTGCGCAGAAGCGGCATTGCGGAGAGAATTGTGCAGGGGCTATGAGGTGGTTTCTGGTTGGGTGGGGGAATGTGTTAACCTGTAGAGCTCGGAGGAATCGCTCCTGCTCTCTAGGTAGTGACTTGTGTGGGGGTGCATATGTTCTGCGGGTAGCTTGTAGTGTTGTGTGATGTCTTGGTATGAGACTAGAGGGTGCACACGCTCGGGTTCAGATTCCTCGGCGTCGGCTCGGTGGGTCAAATCTCGAGCCACGTGGTTGGCGACCTCGTTGCCAGGAATGCCGTGATGAGCTGGCGCCCAGATGATTATGACTGATCTGGTTGGCGGCTTTTGATTTATTATCTTGAGCGTAGTAGCATGAATTCTGCCGCTAGCGAAGTTGCGGCACGCCTGTTGGGAGTCGGTAACTATGACTTCAACCTGTGTTTGGGAGAGCGCGAGGGCTATGGCCGCTTCCTCGGCTTGGAGGGGATTGTATCGGGTGAGCGAAATGCTGCTCCGATGTTTTTTGTTGACGATTACGGTGGCTGTTGTGGCTGCGCGTCTGGGGTAAGACCCCGCATCCGTGTAGGCTGTAGAGGGCAAAGTCCCGTATCGCTTGTGTATGGCCCGAGCCCGGGCCTCCCTTCGCTGTGCGTGGTGCTCTGGGTGCATGTTGCGAGGTAGAGGAGGTACGGTGATGTTGCTCCGGATGGCATGGGGTAAGCTAACAGTCTGAGGCGGCGGATGGCTGAGAGGAGCAGATAGCCCCAGGCGTAAGAGGATGGACCTCCCCGCTTCCGTAACGGCCAACCTTGTTCGCTGGCTGGATAAATGTGCCTCGATCAGCTCCTCGGCCGTGTTGTGCACGCCTAGTCGTAGTAGGCGTTCTGTGGACGTACTGATCGGCAGGCCCATCGCCTGCTTATATGCCTTTCTGATCATTGTGTTGATTTTTGTGAATTCCGTTGCGTTCAGTAGTGCGTATGGAATAACGTAAGTTATTCGAGACACGACGAAGGCTTGGACAAGCCGAAGCGTGTCCGCCTCCCCCATGCCTCTTGTCTTGGTTGTTATTCGCCGGATCATGTGGGTAACTTGGGCTGTAGTATTCTTAAGCTTGTTAATTAATATTGCGTTGGTGCGATCCGACTGGAAAACCATTCCCAATATCTTTACGCTCTGAGACGGAACGATGGTGTGTCCCTCCAGTTGTATGTTGATAGTGGGCGAGTCGGATGCATGCTTCTTTCGCGGTGAGACCAGGAGTAGCTCTGACTTTTGGGGGGCGCAGCTGAGGCCGCAAGACTTAGCATAGTCGCTCACCACGTCTGCCGCTTCCTGCAAGCGGCTCTCCATTGCCCCGATGGACCCCGTGGACGACCAGATGGTAATGTCGTCTGCATATAGGCCATGCCGGATCCCCGGGATGTTATCCAGGAGCGGCGGGAGGCCTATTAGGGCGATATTGAAAAGGAGAGGGGATAATACTGCGCCCTGTGATGTGCCGCGCCCGCCCAGTAGAAAGGGGTCTGTGGCTTGGTCCCCGACCTTTAGGATGGCTTTTCTATCTGAGAGGCAATCTCTGATATAGGAATACGTCCTGGCCCCACAGCCCAGCGTGTTTAGCCTCTGTAAGATTGCTGTATGCTTGACGTTATCGAACGCCCCTTTAAGATCCAAGGCGAGGATAGCCGTGGGGGAGTTGCGTGTCGCTGGTACAATCACCTCCTCTTTCAGCTGAAGTAGGATGTCTTGAGAGGTGGGGACGGAATCCTATCATCGTTGTTGGAAGTTTCCCCGAGTCCTCCAGGAATGGTTGTAGCCGGTTGAGGACGATGTGCTCTAGGAGCTTTCCTACACACGAAGTGAGGGAGATCGGTCGTAGGTTCTCAATGTCTGGTGGCTTGCCTGGCTTCGGTATCAGACGAACCTCGGCCATCTTCCAGTCCTTGGGAAGTTTTCCTTCCCTCCATACTTCGTTAAGGTGAGCGGTAAGCTCTAGTAGCGAGGGGAATTCTGGGTGGGAATCGAACCCGGACCTCCGGGGTGCGAGATGAACACGCTTCCCAGACGCCACGGCGGCTCCACGGTTCTCGTTGACTAAAGGTGTGCCTAGTGCGTGCGTCATAGCACACGTGACGGCGCAGCCAATGGGGAGGACGTGGCGCCACGTCATCAGTGTATAAAATGTGTGCATAAAATAAAAGTTACAGAGGCATTTCAGTCTGCTTACGTACATTGGAAGCGAGATCATTCTGGACGTGTCGACTATATGTCGACGTCCATTCTATTTCGATGTCCATGTCACGTGACACTGTCACATTACGTATTCACTTAGTCATGCGACCTTGCAAATGAATGTTCTTACTTGGTCACGTGACCATGTCACATGACGTGATCACTTCGTCATGGGCTCGACTTGGGCAACGTCAGTTTGAGGGTGGGCCAGGTTGGTCTTAAACGTGGGTCAACTCAGTTTTATAATTGTGCAAAGTCAACTTTGGGGGTGCCCGAAGTAAATTTTTCGAGTGGGCCAGGTCGGTTTTGAACGTTGGATAACTCAATTTTAGAAATGGGCCAAGTCAATTTCGGGGGTTGGCCAGGTCGGTTTTGAAAGCGGTCAACTATGTTTTCGAATTGGGCAAAGTCAATTTCTGTGGTGGGCCAGGTTGGTTTTCATTGACATTGAAATGTGACGTAATCCCTTGGTCACGTGGGTTTTGGTATCGCCGGACGTTAACGCCGGACGCCGCATTTCCTGCGTCATGGGGTATGGAATGTTTTCGCAGTAAAAAGCATTAACGTCCAATTGAACGGCTCTTAGCGGTCCTTCGAGCTAGGAACTCCTCGCATGCAAGCGAGCGCCTTGAGACACTTGGCGCTTTTTTATTTCGCCCTACCGAGGCGCCGTTACAACGCAGGCGATAGCTTGCGCGAGTAAGGAACGCGCGAAAAAAAAAAGGACATTTCACCAAAGGCACTATAATGCTTCCGCATTCCCACACGTGATCAGTTTTAAGTGTACCTGCCGAATTCGTTTTTTCAGAAGAACCTTCTCAAAACGGCGACATATAAGAATCACAATGTTTACCTTCCCCATTTATCCATGACATAACGTTATTCTCAGCTGAGGTAGTACCTATAGCAATGAAGCCCTGAGAGACCTTAAATAGCACTGCGCCACCTACTGCTCCCTTCTTTCGTTTTCTTCTTTCGGCGGTGCTCTTGTGATAACCCTTAATGTTGGCGTCTGACTTATGTACTTATGTGCCAGCATGTGACGAAGGAACGGTGACAGAGCGGATGAGACGCGTTAAACGCAGCTTCCCCATTTGCTAATGCATTGGAGAAACAATATGTGCGCAAGCTTTTGCTCGGGAGTAACTCATGGTCAAGAACAATTACCCAATGACTGGTGTCTATGAGAAGTCGCGCTGTAGTCTATGACGTCAAAGGCAGGGCATATTAGGGAGACCTGGAAGCCTCAAATTAGATTCAGGGGCCCTTTATACGAGATTGTGGGCTCCCTGTTGCAGGCAGCGGAATACTTTGCATATATAATGCAGCACTGTGCACACATCGCTAGCATTTTCTTGCCATGTTCAAAAACTGTAGCATAGTCCCAACGCTAGGCCTATACTCATAATGAACTCCTTGGCTTCTAAAAATATTTCTTGATGAGAAATAAATATACTTCGGTTACGTATTAATTTTGTCGTGAACTATACATTTTTGCTGTAGCTTTTTTGCAACCGTTACTAGGTATGTTTTTCATGCACGCACCTCGTCGTTCTTGCCTCGCTGTGTCCGAACCATAAACTTAAACAAAATAATTTGTCAGGCAATGTTATTCTAACAACTCAGTTCAATACTTGTTTATAGTTTTTTTTTTCTGAAATGTACTCACCCTTCTGTTTGGGAGGAATGGGAAATCCTTTACTAGAACCTGCTTCACCAATTCGGGCTCGGCGACAAACAGTAGGCGCTTGTTAGACTCGAAGGCCCTGCACGTAAAGGTAGTAATAAAAAAAAGTCGCAGTTTCACCACAAAAGGCGAAGCATCGATTTCGTTAGTAAATTAGTAGACAGCTATTCAAAGTAAGGATAGTAGTTTTATCGGCCAAACAAGCTTGTAAACATTAGCCTACAAACTAAATTAACAAGCATGGTGTCACACGCGCACAAGCAAACATGAACACATCTCACTCTATGACCGCGGAAGCTCGCTGTGAAAACGCTGGAGTGTGGAAGCGTGGCGGCGGCAGCAGCGAACGATTTGACCTTCATGCCGCCTCTCGCTTCAACGCGATCTCAGCGACGAAAACACAGCGCACATGAAGCTATCAGCACTCGGCGCACTCTGTCCCCATCGCAGATGGCTTTCAAGATCGCAGCTCGCGTGGCCGCAGACTGCGACAGAAATGAAAGAAAACTTCATTTTCTTTCAATTCAAAACTATTTGAAATGAGATAGCAAGAACTTATCTTACCCAAAGAACTTGCCATATTTCCGATACCGCGCATCGTCAATGACGTGGATGGGCTGTAATTTAAGCATAAATAAACAAAATTAGAATCAGCAACTACTGTCACAATTATTCTTTGTTCATTGCATATTGCAACAGGTCTTCAAACCCCCTAACAAATGGAGTGTTTTCAGTGACTCCAAGGCAGCGCTACATTGCTTGCTTTCCGCCTTACACCGTGGACCCTACGAACAACTAGTCCTCGAAATCTGAGAGCTCCTTCATTGCCTCGTCGAGCAAGACACGACGTCACCTTTCAGTGGCTCCCTAGCCACTGTGGCGTAATGGGCAACGAATATGCTGATGAAGCTGATCGATCTGCTCATGAAGACGGCGCACAGGAACCAATCCCGCTGTCAAGAACAGATGCAGCAGCGAAACTTCGAGTGCTTGCAAACGATGCCACACAATCGTTGTTGATCACACCTAGTTTGCAACACACACGTCTGCATCGACTGGACCCCTGTGTTCGACTTCGACCTCCACCTGGACTATCCCGACCCGAAACAACAGTACTTTGCCGATTATGGCTTGGTGTCGCATTTACAAAGTCGTTTGCTTTCCGCATTGGATGGGAGGATAGGGCTGCGTGTGACCACTGCGGCGACGAGGAAACAATCGAGCACGTACTTTGTCACTGTCCCCAATACAGCGCACATAGGCAGTCATTCGCGACCGCGCTGGCACGTTTTGACGACCTGCCGCTTTCGGAGCAGACAGTCCTGGAACGCCGGCCTATACAGTCGTCACACAACAAGTCAGTCAAGGCACTCTTGAAGTTTTTGCGATCGAGTGGACTATCTGACAGACTATAGTTCTCATAGACGTTTCCAACCTCCTCCTCTTCTTTTTTTTTAATTCCTAGAATTTTTTTGTGACTGCTTTTTCTCTTTCCTATTCTTTCCGCCTTTCATTTCCCCTTCCCCTTCCCCCAGTGCAGGGTAGCAAACCAGAATCTTTTCCGGTTAACCTCCCTGCCTTTCCCACCACGTTTCTCTCTCTCTCTCTCTTCAAACCAAGATCTTCTGAACCGGCTACGTTTCCTGCGCAAGCCCCATTTTGAGCGCTTGTCAATAAATGAAAGGGATACTTGATGACATGTGAAATAAGACTGTCACCTTTACGCTGCAATTCACTACGCCTTAAAGCACACGACGATTTGTACATCGAGAATACAGAGTACTGAACTATGACTAAACTTTGGCGGTGCCTCTGCCTCAATGATGAGTAGGAGGCGAATATAAAAATTTAATAGCTGCCATTGTCATAAATGGTTATTTCATGACTAAGGGCCACAAAACAAATCGAAAGTATTTGCGAACTTAGGTGAGCGGGTTATTATTATTATTTTTTTTTGCAGTAAAATAGACAGTACATTTTAGGTTTGGGTTGCACACTAGGCAGGTCTGATGAACAGCGCGTATAAGCATTACTTTTGAATTCGATGGACAATCAACGTGGTACACTTACCAATTTATTGAAAATTTCATTGCGCAGTATTCTTCGCATTTATAACCAAATGCCGTAGTGATGGCTTTCTCATCTCTTATGAATTGATCGCCGAGACTAGCATAACCTCAAAGTCAACTTAAAAGAATGTCTACATGCATGTCAAACTGGGCGGTAAATGCATTCTTCGTCCTTTTCAACGGCATATTACGTGTTGAATAGAAAATTATCACATCGATTGTCACTTACTTTGTAGAAAAGCTTCAACGTAGGACCGAATATGAAGGCAAATGGCTCCGATGGAATGTTTTGATTCTTCCAGTAGTTGCGATTCCGAGAAGCATAGCTGCGAAATTAGTAAATAGTAAATAAATCCATATCAAAATACTCAATAAATTTGCCTCCGCGTACACTCAGCATTTTCGAAACCAATCTGATATCGCAGTTAATTTTCGTATTTAAGAGAAAACCTTATCTTTCACATAGTAAACGAAAAGCGATCAAAAGAGCAATCAAGTTTTTAGAAATTATCATGGCCTGTTTTAGCAATAGTGCTGGTTACATGTATGTGGCGTTAAGTATTCCTCGGCTTCTACTGTGTATTTAAAAACTGTTTCAGTGCTCTGCTATGCCTAATGTGTTTCTAATGGAAAATGCATCAGAAGAAAAGACAACTACTGTAAAGCAATAATTATTTAACAAGATCGAATAATAAGTGCGATGTCATAAGCTTTAGTTTGTCACAAGATTTAGTTGGTACTACAAACTTTGTGCTCTGATGGTCTGCAGCTTGCCTTGTGCACGGAACTCAAGTTTTAGGTTCTGAGCTTTATCCGTGGTTAATTGCGCTATAATCATGGCTAGCGTCGGCTTGGAGAATAAATGCCCAAGGATCCCAAAAAGCGTCGCATCTGGCTCAATGGCCTCCGCCTTGCAAATAAAGAACCTGGAAGTAAAATTAACCCGGCGCGCGCACCAACGGACCTCAATAAAGTTATTCATCCATCCATCCTCCACTAAGGCGTCCCTCAAACTACTGTGCATTTCATGGGGATTGAGGAATGCGCGAGCGCCATTGAGCGGGCTTCACCTGTCTGCCGTCCCCCGCCTATCCCCTCCCGCTTCCCACCGGTTTCAGCGGTGGCACTCCACTCGCGGTGGTTTTAAATGCCCTCAATAAAAAACGTAGCGCCATGTTTTGAAGATCGCCGCTTTCCTCCTCTCCTGCCCGTTCTCTCAGCGCTCGGCCCTCCGATTGGCTGAATGCTGTCACGTGCTCTCGCGCGCTTTTTTTCTTGCTTGTTTTATGCTCCCGCCGCCATCGCGGTGCCAGACCATTGCGAGCGGTGTATGGAGGCACCACGCATCGCGTCTCCTTTGCGCTTTTAAGGCGTATACTGTTCGCGATGCCATGTGGCTCGGCATTCGGGTGCAGAACACGCGAAACAGACGGCAAGCGACTCTTCCAGATTCCATCTGCGAAGCGAGACGCGGCGCAGAGGAAGGTCTGGCTTCAAAGAATCAGCCGGGCTGATTTCAACCCAACACAATGGTCCCGGCTGTGTGAGTTAAGCGAGCGATTCTTCAATGATCCCTAATCTCACATGCTGCCACATGATGTGTGAGGCTTCGTTAGTTTTTCTCCCTCCTAAGTGCCGCATTGTTCGCGCTGCATTTGCAACTTTCGTGGCCGGATTTCATCATGTCTTCAAACGCACGTGGTTTTTGTTGACTCGGTTATACAATCCATGGCGTTGCGTTCGTGTGGCCTGAATGCATGCGAACGGCACATTTTGAGTGTATCGCAGTATGTTATGAAGCGGTGACGGTATACTTAGGGAAAAATGGGCGCTTACCTGCGGAAAGACGAACTTATTAGGGCTATTTAGTTACGGCGACTTTGCGCCTTCAGCAAAAACTCAAATCAGTGGTCGGCGAAGATCAATGTTCTTGTCGCTAAAACTTGTCACTATCGTCCTAGATCCTCGAGGACCGATAACTATCTCGAAAATGGTAGAAAGTGCTGCGCGTCAAAAGTGTGCTCAGTATTCTAGTCGTGTATCGCGTAGCGGTACAAGAGATAAGGACCTGTGCTAGCGGCGAGCTGAAAAAGGAAAACGGTATACAAGACTTCCCGGCGATATGTAGCAAAACAAGAGATAAGTACCTGTGCTGGCGGCGAGCTCAAAAAAATTGCCCGCCAATCCATCCTGTGAAGGTGGTTGGAAAGCGAAGCTTTTTACGCCACCCTCACGGTCACTGCGGCGCACTTGATATTTCACACACTGCAACGTAACTTTAACCACGGCCTTTATTATTATTTACTTCACAACAATGTTCACTACTGATTTATGATCGGTGTGATATACACTACTAGACTAACCCATAGTGGAGTAGTCTAGAAAATGAAGCGAAGCAGTTACTAGGCTGGAAGGGTTTCGAATGACGTCAACCCTCTTTCAAGACTTGCATAAGCTTTGCAACAGCTGCAATCTAATCTTACGAACCGCGCCGAGACCGTTTCCGTTGTTTGCCCGCAGCCCTTATCATCCATCATGTTGGCTCATCACTTTGAAGCTTGTTTTTGTGGTTTTTCTTGCGAAAACGAGTGCTTAGTTGTACGCTGAATGCCTGAATTCAAGTAAGCTATACTGCTATACCTGCAATTGTTAGCGGTTCGTCGGGATCGTTTTTTGATTACAACGACGAACACGACAGAACCCTTGGCTGGTAGAGGTACAAAGCTTCGCTTTAAAAAGTGAAACCGTATACAAGACTTCCCGGCGGAGATGACGGCGCTAGGTCAACCAACGCCGAGGTCGCGCGTGGCATGGCTCAGTTAAAGCCCGACTTAGAGGCCTTAGGCTCACTGTACCACCGCTAATAGTATAGCCATCTAAGCGTAACGGCATTTATGCGTCCTCTCGTTCTTTCGGCAGCCAGTCACAATATAACGCGAAAAATTCCGATCAATATACGAGTTCAAGAGCGCGAGCGACACGTAGCCACAGCGTTTCATTCGGAGAGCGTCTGCTAGTTCAGCACCACGTAGGGGGAGCCACGGTCGACAGAAGAGAGAGTGAGCATTGGCGCAGGAGGAGGAGAGAGCAGATGGCGCTACTTTTATTTTATTGAGGGGCTTTAGGTGGTTTGAGATGGGGCGGGGCGCTGACGTCACTGCACGGCCGCGTTCGGCGGCGAGTTGCTGAGCGTGGCACTCTTATCTCCGGGACCAGCGCAGGGTACGTACAGTACATGCTTTCCTCTAGTCCGCCGACACCTTTGTGAATAGGACTTGAGCTCGCGCACGGTTCCTTTGCCCGTGCGGGGAGCGCGTACTTTGTGCTGATCCTTTCCTGACACTAAGCCAAAGAACGGTGCCTAGAGTTCACGCGAGGTCGTACCACGCCGAGCCGCACTTGCCGAAGGCCCAAGCAGAAGGAGATTGCCCGAGCTCTCGCGAGTTGGCCCATTGGTTATCGCCAGATCAAGTAGCATAGCCGCCGGGACTTTTCCTAGCGGCGTGTCTCAGCTTGAGCCTGTGCTGCGAGACCCCGTTGGGGTCTCGCAGCGACGTGCTATAGGCGCCCATTTTTGTATTTTCGCCCTTGGTGCGGGACCCCTTTGGCTCCCCGCCGCCCTGGCGTTTGTGCAGTGCAGGCGCCGCCGAAGACAATAAACGGTTTCCGTTAACTCAGGGTGATACTGTGTTGCGTGCGTCGCTCGGTAGCTCCTTGCGGCCTGAGCTCGCACGCAGCGGTGCTGGAGGTGACGGCTGACGCGGCCCTGTGGCTCGCTAGGCTCGAAACCGCGGTGGTCGGTCTCCTGTGGGACCCTAAGACCCCAGAAGTTTCCGGATTTTGAAGCCCACAATTTCGTTTCAGTTTTTAGTAACTTGACATGGCTCACTTTTTTTCGCAAAAAAAGAGACTCAAGGTTAAGTTTATGTCAGTTTACATCGCTGCGTTCATCTTCATTAGCAGAAAAAGACTACTTCGAATTTCACCAAAGCTGTAACTATCTTAATCCAGTTATAATGACCATCGGTCAATAGCTCCAGACATCCGGGGCACCCTGGCGTCTGTGCGCTGCAATGGAAAATATTACCTAATTTGCGATAGCCAATTCTTCGGAAGCGACGGTGATTGCCTGGTATGAGATAGAAACAGAGAGGTGACTGGCAGCCGCTATTAACGCAAACGCTACGGCTCATGGAGAAATTCCGCTAATTGGCGTGAATTGCGCATCTTACATTTTTATGTCTATTCCGCGATTGGTCGGGGGTTTAGTTCCTCCCACCCCCAGCTGCTTCCTGTAGCTGAACGTCCTTTTTTGCGTTATAATGATGCTCAGGCGAGATAAATTCCCTCAACAATTATGCAAGCGCGACACTGAAAGCATTGTCATCACACCTAAGCAATGAAATCCAAATGTTGCCGAATATTGAAAACTTAAATGGCTGCAAATCATTACCTGTGCATAGAATTATTTCGTCCTTTTTCTGAGCATTGACGGGACTAACTTGGGAAAGAATTGGCAAAAGCATCATTTAAGTTTGTCCTAGCGCCTGCTGCTGACATCCAAAACATCCGGAATCCCAAATCGAATCTTTAAGTCCGGACCACACCGGAAAAGCCTTAATGATCGTGACATTTCTGTAGCCTCACGAACTTTGAGAACTAGCCCAATTGACTCTGTTCATTTTGTTTTATTCAATACGAAACACGAAATAAACGTAAGTACTCACAGGTAGAAAAGGACACAGACGGTCGCTGCGAGTATAAGCCATTCCGGCAATCCCAGGAACAACGCCATGCTGCAATAGGTGCTCGTGTATCGACGACCCAGCGAGCAATGAAGGAGGTGATACCCGCTCCCTGCGCGCACCGCGGGGCTTTGTTTTCGCGCCGAACAAAAGACTGCGCTCAGATTTGATAAACGCGCAAAGATAATATCAGCTCCTCGACCGAACACGCGCCGTCGCGTTTATGCGCGAGTCCTGGGAGTTGCAGCACTCTCCGCGAACTAGCGATGTCAACCTCATCTGGAGACTGCCCGTGGCCCGCTGATTACACAAACGCTGGATGCGGCTGCTGAGAGAGAGAGAGAGAGAGAGAGTGGAAAGGAGGTGTCCCGAACGAACGAGAAAAGGACGTAGCGGGCGAACGGCGAGCTTTCAAGGTCGCCTCCAGCCCATAGCACAGGCAATGGCACGTGCGCTACGGGAGGGAACGAACACCCGTCATCAAAAGTACGTGGACTAAGAGTTCCGCATAAAGCCTAATTTCTTAGCAACTCAGTCTGTCAACGTGAAATTGACGAGCGCACTGCCTAGTCATGTCTATTGTCATTTTTGCTGAGTCATGCTCATGACTATGACTTCCACCATCATCCTTTAGTGGTTCCTTCACTTAGTGCCCATGTCCGTAGCCATTCCAGTGGTTTTTGAGTGTTGATTTTTTTTTTCTGAGTCATTATGATGTTTGCTGAGTCAAGCTTATGACTTCTACCATCATCTTTTAGTGCTTTCTTCATTTAGTGCCTACGTCTGAACCCATTCCAGGGGTTTTTGAGTGTTATTCTTTTTATCTGTGTCATTGTCATGACCTACATGACACGCATGTCATGACATTTACGTCATGACCTATCATTTATGTTCGTCATATACTCCTGTCATACTATGCCAATTTTGGTACCTACCAAGTTAACGAAACAATCGTGATAGCACCAAGACGTAGGCGGCTGTTTCATGACCTACATGACATATATGTCATGACATTCCTGTCATGAGATATCATTTATGTCTGTCATGTACTCTTGTCATAGTATGCCAATATTTTTTATGCATACCAAGTTAACGAAATGACCATGAGAGCACAAAGACGTAGGCGGCTAGATAGATACTGTCAAAGTAGCAAATGTTCGCCAAGAAATGCTTCGCATAAAAAAAAAAAAAGCCGGCAAATCCGACCACCTGTGAGAATCGATGTTATGCGAAGCAGTGTGCGGGGAGCCTACCAAGTGAACGAAACGACCATGAGACCACCATGACGTAGGCGGTTGTTTCATGACCTATATGACACGCATCTCATGACTACGTGTCATGAGTCCTCAGGAGTCCCTTTAGCTACACCTAAGAGACCTTAAGGCGAAAGCCTTAGTCATGCTTATGACTATGACTTCGACCGTCAACCTTTAGCCTTTTCCTTCCCTTAGTACACCCTCCGAACCTATTCCATTGGCTTTTGAGTGAGAATATTTTTTTCGCTGAGATGGGTCATTCTCATCTTTGCTGAGTCATGGTCATGACTATGACTTCTTCCACAATCCTTTCGTGTTTCCTTCACTTAGTACCCACGTCCGAACCCATTTCAGTGGTTTTTGATTGTTAATATTTTTCGTTGAGGCATTGTCATAACCTGCATGACACGCATATGTCATGACATATCATTTATGTTCGTCATATACTCTTGTCATAGTATGCCAATTTTGGTACATACCAAGTTAACGAAACGACCATGTCAGCACTGAGACGTAGATAGATAGATAGATAGATAGATAGATAGATAGATAGATAGATAGATAGATAGATAGATAGATAGATAGATAGATAGATAGATAGATAGATAGATAGATAGATAGATAGATAGATATTGTCGAAGTAGCTGCGGAGACGAGGAAGGAAAACAGAGGACGCGTCCAATAAACGGAGCTCTCCCACCCGATCGGTACGTTGGGGGGCTTTCGCAAATGGTGCAACTCAACACGCAGAGTGCGCCCACAACTAGTGCACTTTGATACAGCGTACTAAAGACCTTTCTTAGCACACAAAGAAGAACACAAGACTGAAAAGAACGAAGCGGACACGGCACTCGTTCCTTTCAGTCCTGTATTATTCTTAGGGCCCCCCCCCCCCCCAAAAAAAAAAAAAAAAAAAAGATGGTACGATGGTTTACCAACTTGCCCAATCATATGCTCGTTCACTTGATACTGTGCTTCTGCTCCGTTATATTAGCTCGCTGTTCGCGCGCCACTCGTGTTGTGCTAATGTCAAAAATGAGCGCGGACATGGCCGGCCTGCGTTACATTTTTCAATTTCTATTTCTGCCAGACAGCGAGACAAGAGAGGGGGGGGGGGGGGGGATTGTTGCGTTGTTCGTAAGATCCGTATCAGGATCAATAAGAGAATGATGCACCATCCAGCTTGCGCTCTAATTTATCCCGACTTCGTTGCTTCTTCTGGAGAGATGAGGAGAGGGTATAGCTTTTCATTCTGCTCCTTCCTTCCGCTCAGATGAACTTAAAGTAAAGCGGCTGTCCTGCCCTCTTCTTCTTCTTTGTGCAAACAACGTTACTAAAGTTGGCGCGTTGATACCAAGCCAACATTTTTCTATGCAAAACGTGCGCAGAGTGTGCAACATTTTCGCACTGTAACCACATCTTTTGCCAATGGGATGCATTTGAATAGTTAAACCGGTTAAAACTCTGTAGATCCTCTTGTATTAATGTTACGACACATGAGCAACCATTCATAAATAAGGCCATGACCCGAATCAAGCAAGAGTGCCGTCGTAAGAGAGACCTCTGGAGTGGCGCTGTCGTTGCTAAGCTTTGGATGACAGCTGAGCCCTGCGCAAGTGTCCTTGAGGCGCCTGGTAACAAGACACAGTGACACAAGACCGATGCTTGTAACAGGCAGCGACGTGACATCGCGGAGACATAAGGCAATTGAACGCTCGAGAGATGCGCCCGGCGCCGTCCCGAAAAGTATAAACCGACCGCAATGCACACACGTCTGCAGCTGCATGGGTGACTGCTAGGGGTTGCGTGTTACTCCAACGGTTCCGTCATCTGAGCCGATGACGTGCTTGTATAGGAGAGGATCTGTGGCATTTGCCTGACAAAGAACTGGCGTGTGTCGTGTCTACTGGACCCGGTGGCGCTGTTCTATTGATAAAAATTGCTTTCGCGATCGATATCCTTATGCCGATAGTACAGTAAAACGGCACAGGTTATCTCAATATTGTAAGGACTACTGGATCTCGCCGCATTGCGAACACGTCATTTGGATTAAAGCAGCGGAGAGGCATTTTAGGTTCCTCAGATATGCACGGCTCTGTTAAGGAAAAAGAGGGCAGATGGAGAAAATGAAGAGGAGGAGCTGACATTTTGCGTAGGTTCAGGCGCAAGCTGAGTGAAGTTTGCCGAACACTCGGCCAGATGGTATACCTGCATCCGGATCGCCGTAGAGAAATCGGACCAGATTTCTTTGAAGTGACTCCAGATGAGCTAAAGTACGTTAGCATTTTACAAGCGCGTAACACCTAGCAGAGCTTGTAACTGTCTTTGAGTAGGGCTAGAGTTACTGTATATGGCTCCCGCAGGCAGCCATATACAATAACTCTAGGTAGGGCCAAACGAAGTCCAGATAAAAGAGCGCTAAAATTTCAGCTTCAGATTATATGAATATATAGCGACTTTCGATGCTCTCATTGCTGCCGCGGGCGCTTCGTTAAGCTTGCTCACTGGTTTTTCATGTGGTCTCATAACAGTGTTATTTGGTTAGAAAACGTCTGTATAAATGGAAATATAATGGGAGAAATCGATTGCCAACTGGCCCCGAAGAGGGTACGCAACAGGCTCAGGATTATTTTCGACAACACAGGGTTCTTGAGGGTGCACTTAAATCAATATACAGCACCGTTCGTGCATCCCGTTGCGATCCGAATGTAGCAGCCACGGTCGCGAATTCAACCCGCGATTTCGGGCTCCGCAGCAGAAGTTCCCTCGCCGTTAGTTTCACGTTTTGCTAGTTGTATTTTGTTAACGACGATCCTTTTTTTTTCTTCTTCTTTCTTTTTACAGCGAATCTGTATGTGGTTAGGCGAAACCAAAATCCGTCCGCACGATGTGCGCAGAAACTATCATCATCAGCAATAGCTCGAGCGTCGTTGGTGTAGCCTCACTAAAAAACCCAACGATGTAACCAATAATTGAGAAACACTTTAATGAAATGTCGGGATTAACCCAGTGATAAACACCGGGGCAGCACGTTTCAGCTTCGCTGGTTAACCAAATATCTGTACGTAGTGCTTGGGCGGTGATTTTTTTTTTTTTTTCGTTTTAACAGCGGAGCTGTTTAAGCCGGCCGTCCGTGATTCGGGAACAGAAAATGTGGGGCATCGTGGCGGGAGTGCAATAAGGGTCCAAGCGCAATGGCACATACCCCTGTGAACTAACGAAGCTGAGCTTGGCTAAGTCTACATGAGCATGGTTGGGACTACGTAAGCTTAGCCAGTCATCGATAGCAAATCGATAGCCAATCAACAGCTAATCAATTATTAATCAATAATCAATAAATTCCGCAAAATGTTGGGGATGACTTGGTAGGGCTTAGCCTAGCCCAAATGCGTGGCAATACCTTGCGATAGCCAATCGATAGTCAATCAATAGCTTATCGATAATCGATCGATAATCAATAGATAGATAGATAGATAGATAGATAGATAGATAGATAGATAGATAGATAGATAGATAGATAGATAGATAGATAGATAGATAGATAGATAGATACCTGAAGGAATCCGCCCCCCGTTTTATAGGGAGAGGATCGCGGGCCGCCGCCAAGTAGGGACGCAGAGGACTAGCCTCGCCGCCGCGCCGTGGGCCTTCTCGACAGCCTGGAGTTGTAGTAGGACCGGGCTCTTGTTGATCATGGAATAAAACTCATCTTCATAGAAGTCTTGATGCTTTCCCTGTAAAGAAGGGCACCTCCAAAGCACACGTGTAAAATCAATGTGATCGTTACAGTTTGGACAAAGTGCTGAAATGTCTGACTAATGACTGTAAATGGAGAGGCTGGGGTATGTCCTCGTCTGAAGCATGTGACGAGATTTCCTGTGGCCGAAAGAACTTTTCGTGTGGGAGTGGCAATAAATTCCGGAAAATTCTGGGGATGACTTGGTAGTACTTAGCCTAGCACAAATACGTGGCTAATACTTGCGATAGCCAATTGATAGCCAATCAACAGCTAATCGATAATCGATCAATAATCAATAAGTTCCGGAAAAGGCTGGGGATGACTTGGTAATGCTTAGCCTAGCCCAAAAGCCAGGACAAGCTGGGTACCCATCAGCTATGCCGTCTCTTTAGCGTTTCGCCTCCAGTGCAAGCTAGGCTAGTTTTTTTCTTTTGTTCTTTCATTTTCGCGTTTTGCGAGAGAATTTTGAAATTTCAATCTGTGCGACAGAGCACAATATGTATTTCTTGTTTTCGGACTTGGACAGAGATATCTCGTTAAATACAGTTGTTCTTTTTCTCCTTTTTTGGGTTATCGGCAGCACTTTAATTATTTTAAAGAATTTTCCTTGTCCACCAAAGCTTACATTCCTTGGAAAGCCAAATCCCCACGGACAATGTTTATGCACTGCGGTTTAGGAGTTAACATTGTTGGTTTGAAATATCGAAGGCGAATAGGGCTTTCAGGATTTTGTCGCCCGTTTTCGTGATGGTCGGCGACCGGGCTTTCTCCAAAAGGCACCAGCACCGAGGGCGCGCCCTCTCGGACAAGTGAGTGTGGACGAGTGTGAGGGGTGGGTTCGCCACCAAACGCTAGCTAGCCCTTTCAGACGCACGTGCTCTCCTGCGAGAGCTGTTTTGACGTCTGAATATTTAGATGCCGTGTTCGATGATGGCTCTGTGTCACGTTCTTCCACCGCCATGGCTGACGGCTGCGTTCGTTAACGAAGTCTCGCGTCTCCTGCCGAGATGCTCCGTTTTGTCTTGCCCGCTCACCACAACCTCGCTTAAATCCAACTTCGAGAATGAGTCGGTGTTGGCATGATTTTAGTGCGGTTGGTCGGAGGAGTATCTGGCCTCCGTGGAGCAAACGAGTGCGGAAGAAAGCGCAGGTGCCGCAGCCGTTATCACGCCATCGTCATCGTGCTGTCTTCATTTCGTTGTCGTCATGCCGTTGTCGCTACACCGTCTTGGTCATTCTGCAGTGGTAGTTGTGCCGTCATGCCGTGGTGGTGGAAAAACATTTAATCAGAAAAGTACAGAGTGTTGCACTATATAGAATCACTTGGGTGGTCTCGCTATTCCGGAAGTCCACTGGAGATGATCGCCGCTCAGGCGTGGGTCACCAATGAGCGTTGAGCTTGCAGGGTAGAGCTGCCAAGTAGGAACTTCTCCCAAGCCTCTCTTGTGGGTAGGGAGAAGGGGGATGAAAAAAGAGGGATATGGAGGGGCATATGCCATCATGTGATACGTGTCGAGCAGGACCCCACAATGCGCACAGTAGCCGTGTATACCCGGCATGAAGTGCTGGGCGGCCGCAGGACACAAAAAGGTGTTAATCTGCAAGCTTTAGAGAGGTCCCTTGCAGGGTCGGGGTAAAGGCGGCGCGAGGTTCGATAATGATGTAGAATTGCGCGGTACTGCGTAAGAGCTGAGGTGCCTGGTGGAAAAGCCGAGTCGGAGGTGGTAATGGCCCGGGAGGGAGAGACGCATGCAGCGGCATGCGCCGCTTCGTTACCGGGGAGACGCGCGTGGCCAGGGGACCAGACGATGCGGACGCAGTGACACTGCCGCTACATAAAAAAAAAAGGTGCTTCCCGCTCCGTAGGGGACACGTGGTACGCATGCTGACGAACAGGCCGCGCCGACTCCTCTGTACCTATGCGGTGTTGTGTAACGGGAGCTTTTTTTATGTAGCGGCCGTGGGAGTGAGTATCAAAGCGCCATGAGGCCGCCCGAAAAAGGTGGGCGGCCAGAGGGGCTATGGTACCATTGAGGTACCAGGAACAGGCGTAGCGCGAGTCCGTGATGATGACCCTTGAGGTGGTGTGAGAGGCGGCCAAAGCGATGGCCACCTCTTCGGTCAGTGTTGCGTCCGGCGAGCGGAGAAAGAGGCCATCAATCTGGTGACCCTCGGAGATCACTGCGGCCGTAAAGTGTCAGGAGGGAGTTGGTCCCGAGACATCTACATAGAAGACTCCAGGACGATCGGAGTACTGAGTGTGAACAGAGTATGCTCGGGCTAGGCGTCTGCCTGTGTGTTGAGTGGGATCCATGTTGCATGGAAGAGGTTCAACCCAAAGTTTCTCCCGCCATAGCGCCGAGACGGAGACAGGGGGAGCTGGGAGTAGAGATCGGGTTCAGTGATAGCCTACCCAGAAGGCGGCGCCCAGGAGTCGTCTGGTACAGGCGGTTGATTTGGTTGACGACATGGGCCTCCCGCAACTCGTCATTATAGTTGTGCACTCCCAAGGTCGCAAAGCGGCGATTGGACATAGCAATGGGAAGGTCTACTGCTCGGTTGTGAGCCGAGCGGAGTAGTGCGTCGAGCTAGTTCTCGTCGTGGCGACGCAAGCGAAGGTAGGGTGTAGCGTAGAGGACTCGGCTTGTCACAAACGCTTGAGCCAAGCGGAGGCAGCGCCGGCCGCGGAGGACGCCACGTTTGGTGGAGGCCCGCGGAATCATACGGCTAACGTGCTCGCTAGTGCGTCGAAGACAGGCAGTGGTAGAACTAGGGTTGAGATTAGAAAAGATGTGGAGGCCTAATGTGCGGAGTTCTAAGACTACCTGTAAGGCGCCAGAAGGGAGAGATATCTGAGGTGGCGGTAGAGATGAGACCGAGAGAAGAGATTATTTGGTAGGGGAACATTCCAGGCCACATGATGAGCCGTAGGTGTCCACAATAAGCGCCGCACGCTGCATGCGGTTGGCGCAATTCGGGCGGGGGAGCCGGAGTTGGTCCGGATGGTAATGTCATCTGCGTATAGAGCGTGGTGTACGTGCTCGACCTTGGCGAGGAGCGAAGGAAGTTGCATCATGGCTAAGTTGAGGAGGAGCGGTTAGAGGACCGCTCCCTGTAGTGTTCTGCAGAATCGATGCGGATGAAGGCGGCGCGATGATAGAGGAATGCACAGGTGTACCCGAAAGCCCTAGAGCCACAATTCATGATGCTAAGGTTGGTAAGGTACTGCTATATTTGACATTGTAGAAGGCGCCTCGGAGATCGAGGGCCAGGACGGCTTTCTCATTGTGGCGCATAGTATTAGGAACAATGATGTCGTGCTGGAGTTGGAGAATGACGTCTTGTGCCGACAGATGGGGCGAAACCCAAGCATCGAGCCAGCTAATACGCCTTTCCTTTCCCGGGATGCGGAGAGGCAGTCGCGGACCATGGTCTCCATGAGTTTGCCCGCACAGGAGGTAAGCGAGATGGGGCGCCATGCCTAAATGCTGACGGGCTTACCGGGTTTGGGAATGAATGTGACAACCGAAGTGGTCCATTCCGCGAGGAGGGGTTCGCCCTGCCATACTGTGTCGATCAAATGTAAGAGCGAGAGGTATGCGGAGTCAGGAAGGTTGGCCAGGAGAGTGACCGTAATACGATCCGGGCCTGGGGCAGTAACTCACTTCATTTTAGCCAGTCCCGCCTGAAGACCGGGAAGATCGGGAAGCGGAATGCTGATAGCCAGCTAAAGCCGCTGGACTTCTGGGCTGAGGGGACCACCCACTGCAGAGCGGAGAAGCTACCTACCCTCGTTTACTCTTTTGCATAAAGTTTATTCTCTCTCTCTCTCTCTATCAGTGTGAGGTCTCTCGAAAAACGGCAGAGAAGACGAAATTAAAGTTCCTCTGAGCATTTCATGAGGAGGAACGTAGAGCAAAGCTTGGGCGAAATTTCGCTTGTTGCAACATTCCCCACATTCGTATTACGTTCTGCAGTGTTGTTTTTAGAATTAGTAGTTCGAAATAGAACTATACATAATACTTGTGCATTTTCACATCACACTGAGCGCTGATTTGATGTCTATACAACATCCACTGGTCCCTTCTTATTATTTTTTAACGGCTCAGCTATTTTAATGCAACTCCTCCTTTCTCTTTTCCTTTATTCGGGTAATTTTGAAGAGAGGTTGGCGCCCTTTGGTGGTACCATCTACTGATCGTTGCATCTCAGTCAAAATGTAATGAAATATGTGCTGAAAAACAATAAATTCAGAGTGCACGAGCACAATATTGTGCACATGAGTGCAGGAAACCGCAGGAGATAGCCAGATAAGAAGACACAGAAGATAAATGTCTACAGTTACACAAATAAATAAACGTACATGGAAATGTCCGAGAACACATAAATAAATTCAAAGTTTTGCGCATTAGTGGTACAGTGTGTTATGTAAGTACACATACTTACATAACACACTTTCTTGAGCTGATGCCTCCTTTCATCATTGAAGCCTTTTAGCGCCTCCGTTTTAGGTCGTGTAAGTTTAGCGGGTGGTGCGAAACGGCGAGAGCGGAATTTCTATTGCGACTTAAAGACAAAATGGAGTAGGTTGAAACGGCTTACCTTCAAAGTTTGAATCTGATTTCTCCATCCAGCACGTGTGTCTTTAGCTTCAATTATAACATCCTCATCTCACTCTTTATGCCCTTTCCCATACGCCATAAAATTCCACATTTTATGCTCCGCCAGCAAGTTAAAAATTTTAAGCTGTCAGCCGTGGCCACAAATCTTCTGCCGCTCATGATGCATTGTGTATAATTATTGTTATTTTATTTGAAAACATATATACATTTTACAGGAAAGGGAAAACGAGGAGCAGGCTGGCAACTGCCACTGCAAAGGACACAACACCTGCCTACTCTTCAAAAAGTAGGGGACAGAAACATAGAAATGGAAGATGAAGGGGAGGAAAGAGGAAAGAAAGAGCAAGATTACAACTCTCAAAGAATTCACACGAAAAAGTCACACACAGTAGCCGGTCACTGCAAGTTACGCTACAAAAAATCTTAAATAGAAGTAATAGTCTCAGACTTTCAAACATGAACCTAAGTTAGTTCATTCTTGAAAAGTAAGGAGAGCGCGATGAGCCTGATCGCGTCGAGACGCACAACCACTGGGGTACTAACATTCGTCGAGCGTCGTACACCGCAGGCCAAGGAGATGATAGTCCCTGTCTAGCGACATGCGCGGCTCACTGAAAGCGGGACACTCCAATATCAGCTGCTAAAGTGCCTCGCAGCAAACGCAAGGCGTGCGTGATGGACTGGCCACCCGTCCTTGTCGATATAAACGATCACCTACGTTCACATAGCCAACCCTTCGCTTTAGTAGTTGCGCTCCAGCGCGACGAGACAAGCCTTGACCGCGAACGCGGGGCGGGAACGTTTGATTTGCGGCGCGCTGGTCTGGATGCTGCTGGAGTAGGTGGCGACGAATCAGCAGACGAGTGCCATCAAGCTTACACAAAATTTCAGGGCCAGCACAGTCGCTATGAGCGCAAGTGGATGCCAACCGATCAGCGTCTTCATTTCCGGCGATCCGTACGTTTGAAGGTATTCAATGGGCAGCGAGAGATACGCCGCGTGCACTGTTTATGGCAAAGGCAAATATAGAATTCACTACACATAATGCGAGCGTACTTGAGTGGTTTGGGAAGGGTAAAAAACAGCAACCAACCGCCACGGTCAGGAAAGTCCGGGAGGATGCGAAAATAAAGCTTCTTTTTAAAAAACGCTACAAAAAAGTCGCAGTTTCGCCCGAAAGGCGAAGCATCAATTGCTATAGCAAATTAGTAGAGAGCAATACGGTGTAGGGATAGTAGGTTTATCGGCTGCGTAAACTTGGACACATTCGCTTACTAACTGAATGATGCATGATGCCAATGTCGCATGATGCCAATATCGCATGATGCCAATGCGCAAAAGCAAACATGAATAGATCACGCTGGATGACCGCAGACTACCACTGTCAAAACGCTGGCGTGAGCAAGCGTGTTGGCATCAGCGAGCGAATATTCGTGCGGTCTATCGCTTCAACGGAAACTGAGTGGCGAAAGCACAGCGCATACAAAGGTAAGAGCTGTGCGGAGATCGCTTTCAAGACTGGGTGCATTTTACATATTCATAGGATATAAATATGTAAGATACGGTACATTTTATATATTTATAGGATATTTAGAGGATGTTACCTTTGTTTGCTTCAAGCCGGCGATCATAACCGCACTTGACTCGTAGCACGGACACGGCGTATTATTGTTCTCTCCCCTCTCGCAGCGTGTTTAAAACGAAACAAGCAATCGCGTTCGCTTGTTTCATTTGAATCCAGCGCCGACACTTTGCGAGGATTCTATTCCATTCACCATTCTTGGTTGGCTCTCCCATCGGTGCACCGCAGCTATTGCCGAGTTCGGCCACCTGGCTAGGCCTATGAGAATAGATTAATATATTCAACAGGAAACAATCGTCACAGTACTCGGCGTTGACCTGTAATCAGCGCAGAACAAATGGATTACCTTGGAACACACGGAACGCCTCTTATCTATAACAACTAATAACGACGTGCCCGCTAATGGGGTCTCGCGACGACGGTCTAATTGAGGGTGCAACGTGTGCACGTGCACCAGAATTACTTCGTGACGTCAAGCGGAATGTCCTGTGTACTCCCGTGGTGTACACCTAAGGTTCCATCGGAAGATGAGCCAGTGATACAACTGTTGAAATGCCGTGTGCCGTTAATATTTGTTGTCGGTGCAGTAAATTAATATTTTTTTCTTGCTCTTTATTTTATAAATGTTGGCTCTTTCCCTCTCTGGCTCACACTTAGCAAAATATGGCACCAGAATAACAACTGTATTTACGACGCGGACATTTTGGTTGCGACATAACAATAGATTTCGAAAGAGACTCGATCTGCATAGCAACATGCTTAAGCGCGGACTTCATACAACTGTTGCCCCCCCTCCACGACGAGTTGAGAATGACGCATAACAAGACAAATTTCTATTGTTTTTAATGAAAGTTTATTCCACCTCACAATTATGTTGCTACAGTACCAGATCACACTGGGGAAGGAAGTTGTTGAGTAGAAGCGAGATATATGCTGTTCTCGTTTCATTGTTCGGCTCCAGACTAAGCGTTGTGCCCAACCAGCAGCCAGCACCCAACTTAGCGTAATGCAAGAAAATATCCCACCATGACGATAAACTCGAGCTCGGACACGTTCTCAAAAAATCACATCCCTTGGTGTTTTTTTTTTTTTTCTGCTGTACATAATACGTTTGACAAATTCGAGCGGGAAGCTGTGTTTCTTTTATTTGTTTTGTATTTTTTTTAGTTTTTCTGTCTGTTGGCTTGTTTATAAATTGATTTCCAATAAATATATCCTACATGCTCTATTTCGTTGTTTTCGTCTGAACAATAATTCGTCTCATGCTATGAATAACAACGTCCTATGTAATCTAAAGGGTGTTTCCACTCTGCACTATTTATTAGTCATGACATTTGACATTTGTCAGGGTTGTGGGTTTGGACTCATCGTATGTTACTGCGCTCATTCGAAGGAAAACTCCCCCTAGCTATCATATCCGTCTATTTCCTTAAGACGATATCCACTGCCCAGTTTTCAATGGCCTGTGCAATATTGAACTTGTGAATGCTAGTGATACAAGTGAATACTAAGGATGAATAGAGTGCTCGATGTGTGTTTAGATGTAGGACCACACACGCCCTTCTCTCATGCTGCTTAGCCGCACTTTAAAACTAATAAGAACCCGCGCGAGACGCCATTTTTTTAATTTTTATTGCAAAGCAGGCGCACCTTTTTTACAATGCCGGTCATCTTACTAAAGCGCATACATCCAGGAAAACAACAAGAGAAAGGTTAGAGAGAGAGACACTGAGGTTAGGCAGTGTTTTAATCCGGCTTTCGGATCCCTTTTTGGGTAAGGGACTAAGGGCATTGAAGTATTAGAGATGAAGAGGAGGAAAGAAGAATAAAAATATGCGGAAATTTCCTCATAAACGCGAAAAAACATGCAACAACTACTCTAGGCTGTCATTTTTTTTTGCCCTATGGCTTCGTGTTGCACAAATACTATTCATTGCGCAACGCGAAAACTGCTTTTTTCTACTGTACACATGGATGGAGAGACGGACTGTCGCAAGAATTTGCGTCGTGATTTTGACCACATCGCTGCAGTATCCAAGAAACTTCCGGCAAAATTACTTCCTGTGGAGTGTCCCTCATTGCCCAGTGGGTACCCTCGCACGTGGGCATTGCTGGAAATGAAGAGGCTGATCGCCTCGCTTCAAGCTATGCCCACCATGAATGTGACTGCCCTGACATTTCGTGCACATTTGAAAATGCCCGTCTCCTGATACGCCGACACCTCCTAAAGCAGCACCCAGACCGGCGTGTTGCAGACGGATCGTTCCCTCCACGCGTTCGTGGTCGAGGCCTGCCCCGTCGTGCTAGAGCACTGCTATACAAGTTAAGGGTTGGGTGTGTGTTGGTGCGCGAACGCCTATACCGACAAGGACGTGTGGACAGCCCGTCGTGTACGTTTTGTGGCTCCTGTGAGACACTTGAACATCTAGTTTTAGAGTGTCCCGCATTCGTTGCGCCGCGCGCATTACTAATTAAGGAGTACAGACTTATGGGGCTGCCATGTGCGACCCTTGACGATTGCCTTTTTCCTAGGGGGAGCGCTGCAAGACGTGACCAGGCCCATCGAGCCCTGCTAAGTTTTCTGAAGGACACTGACTTGGCCTCCCGTTTATAGACGTTATTTCTATTTTTGTTTTGTTTTTGTTTTGTTCTGTCTGTGTCTCCGTCATTTCGTTATTTCCTCTTTTCTTTTCTCATATTTTCATTTTCTCTATTCCCTCCTCCTATAGGAGTAGGCAGGCGTTGTGCCCCTCTCGGTGGCAGTTGTCAGCTTGCTCCCTCCTTAATCCCTTTGTGTCCTTGTGTGTATATGTGTACAAATCAAATAATAATAATAATAATGGATGGAGCCGTTGGAACATCCGGTTCTCCGTTATGAAAATGTGAATCGCTTGACGAAAAAAAAAAAAAAGTCAGTTGCTAGCCCCGTTGCCGGATTCCTAATGTGATGTCCTTGGCCGTGAGGACGCTGAATCCATTCTGGAATTCCAGAGGCACCTGAAATACAAGGTCAAGTAGCATTAGCTTACTTTCTCAAAAGCAAAGCCCGTGGCCAGGGGCGGGTATGCAGAAACAACAAAAGTGAAACCTCACGAAGAACAACGTCACCCCACACTCCCAAAGGTTAACTCCTAATTTAAAGAACAACAACAACTAAGGTGACACAAAGGATAATCTTAAGGCACTGGTTAAGCAGGGACCCATACGTTGTGAAGAAGTTATAGCCTGTAATACAACCTTTTCACGACGTATGAGTAACTGTGCATGTTTCACCAATGCCTAAAGCTTATACCCAGTAATTCTCCGTGATACCAATAAATACTAGCGGCAGTTTTAATGGCGCGCCGTGTTTCTGGGGCATTAAAGTAACCTGTAATGAATCGCGCGGAAGCCTGTGACACCCCGGTTGACATTATTCCTCGTGGTTAGTATTCTTTTGTGTTATTAGATGCCCGTGTTTCAGACGTACTGAGATGGGACTTCAGACCCTACCACTGATCATAGGTGGCGCTAGGGCAGAGCTATTGCGAGCAGCTCTTGCAAGGCTATAGAACCGCCTGCAGCAAGCAACACACCTCCTCGTTCTCTTTCTCCTCCTCCTGTGATACTTCTATACGATGCGTATATTCTCAGCACAACCGCTAAAGGCTGCAACGCGCAAAGCCCCTAAGTTCATGCAAGCACTAAAACTCACTTTTGTCTTTTCAGTCCGAACCACCTTCACGTTGCGGATGGTGTACAGGATGGACAGCTTCACGGCTTGCAGGGCGAATCTCATGCCGATGCAGTTGCGGGGCCCGGCTCCAAACGGCAAGTACGTGTACGGTTGTATGGACTCTACGTTCTCGTCGCTGAACCTGCAAGAATTTGACTATCCATGTTGTTCCCATGACCTCCGCTGCAGCCTAGCGCGCATCTAGGCGGAGGGGGAGGGGGGGGGGTCGTGACGCCGCCATCCCACCCTCCTCCCTTAAAATCTGTGCGCTCAGCGCCAACGTATGGCATGTGAGAAGCTCATTAAGGACTTCCTGCAAGCTGTTAGTGTTATTTTGCTCTGGAGAGACAGGAAAGGTTTAATTAATGGCTATTCAAGAGAAACCGAGAAAATGTTTCTGTTCCTTTTACATCCAGGCAGACCTTACATTGAGCTGCACTACTGCTGTCTGTATGCATCAGGATAAGAATTGCATTGGGGCTGGCTCAGAAGTAAAGCAGCATGCTTGCGTACATGCATACCAACTCCTTTTGTTCAAAAAAGAAACGCGACCTTAGATCGCTCACTGAAACATGCACAAATGTATTATTATTATTATTATTATTATTATTATTATTATTATTATTATTATTATTATTATTATTATTATTATTATTATTATTATTATTATTATTATTATTATTATTATTATTATTATAGTAGCAGTAGTAGTTGTATTGATCGTGAGCATGTGTGCAGTTATCCTCGTCACCTGCCCCCCCTGAAAAAAACCTGGATCGGCGCCTTTCCGCACCCAGCACATCAAGCACAATTGGCGACTACCACAACGTCATTAGGAATGGAATGGCTCCTAGGCGTTGAAAAATTTTTGGCTTACCTTTCTGGGTCAAACTTGAAAGGATCAGGAAAATACTGTGGGTCGTAGTGCATGGAGTAAACGGGAATGGCTACCAGCTCTCCCTTCTTCACCTTCACTCCCGTGTCTCCGAGAACGTAGTCTTCATATGGTGATCGTTCAATTCTGGAAATAAGTACGCAAAATATGTTTTTCACATTTGAGTGGTACGTCTGATGGAAATTAACCATTAGACATTCTTGTAATTCTTGGTAATAGGCGTTAGCAGGGCTTTTCATCAGGGGAGCCAAACTATCTTGCAGCAGCCTCCCCCCCCCCCCCCCTCCATACCTCCACCAACTTTCATCGCGTACTATACACACACAGATATTTTGCGGACATTCAACGAGAAATGAGAAGCCACCATAGAATGTCTTATTTATAATTTATTCAATATTCGCTTATCACACTTCTGGATTACAATGCACTAGGCGTCTTGGCAATGTGCATTTGGTTCACAGATTACTTTAAACAACCCGCAACCAGGTACCAGGCCCTATAAATACATAATACAAAAACGATATGATCGAATTTCTCTTTTTGTAGAAGAAAATCCACGATGTGCTGACTGTCCCCCAGTCATAAATGTATCGGCTCAATTTGAGAACATTCTTTATCGCAAAGGAGGAAAATAATAAGTTACATCTTCCTAGAATCTTTTTCGGTGAGGCTTGTCTTATAGGGCATAGATGTTTAATTATAAAAGCACGGAGGCCCTTCCTTGAAAATAAGCATAATCTGCACAACAATCTTCCATTGTGCTTTTTCTAGGCAGTATATGCATTAACAGCCAAAGTATGTTACTAAACATAAATAATATGTTGGCACACCGGTGGTTGCCAGATTGCTTACGGAATGGGCTGAGCAACAATACTTTCCAAATTTACCATAATACAGATAAATGATAACGAGCCGACAAGAGTTTGAAATAGATACTATCAAATCAAGTGTAACCGATTTGATACTTGCCATTTCTATCTTAAAATACTTCCATACATCAGGTAATTTCTCATTATATAGGGTTGCTGCAAGGTTGCAGGCTTTAAAATTTTATCCTCTCCCACCAGCAGTTCCTTTCAAATTTGTTCTATTAACATGTAAAAACCTTTTGCGACATTATATTCAGGTATTATACTGCCATTCTGCAACAGTGTATGGGGCCGACCTGACTTGCGTCAGATCAAGGATGGTCATTAGCCGCCCTCTACTCTTCGGCAGACACTTCCAATAAATTCGGCTTACTAACGGCTACAAATGGAATCGGCTTACTAACGGCTACAAATGGAATCGGCTTACTAACGATCAAGTGCTACAGCAATATCTGACGTCATTCACCAGAAGCCTCAGTGTCCATTAACATTTATTTTCTGATGTATTCATTCCCTGTTGCCCATATAATTACTAACTTCTTATTGTTATCAAATTTATGTCCCTTACATTTTGTATTATTCTATTCACCCAATATTTTATGTGTTCTTGAATAATTAAGATATGCCATAAACTCTACTGTACTCCTATGTCTACTCCTATGTTGCACTTCCATCATTTTTTGTCTCTAATGCTGATCCATTTTGTTTACTTACTCATCATTTGCGGCCTTTGTTCTTCCTGGCTTTTTTGTAAATATTTAATCCGTGCTTGTAACTTTACGCCCACCCTGCGAAAATGTCTTCCTGGGATTGTAGTATCAATAAAAAATCGATTTGCAATCATCTGCATTCACTCGATCTGCAACGAGACAGTTCAGTGAATGTTCTTACCGTGTCGCTGGAGGATACATTCGAAGAGACTCGGAGACAACGCAGTGAAGGTACTTGAGCTTTGTGACCACGTCCAGGTTGGGGTGTTCACCCTGATGCAATACAGAAAATAACAGCGTATCATTGAAGGGAAGCCAGAGAGATTGCCACTTTCAAGTATGCTTGATGTTTTTTGTTTTGTTTTTTCAAATGCGCCGACTTGCACTTTCATGAATGCCGAAAAATTTGACTTTCCAAACATAGACAACAGAACTTTGGACGTCCTGCAAAGCCATATATATATCTTATTTCACTCGATTAATTAGTGGGGAGAACTCTGTACGCTCGTTCCTAAAGTGTAGGGTCTCCGAAACAAGGTATATTGGCTAACATCCTACTGTTCGCTCACCGCTGACATAAAAAAACACCGCATATCCACGGGGTGAATGATGATGAGTGGGCGAAGCTCCGGAGGGAATCATGGTTAAACCGTGAATCTTCCGTGTAATTCGCCCAGTCTCGCCGCACTAAATCGAACGATTGACTTCCACCAATGACACGCGCCATATGTGACGTCATTCCTATGTTATAACAGCGCCCTTCAATATAATTTCACCATCTCCCGCTTAAGGGGACGCTAGCACAAACGCGTTAGAAACGTGCAGTACTCTCTAGTAAGGGGGAAAGGCCACAGCGTCTTACGCAGCCGTTTACACATGCCGGAACGTGCACCGCGTTTGCCGACGCCATCAGCGTTTATGAATACGGGGGTAAGGCGGAGAGGCCACAGCGTCTTACACCAGCTTCTTAGCGTTAGCACAAACGCGTTAGAAACGCGCAGTCTTTCGTTAATGTTCGGTATTTATTGTCATCGTGGTGCGTGTGTCCATGTGCGCTTCGTGGCGTAGTGGTTAGCGCCGCGCGTTCGGAAGCGAGGGGTCCCTGGTTCGATTCCGCGCTACGGACACAACTTTCGGAATTTTTTTTTTCATAAAAGTAGACGTGCCCACCTACTACGACGACGACGAAGACTACTACAAAGGAGGGACAGACCCACACCCTAAGGAGCTTCGCTCCTAAAAACACCGCATATCCACGGGTATAATGATGATGAGTGGGCGAAGCTCCGGAGGGAATCATCGGTAAACCGTGAATCTTCCGTGTAATTCGCCCAGTCTCGCCGCACTAAATCGAACGGTTGACTTCCACCAATGACACGCGCCATATGTGACGTCATTCCTATTTTATAACAGCGCCCTTCATTATAATTGCACCATCTCCCGCTTAAGGGGACGCTAGCACAAACCCGTTAGAAACGTGCAGTACTCTCTAGTAAGGGGGAGAGGCCACAGCGTCTTACACCAGCTTCTTACACGGGCCGTAACGCGCTAGCACAAACGCGTTAGAAACGCGCAGTCTTTCGTTAAATTTGGGTAAAATATTGTCATCGTGGTGCGTGTGTCCATGTGCGCTTCGTGGCGTAGTGGTTAGCGCCACGCGTTCGGAAGCGAGGGGTCCCTGGTTCGATTCCGCGCTACGGACACAACTTTTGGAATTTTTTTTTTCTTCATAAAAGTAGACGTGGCTACCTACTACGACGACGACGACTACTACTACGACGACGACGACGACGACGACTACTACTACTACTACATACTACAGAGGAGGGACAGACCCAAACCCTAAGGAGCTTCGCCCCTAAAAATAATCTTTCATAAATTAATGAATGGTTCGACAGCGACAATAGCCATACAAAACGGCTTTTAAAGGCCCCCCGTAGCTCAGCTATACTAAACGCTCCTAATACGTCCATAGCTGAACTAGAGTGTACTAGAATGGGATTGGGTCCAGTGGACGCCTTGGCAAGCGCAGAGGGTAAAACAAACAACAAATGTTGAAATTGCGGCGGCGCTGCCGTCGCCTTATTCTCCCGTCAATCTCCCGTCAATAAACATTGACTCCGGCTGTTTCGGCAGCGCTCCTTGACCGAGGCGAGCTCACGGTTTGAGTAGCTGTTGTCGGCTCGACGCACCGTCGTTGTTGCGGCGTTTGCATTCTTTCGCTGCTCTTTTTCCATTTTATTTACAATTGATCGGTGGGGAATAATATCAGTGTTGCCGCCACCGAGTATCCGCCTGTCAAAGCTCCATGCACCAGCGGCAGGGTTTCCGACGCGACAAGCATCCGGCCGGCGCGCGGGGCCGCTCGTTCGGGTGAAAGCGACGGTTGGCGCCACCAATTTTTCAATAAAAAAAAAAAAAGCCTGAGCGGGGAGCCGGCGTTGGACCCACTCCCATCTAGTACAATCTAGCTAAACTTTGTGATCGACTCCAAAGTGCAGCGCTTTGTCTTCCTCTAAGATAGCCTTCATCAGGCCCATAGCAAGGAGAGGGCGGGGAGGGGGGTAGACCCAGGGCCCAGCCACCCAGCCATCACGGCAGGTAGCTGCAGAGTGGTCTCCCGTCAATAAACATTGACTCCGGCTGTTTCGGCACTGCAATAGCTAAAAGTTGGGCTTCTGGTGAAATGCAGCTATGAATAACTCACGACTTCATGATATATCCCTACTGAAAAATCCATATGCTCCATAACTCCCATATCCAATAATACGATATGAAACATATAGGATCCCATATAGAAACCAGTTTTTCCTATATGTCATATGATGTTATTGGATATAGGAGTTATGGGGAATACGGGGTATTTTCAGTGGGGATCTGCTAATGAATGATAAACAATTGGTAAAGTCAGTACGCGAAAGCGTTGATCGGTCCATGTAATAAGAAAAAAAGGAACTCGGACTGCTTACGTGAACCTTGAAACACTCGTCCACTTCCTCCCTCAGCTTCTCCTGCACGTCGGGATGGATTGCTAGCAAGTACAGTGTGTACGAGATGACAGTTGAGGTTGTGTCCTGGCCAGCGATGAAGAACAGTATGCACTGCGCCATTGATTCGTCCTCTGTCAATCCTGAAAGAAAATAATTACGTCGACAGTGTCATAGAAATGGTTTCGTTAATCACCAGAACTACGAACAAATTACACGTAGTGAGAAATATACAGAGAAACGCTGAACCCATCTGTACTGTAGAATAGCGCCTCAAAACAATTGATCTGATTTTGGTTGACTCTGCGCTTTCACTCACAATAACTGACTCATTAGCCATAGGTCATGTTTTTTTTTTTCTCGTTTTTTTGTGTTTTTTTTTTTTTTTACCTAAGGAGACTTGTGTATGGAGGCTTACTGCTTTCCGTTCGGTTCATGGCATTAGCATAGTGATTGCTGCTTCTAAATTCTTAAAGGTTGCAGATATTGTCACCGAACTCTCATTTAGTTCTGTAATATAAATGCTTGTAATCATCGCTGAGTATCGTGAAGCATACTGCAAAGTTCCAATCCACGCACTGGACACTATTTGATAACAACGTGTTTTTGCATCCGTTTTATTAAAGGAACACTAAGGAGAAACTTCAAATTAGTCCAGGCATATCAAGTTTTCTATGAGAACTCTACTTTAGTTAATTTTGTGATAATAGGTTATTTATTACAAGCGAAAAATGATGACCAAACTTCCGTTTCAGTAATTTCTCGCCGGTACCAGAAGACATCGCAGCTGAAGGCGACTAAGGTTACAGATTACAGGTTACAGATTACAGGTTACAGATTACAGGTGAAGGCGACTAAGATTACAGGTTTTTAAAAGAAACGGGCTTGGACAACAGGCTGTGACAGTGATGTCACGTACCAAGCAAGAGTGACACACTGAGACTGACGATGAGTGTGCTGTGCTGTGCTCTCTCTCTCTCTCTCTCTCCTCCCCGTCTTTCATTCCCCCTCATCCCACTCCCATGTGTAAGGTAGCAAACCGGTTGTGCTGAACTCGCTAACCTCCCTGCCTTTCCTTCTCCACTCTTTCCTTCCTTCCTTCTCGCCGGTACACCGAGCCCTCATGCGTCATTGTGACGTCATGAATTTCGTTTTTTTTTTTTTTTTTTTGTCATTGTGACCCGGTATAAGTTCTCAGAACGTTTTTTCAGTTCGGTGGTTGGTTCGTTTACATTACATTGTAGTCCATCTTTACCGATAAGTAATCAACTATAGGCCAAGCAGACGCCATCAATATCCATGACGTCACGTTGAGTTAGTGTGGGAACTTCAGGGTGACGTCTCTGCCCGTCTATCGTTCTTGCGCCATTTGTGAATTATAGTTTCCCCTCACCAACGATAAAAATGCTCTGTTTTAGTGTTTTAGAAATGTAATTTACTACAGGTCAACCTATTTCGCTCTTTAGCGTCCCTCTAAAGCGCTCAGCGCATAGTCACAAGGGCTTGAACAACACGGATGGCGAAAATCTTTCGGTGAATTGTGTTATTCACGCGCTGCAAACAGATAATCGTACCTATATCCTTATTAACATTCACTTTATTGTATCCTCCTCTCTTGTAATGGTCGCTGTCCTTCATTTGTGCTGTAGAGTCTACGGGTTGTTTTGTACAGTTAAGCACTTTTTACCAAAGTCGAGAAATGCATTTGAAGTTACAGTAGACTATTTGGTTGGTAACGATTTTATTGATAGTCCTGCAGAGCTTTTGCCGACGGGGCCTTAGAACACCCACGTGGGGAAGTCGAGGTGTTTCCTCGCCGCCGCCTCCCGGGCTTGCTGGACGGCCCAGAGTTGATCGCCAAGGCTGGGACTGTGCAAGGCAGCGGCCCACCGCGGAGGAAGGGTTCAGGAGTTAGCACAGTGCGGGTTCTCGTTACAGTCCCAGAGCATGTGAGGTAAAGTGGCTATCACAGTGTGGCAGACCTTTCATATATTTGTCGGGTATGCACTGGGGAAGAGTCTGTGGTATTGTGCCGGGCTAGGGTACGTTAGCGTCTGCAGTTGTCTGAAGGCCACCGCCTGCGCCCTGTCCAGCTTGTCGCTGGGCTGAGGGGAGGGTCGGCGGGCCAGGCAGAGGGCCTTGGTAATTTCGTTGTAGCTTGCCAAGTAGTCTTTGGTGTTGTCCCATGGACGACCGTCGCCGGCGCGGTTCGCGAGCTCGCGCGCCTTGGAGTGTGTCGTCTCGTTTCGGTTGCGATGCGTGTCTGATACTTCTCCCATGTGCGCTGGGAACCATTGGATTCTGGTTTGAAATTCTACCTCCCGTTGGACATGGCGATTGCACAGCACTCGGGCCGCTCTCCGTGAGATCCATCCTTCGGCGAAGTTTCTGACTGCTTTTCGTGAGTCGCAGAGAACCGTCGTGCACGTCGGATCCGCGAGGGCCGAGTGCCACCGCCGCTTCCTCCGCTTCTATACTGCGCGCGCGCAGGCTACACTTGCCGATATGCGCATTGTGCCTTTCGAATCAACGACCGCAACCACGAATCGCGAGCGTTCTGCGTATTCCTCGGCGTCAAGGAACCGTGTCCCCGGTTCGTCTCCATATGGGTGGGGCGGAGTGCTCTGGCCCTGGCCACGCTTCTGTCCCGGTTGTGTTCCGGGTGGACGTTCCGTGGAATCGGGTCGACTCTTAGCGTTTGTCTGATCGCGTCCGGAACGGCGACTTTCTGTCCCTGTTGTGTGTGGTAACGGATGTCGAGACTTTCTATGATCTGGAGTCCTGCTCTCGTGCCCGCTAATATTTATAGTTGTGAAGTACGCTGCGTCTCGGCAATTTCCCTCGGCGTGTTGTGAAGGCCGAGCTGGAGCAAGCGGTGCGTGCTGGTGGACTGGGGTAGACCCAGTGCTATCTTGTACACCCTGCGGATGACGACGTTGTTCTTGCTTTCTCCTCTCTTGTACCAGCTGTGGAATGCCGCGACGTACGCAATCTAGCACATGACAAAAGAGTTTATGAGTCGTGTGAGACTCGCCTCCCTCATTCCGTTTTTTCTGCTAGTGACCCTCTTGAGGAGTCTCTTGAGGAGAGCAATGCCTTCTTCAATGTCTTGCACTACGAATGCTACGGTGGAGTGGTGCGGGCCCACAACGCTCCGCCTACTGAACGTCACCTTGGCGCGCAGTTGAACATTGATTTTGGATGTTCACGTAAACGGCACTATTTGCGATTTTGACACCTACGGCGCTCCAAACGCGATGGCCCCCAGCGAGCCACAATGCTCTCATCGAGCGAGCTCATCGCGGAAAGCCGTGTTAGCCG
This sequence comes from Dermacentor silvarum, assembly GCF_013339745.2. NCBI lineage: Eukaryota > Metazoa > Arthropoda > Arachnida > Ixodida > Ixodidae > Dermacentor > Dermacentor silvarum. The sequence continues at coordinate 146,897,482 of NC_051159.1, read as the reverse complement.
CGGTATATACGCTACGCAGCATACCGTAGCTATGTGCACCAATAGTGCGTATGTGCAGCATTTGCTTTGTGCACCTCAGGGCTGGAGTGCACGCACGCGCTCATTTGCTGTATTCTTGCCGTGCTACGTGGTGAAAAAATAGAGGAAATGCTGGTTCTGCGGACCGGCTTTGCCCTGCGAAAACTTGACTGATGGATATTAGCCACATACAACTTGTGCACTTTGAAGCGTTCTCAATACTACAGTACGAAGCGGCGTTTGGCAAGGTGTCTATCCAGGAGTGGTCAGCAGTCAGCAGGCGCTGGCAAGCATGCGTGGCGTCTGACCTTAAGTTTCGCGTGGTCCGAGGCTAGTTGAGTGTTCAAAACTAATCAAAATTAGTGAGACCCAACGGCTGCTACATTTATAAGCAGTTGGGTCAAAGTTTCATTCCTACACAGGCACGCGTGGCTGAGCGTTAGGATATGATAGTCGGCGATAGTACGATAGTCGTACTTTCGGAGATATGTAATTCCTGTCGAAATTAAAAACGCAGATTTTCGCTTACTTCTGCTTGTGTATTAAACTACGTCAATAAACACACATTCACAGTATATGAAGAAGCACACTCATGCAAATACCCCTCTCGATTGATATCAGCTATTGGCCAATAGCAGCTGCGTATGGGAATCTGCTATAAGACGAAATATACAAGCTCGAAAAGAGTGAGGAGCAGGCTTGTGTTGAAAACAGTGTGTTTGGGAAACAGGTGACTTCGCGCTCCACTTGCGAGCTCCATGCGGCACGCACGACTGCGAAATTTGCCTGAAAGTTTCACAGCAGCATATGTTATCCGCGCACTGTGTTTTTTCAACAAGCCCGAGGGCTAGTTCAGGACCTTTTTAAAACAGATCAATATCGCCTTACTCTTGTTCGACGAAAACGAAGTATCTGGCTTCACGTCTGAACCGAGGTTGAAGAGCTCATTGTCACGCTCAGTGGTATTTTCCGAAGTAGAGCCAAGATTTCCTTCCTGAGCATCCATCATCAACTGCAGAAAGTCTTCGTGGCGCTAATGAACAGAAAGGCGGTCAATGGCAAGCATGCAAGGATTGCTTTCTGGACGCCGAGGAAGTGCCACTTACCGATTGTTTGTCCTGTCGACCCTTAATGATGTTTTGACATATCTGCTTGAAGTACAGAAAAATGTCCGAGTTGAAGGGTCGAAGTCTTAGCATCTTTGCGAGTGCTGGGAATACGACTGAAATGTAAATGTAAAAATTCAGGTTTGCTAGAGAGCAGGAATAACGATTCTTTTTTTTTTGTTATACGAACAATAGAAAACGCGGATTAACAGAAACTGATATTTATACGCATTATTGCTCTTCCAGGTATCAGAAAGGATTTAGAGCAAAGTGGTCCGTAATAATAGACAAGGACGTTAGAGAAACTGATAAAAATTTTTTGCTTATTGAAACTCACTACTTATCTTGAATTGTTTGTTTGTTTCTCTCTTTTTCCCTTTCTTTCTTTCTTTTTCAGTACTTCTCGCCCAGTAAATTTGTTTAACGCTTTTGATGGGCCGCTGCCCATGTGAATGTTTTCGCTACCAAGCTTGAATACGTGCCAGGGGACAATCAGCAGAAGGGTAGGGCTAATCAAGATATCGTAACGCTCATTTACCTCCTATCTTCCGCATCACATTTCGTTCGTGTCGTGGGAAATAAACGTAACTAAGCTCTAACCTATATTATGGCTGTTTAATGCGGTGAACTATCGAAAACTGTATAAGCTGCAAAACCAGTGTTCAGATTTTTTATGTTTACTTCAAACCGAACGATGCGTGCACCATTGCCGCAAGGGAGAGCCACGTCCTGCCTAGAAAGTAGGAACACACACACACATGCACGCGCGCGCACACGCAGTAGACACAAAGTAGACAGAGGGCGGCAGCCCCTGGGTGGCGTAAAAGCGTGCCGTAAAATGAAGCTATCGTTGCACTTCTCTCTTCCCACGATCGTATTAACGCTATATCGTTAAGGACCACGTGTCGCAGAAAATCCGGGGTCGGCATTCCGCGCGCAAGAATTCCCGTGTATATTTATGTATACGTATATGCCACGCCTTATAGACATGACCTGCGATATTTGCGGGTTATATTACAACACCATTCTATCACTAAAGTTGCTTATACCTTGTATTACATTCTTTGACAAATGTATTTTTACGCATTATGAGAATGACAGCGCACAAAGAAATGTCATGAAACAAAACATTGGAGCATGCTTAAAGGGCAGCTGAATCACTTTTCAAAAAAAAAAGTGAGCTTTCAACTAATTATTACAGTTTTTCACCCCCTGAATACGAAAATCCTAGTTTAACAGGCCAGAAGTCACCACTAGTTGTTTTAATTTAGCAAAACCAAGCTGCAGCTTCTGCGGGAGACACCGCGGGTCGTTTAACCGGCTCTGATGCCAAAGACGATCGTGACGTCATCTTAGGTATCGGTGAGGAGCGTGATCCGAAGAGAGCGCTCACGTGACCCCTGTATTGACGTCATCCTCGCTCCCGGTCTTTCGCCGCTACGCTTACCGCGCGAAGGGGGCGGAGCTTCGACCGAAGTTTAAACCACGATTGCGGCGCTGCTACGCGCATAATCAAGAAAATAACTGCAGGAATTTATACTGTGTCAGCCTTCCAAACCCCAGTAAATCTTCAAATTTTAAAACCTCTTCAGCTTCCCTTTAGGCTTAGCCTTTAAGAGTGGAGTGCGATAGCGTTATCGGGCCGCGTTCGCATCGCATTTTTGTTTCAGTGGGCTTCACCGCAACACGGAACGTGGGAAAGCCAGCTTACAAAGACCAAGCTTACACCGATCCCTTTAAACCCGGCTTCGCTTTTAAACGGAAGTGCATTGCTGGGAAGACATTTTTCCAGGGGCAATATAGGTCGTGTTATATTAAAATGTGAAGGCCCTAGCAATTTTTTACTATTTTAATAATTGTTTGCTATTGCCCCGACGCGCGCGGGTGGCCAAACCGCATTAGGCAGGCGATGTCCCAATTCGCCCTGCCGTAGGGAGCCTACATACAAGCGCCGTTTTAGCGCTTGGGACTTTAACCTGCCGAGGATGCGAGCGCCATCTGGATAGAATTTTGGCAAGTAAATTAACCTAGCGCGTCGTGTTGGTATGGTAGAAATGCTGGAAAAGGGGTTTCTGTTTGAGTTTCTTCGAAACAAAATTATGTTTTATCGTACATTCAAATTACAGTCCGACGCCACCATATCTGTAGGTTGTGGTTAAGTCGTACTTTACCATTTTTCTGACGGATTTCACTGTGAGAAATTAAATTTTTGTTCACCAAAACCTTGCACCACGTGGAAGGCCTGCGCGGTCGGACTGGTTCGGGATGATTTTCTCCTTCGTTATAACACCTTCCGACACGCGGAGCGCGGATGTTTTTTCCGCCACGGACACCGACGCCGACGCCGGATTTTCTGCGACACGGGGCCCTTAATGCTCTCACGTTAAAACACCGACAGCCCATGCCTTCTATGTTAAATCATCTCAGAATGAAATAATAAAAGTGCGAAACAATAGCACAAACCTGAAAATTATGTTTTTTTTTGTTTTTGTTTTTTTGGCGCGGCTGTCCACAACTTCCGCGATCGGCCCACGCAAGACGCCGGCTTTCTACAAGAGAGTTCGCCTTCGTGCATAGCGTTCGCCACCAGCGTTTACCGGTAAAGATTACGGTTACATAAGCTGCAGCTGCCGGGACGCGTGAGAAGTGGTCAGGGATCTTTGAAGGCTATCGCGTTCCACTCATAGGCGAGGCTTAGGCGTCGTCCAATTCTTGCTATTGACTCTGTGCGGAACTCCAGATTGAATTCATAGATATGTCAGCAGCAGAGGCGAAATGGACAGCTTTATCAAACCGTATAGCCAGGCTTCATTTTGCGCCACGTTACTACGTCACAGCAGGGTTGTACTGTGAGCCGCGCTTCGCAGGGATGCGTGCGTAATCTGGTAACGTGAACGAATAACTTGTCTCCAGTTATTTAGGTTTACATGGTCTCCTTGAAATGTACAAGCATGGAACTAGAGGTTTAAGACAATTCCGCTCAACCTTCCGATACAAACTTGTGCCGTAAACTTTGTAACTAAGACGTTATTTAATGTAACTAGTTTAATTTGGAAATACAATGCTTTGGTGTTTCTTGGAAATAATGTAAGCCTTTGACATATTATTAAGCTATAGTGACATGATTAAATTAACTTCTGTGCTTTTCTTTCTTTAAGGTGTTCGAACCAAAAAATCATCAGCCCTTCCCCTGTCGAGAAAATCGGGGTAAACGAAGCTTGCCGTGTGTGTATTTGACCTTCGTGATGAATTTCTTTCTTTGATTCCTTATCTTTTTCTTTCTCTCTTTCTCTATCTCTGTTGCTCTTTCTTTCTCTCTCTTTTTTTCTGTCTTTCTCTCTCTCCAGCTTTCCTTCTCTCTCTCTCTTTCGCTATCTCTTCATTTCTTTATCTCTCTCTATCTTTCTCTCTTTTTCTTTCTCTCTTTCTTCCCTTCTCTCTCTCTCTCTCTTTCTCTTTCTTTTTTGTCCCTGGAATGTGCCATTGAGCTTGGACCCTTTCGGCACTACGGCCAGAATCGACCCACTTTTCAGCGTGACACCACCACCACCAACAGTTGTGAGCCTATAAAGCTTCGCTTAAAAGCTTGTCGTGTGTGTATCTGACCTGCGTGGCGATTTTCTTTGTTTCTTTCTTTCTCTCCCTCTATTTATCTTTCTATTTCTGTCCTTCTCTTTCTCTCTCTCTTTCCTTCTCTCTCTTTCCCTTTCTTTCTCTCTCTCTCTTTCTTTCTATCTATTTCGCTCTCTCTTTTTAATTCTCTCTTTCTTTCTATCTCTCCTTCTATCTTACTATCTCTCCATCTTTCTTTCTCTCTTATTCTTTCTCTGTCTATTTCTTTCTGTTTCTCTTTCTTTTTGCTCCCGGATGTGCCATTGAGCTTGGACTCTTTCTGCACATCGCCAGGATTGGCCCACTTTTCAACGTGACACCACCACCACCACCACCACCACCACCACCGACACTTGTACGTTAAAGCTTCGCTTAAAAACCACTGGCGGCGACATTATCGGCGGTGTGTGTGTGTGTGTGTGTGTGTGTGTGTGTGTGTGTGTGTGTGTGTGTGTGTGTGTGTGTGTGTGTGTGTGTGTGTGTGTGTGTGTGTGTGTGTGTGTGTGTGTGTGTGTGTGTGTGTGTGTGTGTGTGTGTGTGTGTGTGTGTGTGTGTGTGTGTGTGTGTGTGTGCGCGTGGGTGTTCTAAAGTTCACTATTTGCGAGACGCCTGCGGCTGAAAAGCTGTTTCACATCCACCGCCATGGCCGTGAGTCACATTGGCTAAACCTCCCACGTCTTAATACAGATATATAGACAAATCATACAGACAAATGTCTCAGTTTCTCGGATGTATGTTCAGATGCTCAGATGTAGGCTCAGATGCTCAGATGTAGGCTCAGCTCATACCGGCGGCAGGCTTTGTCTTTTTGTCCACTTCATTACCCTTATTTTCCAGAATATTTCTACACTTAAATAAGTGAACACCTCAGTTCTTTTGTAATTCATTGTCTAACGGCTTCATTTGATAACTGAACTGCATAATTTTACGAAGTCTTGATCAGAACCGCTAAATTTATCTTTAACCTTCCTGAACAAGACGTTGTGATTTTAGAGTGTCCAAGCTGCTTTTTAACCCGTTTTGAAAATATTCATGTATTCAATTGTCGCAATCATGCGCACATCAAGCTACACGCCCAACACCAATGACGTAGTTATAACACACCACTCACAGAAAAGGAAAAGGCGTGGTGTGATGCGTCCAGAGAAGGCCTGCCTCGATCTGGTGACGAATTCGTTGGTCTGGTCAGAGTGCGAGTCCAGCCTTGTTGCGAAAGCGCACCTCGCAATGACATCCAGGGTGTAGTTACCAAAGAACCTACGTAGCAGAAACGAACGAGCCGACGGTATGCACTTAAGGCACTATGTAAAATACCGGGAGAGGTGTGCGAGTTCATGCTAGGTCCAGTAATTCCTTTGTTTTTTCTCAGAACGTGTGGACACTTACTGTTTGACATCGATGTCTTCTCTATTGGATGCTGCCTTTTTTAGGTGTTCTGCAGTCGTTACTGCGCAGTCCTCGATCAAGTAATTCATCTGCATTCGTTAATAAATACCGAATAAAGGTTTCCAGCCGGAAGAAAAATATCCTGCGCCGATTAAAGCACTTGTTTTAATTACGTCCGAAAAATTTAAGAGCGCGTGCAAATGCAGTAAAAATTGTTCCCAAATGCGTTTAGTTCTCTTAGTAACTTTTTAATTTTGTAATCATGAACAACATTAGATTCGAAGAAGGTAAAGTGCACAAGTAAACAGGTTCTTTACAAAAGCTGTCGTATGCTCTGTGCAGTTCACTGTCAAGTTCCGACTTGATTAGTTTGTAGGCATCTGCAATATAAACCACTTATTAAAATCCTTAAAAAGATGTTATATGGTAATTTGCAAAACAAGTTTAGCCTTTCCAAGTATATGCATTTTGTATATATGTGGCGCTGACCTCACGCTGGTTGAATGGTCTATGGTTTATTGGAGCTATTTTAACACAAGTGTTTGTGTCACGCATTCTTCTCCCATTTCTGGAGAGGCTGACTTGATTGAAATAGAAGTAGACGAAAGAGACCGCGAGAAAACAGCATTCGTGACAATATCATAGTGGACATAAATTCATGACATAGATGGAGACACTCTGGCGAAGCAATGTGCCAAATTCAAAACCCGTAAGTGCACTCCTCCACACACCTCTTCTTGACAGCTTTCAGACCGCATGTCTCAGCTTTCGCAGAGCTGCTAGCAGGCACACAGCCATTTTGGTCAGGGCAAGTAAGGTATGCAGGGAAGTCTATTTACAGAATTTAGATATATCGTATAGTATTAACAAGTATACCAAGCTAGCCCAGCCTGTAGCAACACCATCACGCCCGCCATCACCGCGAGGCTTTTAGTAGAGAGAAAACTCAGAAACCCCGTGAACATGTAGTTCACACACTTTTTAATCCAAGAAAAAAATCTTTTAGCGCATGTGTATTTCAGTGAAACACATTTGATTAAATAGCATTGTCCAAAACGGAATTCTAGAAACATTCGAGCCTCAAAAATGTTCCATGTTCTTGCTTACTGCGAGCCTTAGTGTTACTTGCATTTTAAACTGCGCCAAAAAACACGGACAAGGAACAGCACAGGATCAGCGCTGGGGCGCTGGTCGCGTGCTCTTCCTTGTACGTGTTTCTTTAGGCGCTGTTTAAAAAGAATGACCCGTAACAACTAGCTTGCGCGCAAACCCTTCTGACAAACCTCCCCCTCCCCTTTTTAAAAAGGGTAATAAAAGTTTATTAATTCATTCGTTCTGACAGCGCTGGACGTATCCTCTTTCTCGTCCATGTTTTTTGGCGCTGTTTAAAATGAATGATCCGTACAAACTAGGCTCGTGCTCAAATCCTTCTGAGACTTAGTGTTACGGTCAGCTGAACGTCTGATGTTTAGTGTTGAGGTCTGCCTGATGAAAACAACCGCGTTAGATATTTTAGTGTAGTTGCTGCGTCGAGATCAACATGATTATCCAATGTCAGCTCGGCAAAAGAGAACACGCCTTAGGTATATTGCAAAGAAAAGTTTTTAATGCGCATATTGTTCACAAACAACAGTGTTATCAAACACGCTATTTTCATCTGTAATCATTCAAAGCAAGTGGTGGTTTCTTGAAGGTATACAAACAACAGAATGGTATAGCTAGAGGGTCCAGTTAGCTCTTTTGTGGTGGTATCAAACAGTGACCGCGTAAGGTGATGCTATTTTTGTTTGTTTGTTTCTGTGTTTCATTACTGGAATAAAATTCAAGCCTATTGTATCTATATTCCTGCATATATTCAAATACAGGAGTGGAGTGTCTTGCTTTAGCTGCTGCAATATTACGTCAGCAGCAGCTCAAAGGACGCAAGGAAAAGCATCCTTACCGCTGATGTTTACGTACGTCCACCATAAAGCAGCCGGCAAGCTTTTCATTCATTATAAGAAACATTCATCTTAGCTGGTGGTATTTGTACTAAAGCCCTCAATTGTTTGTCGACTGTGGCTTGACTTCCAGAATATTTAAACGTGCTCGTCTGCACTCATTGTGCAAACATAAAAAGAAGTAAAAGGCGTTTGCAAGTTCGCCAGGCGTCTGCGTTTCTTTTTTTTAACATTTTGCGTTAGTTTCAGTGCACCAAAAAAATATATACTTGTTGTTTTCTTGAATAGCTTAGTCACTTTTGTTTTTTCATACGGCTGAACAAACATATTTAAGATAATTTGCATCCTCCCTGTCTCCTCAGAGTAGTAGCAACTTTCCCCACTCTTTATAAAAAGAAAGCTATTCTCAACTTTTCTGCCGCTGTTAATTTTATAGACTGCAGTTTTTGTCTCAGTTTGCTTGAAGCATTCACTGAACGAACGTTTCTGATACATATCACACCATGCACTCATGTGCATTGCTATCTATATAACAATGGCGTCTTTGTATTCTTTCCTTTGATGCAGAAATTAGTAAATGATGCTAAGTGTTAGTGGGCTGTCTTCCAATACTCGCCGTAGACGTCTAAATAGACAGCTAAGCGGACAATAGTCACTCTCGTTCCAATTCTGCTTAGCAAGCAAACGTGACAGCTTCGCGAAGACAGCGTTGACGTCAAAAACGATGTAGCCTATATACTTTGCTGTACACACAAGCTGACGACTACGCGAAATGCTTTGAAACACGACAGGAAAGTCACCTGCACGCATGAAGCCGCAGTCATGCTTTCTTACACGCTCAATGTAAGCGTTCAAACTTACACCGACAATACGTGGCTTCTTAGCTTTTCTTGACGACGCGACGTGATGTCAAGTTGCAGAGATATCTTTCAAATCTTTTTCAATACATTCTGTGTAAACTGTCTTCCTACTTAGCATTATATGGAGACCAACTTCAATGCTGGCCAGAATTTGAGCACACCCTTGCTGCGTCAGTTCAGACAATGCCACCATAAAACATCTGTGTGCGCAATGTCACGACATGATAGAGACAAGACTGATCACCTTTCGCAGCTTCCCAGTGGAGAATGCTGGACTCGCAGCTGGTCGAATCTTCCTCCACTGTTCAACAGGGGCGATGCTCATCATGTTGTCCAGCAAAGGGTCATAAGAGGCGAATGTCTGCAATGCAAAAAGTTATGGATAAAACCACGCAAAATAGCATTTTTGTCCCATTGAGAGAGTACATCCCGACAGAGTTCCTCACCATGCACAATTCAAAGCGGCACTGCAACACCCTATCTACCAGGGCTATGCAGTATCGAAGATAAATGTATTAATGGGCAAGCATTCTTTGGCGAGTACCCCAGCTCCGTCACGCGAAAATTGTAATGTCTTATATTTGTACAAAGATTCGTAATTTTCTAAGTTCAGACATGTAATCGTTACGATAGTGTAAATGTGGATGATTCGTAGAATTATTAGCGATAAGGAACAATATAAACAATTATTTAAAATATTATAGCCGTAGAGATACATAGGGATCCATAGGAAATGCATGGGAAAGCTTACAGTTGGGGTGGGACAACTGAAATTCGGCGGTGGATCAACTTGAAATTTGTGGGCTGGCCAACTGAAATTTAGGGGTGGGCCAACCGAAATGTGGTGTGGAGCCAACTTGAAACTTAGAACTGGGCCAACTTGAAATTTTGGACAGGGGTAGGCAAACTGAAATTTGGGGTTGGGTAAGATCTTGAATTTCGGGGTGGGCGAACTCGAAATTTGCGTGTGTAGCAAGTTAAATTTAGGGGTGGGTCAACTTGAAGTTTCGGTGTTGGCTTAACTGAAATGTGGGGTTGGGCCAACTTGAAATTTGGGCTGGACCTTCTTATTGGGGGGTGGGCCAAATTTCAAGTTTGCTCACCCCCACATTAAACTCCATTCTGTAACCCTAATGGTCCACCGGTTATCCATCCTACGCATTACATGGCCTGCCCAGCTCCATTTCTTGCGCTTAATGTCAACTAGAATGTCGTCTACCCCCGTTTGTTCTCTGATCCACACCGCTCTCTTCCTGTCTCTTAACGTTACTCCTAAGATTTTTCGTTCCATTGCTCTTTGTGCGGTCCTTAACTTGTTTTCGAGCTTCTTTGTTAACCTCCAAGTTTCTGCCCCGTATGTTAGCACCGGTAGAATGCAATGATTGTACACTTTTCTTTTCAACGACAGTGGTAAGCTCCCAGTCAGGATTTGGCAATGCCTGCCGTATGCACTCCAACCTAATTTTATTCTTCTGTAAATTTCTTTCTCATGATCAGGGTCCCCTGTGAGTAATTGACCTAGATAAACATATTCCTTTACAGATTCTAGAGGCTGACTGGCGATCCTGAATTCTTGTTCCCTTGCCAGGGAACATTAGGGTTACAGAATGGATACCAAGAGAAGGGAAGCGCAGTCGAGGACGGCAGAAAGTCAGGTGGGATGATGAGGTTAGGAAATTCGCAGGCGCAAGTTGGAATACGCTAGCGCAAGACAGGGGTAATTGGAGATCGCAGGGAGAGGCCTTCGTCCTGCAGTGGACATAAATATAGGCTGATGATGATGATGATGATGATGATGACATTAAACTTAGCCCACCCCTAAATTTCACTTCACTCACCCAAAAATTTCAAGTTGACCCAGCCCAAATTTCAAGTTGCCCAGCCCCAAATTTTAGTTTGCTCACCCCTACTATAAGCTTCCCCATGTATTTTCTATGGAGCTCTATGTATCTCTATGGATATTCTATTTTCAATTTGCTTTTAGATTGTTCCCTTAAGGCTTATAACGAACCAATCATCTGCATTTACATTATCATTACAATTAAATGTCTTAAGTTTGCAAATTACGCATTTTTGTGCAAATACAATGCACTATAATTTTCGCGTGGCGGGATTAGGGTACTCGCCAAAGAATGCTTACACATTAAAAAGCTCAGGTGGTCAAAATTAACCATAAGCCCCACACTATAGCGTGCCTCATCACCAAATCGTTTATTTAGCTCCTAACACCGGAGAATTTAATTTTAATGTGCTTCATACACATGTGTTTTAATGCGTAAGCATTCTGTGGCGAGTACCCATTCTTTGGCGAGTACCTTTGCCGAGTCACTCGAAAACTGTAATGCCTTGTACGTGCACAAAAATGCATAATTTTCAAAGTTAAGATCTCCACCGCAAAACGTTGCCGACGTCGATTTGAAGGAACCGCCGTACTAGCGCTTATTGACACAGGGGCCGCCGTTTCGGTTATCTGCGAGAACCTATGCCGCAAGATCAAAAAAGCGACCACGTCGCTCTCAGGACTAATGCTCCACACTGCCAGCTCACAGTGCATTGCGCATTCAGCTGTGTGCACCACACGTTTAATTATTCAAGGTGAACTTTATGTCACAAAGTTTTTCGTGCTGCCGTCATGCTCCCACGACGCTATTCTCAGATAGGACATCCTTTCGTGTCATCGCGCCATCATAGACTGCTCCCGTGCAGAAGCGGCCCTTACGCCACTGAAAACCTGTCTTTCGGTGGGTCAAATTCGCGACGCTCACAAACTTGTCATTGCTGCAGACACACATATTGCCCCGCAAACATTGACCGTATGTCCCCACCTGTATGTCCGCCCCAGACGGAACTGTTCTGTTTGCCCCATCACAAGTACTTCCCCGCCGTCGCGGCCTGCGACTGCCATTTGCCCTACTTAGCATTGAATCGGGTGATACAACCATGTTAGCTTCCAACTGGCTCCCATCCTCCGTTGCTTTACTTCGTGGTAAATCTTTGGGTCACATACAAGGTATTGACCTCCTGCGCTCCCTCGAGTTCGCAGAGGACCAACCCCAACTTCAACTTCAACTTCCACCAGAGAACACCTATATGGCCAAACTATGTGCGGTAACTGCCTCCACGGGGCCACACGCTCTGGCGATGCAATCGTTCAGCCACCATGGGAATTATGGGAAGCACATGAATTTGTCCGATCTTCATGCTTGTGGATGTAGACGTTCATGTGACTCTGTTTGTTGCGCTTCATATGCCTTCATTATTGTAAATTTCCGAGCAATGTATACTTTTCGAAGTACAGAAGACGCTGCGAACACGCACACTTGCTACTAATTACAACGATCCAAACGCGCAGCGTCTCAAATGCACTGGCTTGCCCGTGATAAATTCATAAGGGCATTTTATCTTGCGTGTCGAGGCGTTCATCCATAGCATAATGGTTTTCACATCGGGTTTTTCTTCCAGAGCTCCTGTGTTCGAATCCTGCCGTCGAAAAACATTGATAATGTTTTTATTCTATATTTATTGTATGAAACTATGCACGCGGCTATACTTGATTGTTTATTCTATGGCTACACCGCGTTGGACCCTCCGCTGTGCTGCGACTACCGAAGTGCTTCCTGTCGGCGCTCGTTAGTGTCACAATGCAGTGCTTCGCTTCACCGCTCCTAGATGACGATTATCACATCCGTTGCCGGAAATCCGTCGTGAAACACCCAGGATAAAACATTTTCGTGTTAAAAAATAGAATACCCGGAGAGATACAGAGGGCTCCATAGACTATGCATGGGGAAGCTTATAGTAGGGGTAAGCCAACTGAAACTTGGGATCGGCCGACTTTAAATTTGGGATTGGGCCGACTTGGAATATAAGGGTGGGCCAACTTAAAATGTGTGGGTGGGCCGACTGAAATGTGGCGGTAAGGCAACTTGAAATTTGGAAGTGGGATAACCTTGAAATTTGGCCGTTGGGCGTAGGCAAACTGAAATTTAGAGTTGGGCCAACTTAAAATTTTGGGATAGGCCAACTTAAAATTTGCATGTGGGCTAACTTAAATTTAGGGATGAGTCAACTCGAAATTTAGGTGTTTAGGTGGCCCAACTTAAATTGGGGGTGGGTCAATTTCAATTTCAGTGTGAGCCAACTAGAAATTTGGGGTTGGCTCAACTGAAAAGTGGGGTTGGGCCAACTTGAAATTTGAGGGTTGACCTACTTAAATAGTGGGTGGGCCAACTTCAAATTTAGGTGTGGGCCAACTAGAGATTTTGCGGTGGCCCAATGTCCAATTGAATGCTGCTGAGTGTACGAGTTATGAACAACTCGCGGGCAAGGGAGTGGCGCGTTGAAACGTTTGGCGCGTTTTCATGGGACCTTACCAAGGCGGAGATAGAACGCAGGTGAGAGCTTGCGTGGACAATGATGCGCCCATAACACAGCCTTGCAAAAGCTACAGCAAGCAGTTTGATACTATACTACATGTACCGTCCTTTACACAGGCAAAAAACGAAAAGTGCACAGTGTGATGTATTGTTTATAAACAACCTTACGCCCGTAGAACGTGCGCACCCTATTCATTCCGTAATATGCAGATTATACACTGAAGTTTAGTATGGAAGAAGTACAAACATGTGCGAACGAGTATGCAATAAAATAAGATGCCAATCGGCTTTATGATTGGACCATAAAGCAGTGCATCTTAGCCAGCATAAATCAAGTATGGAAAAATTGTTGATTGCGCAACGTGCCTGCGTTTATCTGACGCAAGTCAGGTCAGCCCCATGGACTGTGGCGGAATGGCAATTAAATAACTTATTATAATGTCGAAAATATTTACATGTTAATAAAGTAAACTTGAAAGGAACGGCTGGCGGGAGAGAAAAAATATCAAACAACTATAAGATTGCAGCGGACCTATAGCTGGCAGAGCCATAATTAAAAACAGTTGTATCGAAGTATTTTAAGATACTTTTAAGATACAATTGGCAAGTATCATATCGCTTACTAATAATCTGCCAGTATATTGTATCTCTACTTCAAAAAATTGGAGTACGCCTAAGCTTCGCCTTTAAGAGTGGAACGCGATCGCGTTATCGAGCCCCGTTCGCATTGCATTTTCCTTTGTGACTAGGCTTCACAGCTTCTTTCGCACAGCGTTGGAAAGACAGCTTACAAAGACTAAGCTTACACAGATCCCCTTAAAGTCAGCTTCACTTTTAAACAGAAATGCATTGATGGGAACACGTTTTTCCAGGGGTAATATAAGTCGTCTTATAAAAAAAATGTGAAGGCCCTAGGACGTTTTTCATTATTTTATTGTGTGCTATTGCCCCGACGTGCGCGCGTGTCCAAAACGCATTACACAGGCGAAGTCCCAATTTGACCTGCCGAGGATGCGAGCGCCATCTGGATATAATTTTCGCAAGTAATGTACCCGAGTGCGCCGCTGTTGGTATGGTAGAAATGCTGGAAAAGGGGTTTGTGTTCCCTCGTAACAGAATTATGTTTTCCCGTACATTCAAATTACAATCCGACGCCACCATGTCCGTAGGTTGTGGCTAAGTCGTACGTAACCATTTTGCTGACGGATTTCACTGTGAGAAATTCAATCGTCTTGAATTTCCCGCCCCCCCCCCCCCCCCTGCCCGGGAGGGGGGAGGGGTCGGGATCATTTTTTCCGACACCGACGCCGACACCGACGCCGGATTTTCTGCGACACGTCGCCCCTAACCAAATCGCATTAATACTTGTTGGCTCCGTATCTTGTTTCTGTATCGCATTAGAAAGTATCTTTGCCCAGCCCTGTTCAACTTAATACACATTGAACTGAGTGCGATGCCTTTCGATGAATACCTGTACTTCCGCAGTTGTATGCACCATTACGCGAAAATCCGTCATTGTCGCCTGCCTGAACTACAGATGGTGCCAAAAATGGCTGACGACGCAAAGAGTAAAAAGACATCAAAAATGCTCGGATTGACCTGGAGGTTCCTGTAAAGAAAGTAAATTAATGCGTTTGAAAAGAAAATTTGGGAAATTTCAGTCTGGGTGGGAATCCAACCCGGACCTCCGGAGTGCGAGATGAACACGCTTCCCCGACGACACGGCGGCTCCACGGTTCTCGATGACTAAAGGTGTGCCTAGTGTGTGCGTCATTGCTCACGTGACGGCGCAGCCAACGGGGAGGAGGTGGCGCCACGTCATCAGTGTATAAAATGTGTGCATAAAATATAAGTTAGAGAGGCACTGCAGTCTCCTTACGTACATTGGAAGCGAAATCATTCTGGTCGTGTCAACTATATCGACGTCCGTACGATTTCGATGTCGATGTCACGTGACACAGTCACATTACGTATTCACTTGGTCATGTGACCTTGCAACTGAAGGTTCTTACTTGGTCACGTGACTATGTCATATGACGTGATTAGTTGGTCATGGGCTCCATTTGGGCAACGTCAGTTTGAGGGTGGGCCAGGTTGCTCTTAAACGTCGGTCAACTCAGTTTTCGAATTGGGCAAAGTCAATTTCGGGGGTTCGCCAGTTCGGTTTTTATTGACATTGAAACGTGACGTCATCCCTTGGTCACGTGGGTTTTTGGTACCACCGGACGTTAACGCCGGACGCCGCATTTTCCGCTTCATGGGATATGTAATGCTTTCGCAGTAAAAAGCATTAACGTCCAATTGAACGGCGCTGAGCGGCCTTTCGAGTTAAGAACTCCCCGCGGGCAAGCGAGCGCCTTGAGACGCTTGGCGCGTTTTAATTTGGCCCTACCGAGGCGCCGTTAGAACGCAGACGACAGCTTGTGCGAGTAAGAAACGCGCGAAAAACACATTTCACCAAATGCACTTTACTGCTTTCGCATTCCCACACGTGATCAGTTTTAAGTATCCCTGCCGAAATTTTTTTTTTTCAGAACCTGTTCAAAACGGAGACATATAAGAAGCACAATGTTAACCTTTCCCATTTATCCACGACGTAACGTTATTCTCAGCTGAGGCAGCACCTATAGCAATGAAGCCCTGGGGTACCTTAAAGACCACTGAGCCGACTGCACCGTTCTTGCGTTTTCTTCTTTCGGCGGTGCTTTTTTGATAACCCTTAAGGCCCATTCACACTTGCGACTAGGCGAGGTCGCGCGACCAAGTTGGTCGCAAAGCGACCAGTCGCAAGTAGTCGCAAATGGTCGCTTTTCTCGAAATGCGACCATTTCGGGCCAGTCGCTCACTGCTAGATTTTTCAGTCGCGCGACCGTAGTCGCAGAACAGCTGAACCAATCAGATGCGAAGGAACAGGACGTCCGTATAGGCTGACGCTTATTTTACGCGGCGTTGACATGAAGCAGACGTGAACGGCATATCGTGATACATTTCGGTTTAGCCACTCGTCCGTCGAATTTGTAAGTGTGAACATCGTTCGTCTTGAGTAGTTTTCTGGTCGCCAGTCGCAAGTGTGAATGGGCCCTTAATGTTGGCGTCTGACAAAGGTGCCAGCATGTGACGAAGGAGCGGTGACAGAGCGGATAGGACGCGTTAAACGCCGCTTCCCTATTTGCTAAAGGATTGGAGAAACAATGTGTGCGCGAGCTTTTGTTTGGGAGTAACTCATGGTCATGAACAATTGCCCAATGACTGGTGTCTATGGGCTGTCGCGCTCTTGTCTATGACGTCAAAGGTAGGACATGTTAGGGAGACCTGGAAGTCTCAAATTAGATTGAGGGGCACTTTATACGAGATTGCAGGCTCCCTGTTGCATGCAGCGGAATAGTATTTGGCTGGCATGTTCAATGCAGCGTTGTGTACACATCGCTAGCATTTTCTTGCCATGTTCAAAAACTGTCGCATAATCCCAACGCAAGGCCTATAATCATAATGAACTCCTTGGCTTCTAAACATATTTCTTGAGGAGAAATAAATTTACTTCGGTTCCGCATTAATTTTGTCGTCAACTATTCATTTTTGTTGTAGCTTCGTCTTTATGTTTCCTTTTGCAACCCTTTCTAGGTTGGTTTTTCATGCACGCACCTCGTCTTTCTTGCCTCACTACGCCAGAATTAACCATCAACTTAAAGAAAATAATTTGTCAGGTAACTTTATTCAAACAACTCAGTTCAATACTTATTTATTGTTTTTTTTTCTGAAATGTACTCACCCTTCTGTTTGGGAGGGATGGGAAATCCTTTACTAGGACCTGCTTCACCAATTCGGGCTCGGCGACAAACAGTACGAGCTTGTTAGACTCGAAGGCCCTGCACGTAAAGGTAGTAATAAAAAAGTCTCAGTTTCACCACAAAAGACGAAGCATCGATTGCGATAGCAAATTAGTAGACAGCTATTCGAAGTAAGAAGAGTAGTTTTGTCGACCGAATAAGCTCGTAAACATTCGCTTACAAACTAAATTAACAAGATGGTGTCACGCGTGCACAAGCAAACAAACACATCTCACTCGATGACTTCCGCGGTCAAAACGCTGGAGTGTGGAAGCGTGGCGGCAGCAGCGAACGATTTGACCTTCATGCCGCCCCTCGCTTCAACGCCAACTAAGCGGCGAAAACACAGCGCACATGAAGCTATCACCACTCGGCGCACTCTGTCCCCATCGCAGATGGCTTTCAAGATCGCAGATCGCGCGGCCGCGTCATACGCAGCAGCCGCCGAAGTATACCCCCCCCCCCCCCTCCTTCCTCTCCCCTCGGTGCCTTCCGCCGTTTCTTGCGCGCGACAAAAGACGACGCGCTTCCTCACGGCTTCCTTCCCTTTCACGCGCGAGATTGAGCCACCATCGTTGGCTCACCCTCGCAAGTCTTTTCCGCGCACATTTATCATACAGCGCGCGGTGATGATATTATCGATATGACGATATAGAAATGCGCCTGGAATGTTGATACGCACGTAAAGATGGTAACAAAAAATAAACAGCATGACAAATCTTCGTGAGTGCTGCAAAGTTCTTTTCGAAGCACTCACTTTGTTTTTCTTTTGTTTTTTTTTACCACCAACCCCCCCCCCCCCCCCCCCCATAACACGTATTATAAGTATTTAAATTTCAGCGCCTGGTCCATCGGCACATGTGTGTCTCCGTTCCAAATCAATTTTATAGGGCACTTTCACCCTTGGAGTGCAGCAATGAAGACGTGGGGTCTTTAATGCAATTTTATGGGGGGAAAAATGACCGCACAAAGAGCGATGGAAAGAAGAATGCTAGGCCTAACGTTAAGAGACAGGAAGAGAACGGTGTGGATCAGAGAGCAAACGGGGATAGCCGATATTCTAGTTGACATTAAGCGGGAAAAATGGAGCTGGGCAGGCCCTGTAATGCATAGGATGGATAACCGGTGGACCATTAGAGTTGCAGAATGGATACCAAGAGAAGGGAAGCGCATGCAGTCGAGGATGGCAGAAAACTAAGTGGGGTGATGAAGTTAGGAAATTTGCAGGCGCAATTAGGAATCAGCTAGCACAAGACAGGGGTGATTGGAGATCACAGGGAGCGGCCTTCGTCCTGCAGTGGACATAAATATAGGCTGATGATGATCAAGATAAACAGCTGCAGACTCGTGGGACCATGGGACTAGCTACCCTTTCCCCACTTCTTAATTCCGCTGAACAGCCGGCAGTCTGCAGGAAACATTTCCGCGCTCCTGCAAACAACTTGCATCTTTGAACAGTTGCTGGCATGTTCTTCAAGGCATTTTCTTCGAAACGTTTCTTTCAAAAATTGCACGAGGGCACTCTCACTCTAATAAACGGCCATAGCTGCAGCTATGGCCGTTTAGTCACCCTGAAAATGAATGGCTGTATACGAATTTGCTTAACTACACACTTTTGGTTTCAAACGGCTTTCCGACTTGGCAAATCAATGATTTGCAACAAAGCAGGGCGTTATAAATGAAACCATTCCGAATGATTACGTGCGTACGCAGATACTTTGTTTAGTGTTGCAATGTTGAGAACATTCTAATTGCTTGGAATTAAGAGGAATAAAAAAAGCGGGAAGATAGCGCCACGAGAACATCTGAAGACACAAGCATGAAGCATAGACATATCCATGTAGGACTAGTATACCAAAATTGTCACATTTAGTTGACAGATAGCAGCGCTACTCTTTCCCCTAGTAAATTTTGAAGCAAACGGTTATTCCAACAAGCTTTCGGCCAGAATCACCAAATCACTTCCTTTCGGTGGCTTAGGCTGGCAAAAGTTTATGCCATTTCGTTTGATGAAAACACGACAGTACAGAGAGCTTTAGTATAGCGTAAAATGTTTGGCGTAAGCGGGCGACGCAACGCTAGCGCTATCGCACTCTGTATAGAGCACGGTTCGAGTTAATGCTTTAGTAAAGCGGAAGCGAGCGCAACGCTAACAGGAATACAAACAGCCCCGACGCCGCACATATACACAAATTCACAAAGTACAAGTTAATCAAGTACACACCAAATATTGTAGCACTCTTCCACGAAGCACGCTAAACAAACTTATTTATTGTGGGTGAACTTGTGGCAGCAATCTCAAGACTAAAACACTTTCACACAATTTGCAAGCCGAGTTAACTGGAGTCTATTCAACACTACGAACAACGTCCCTACAACGAACACACTTTCACGCGTCCCGATGGCCAAGAGCAAAGCAGTGACTTCTGATTGGACGGGGGACTCGGGCGCTGTAGCGTGCGCGTGCCCGAGATACACGCGCTGGCTCGCCATGCTGGGAGGCGGTGCTGCAGGTGCTCTTCTACTGGGGATGCGATGAGGCGAGTCGCACGGTACCGCGCGAGTGTCCTCATAACTGGCATGCGGAGAGAGAGAGCGAGAGAGAGAGCAAGGAGAGGGAGCAGGGAGGTCAACCAGAAGAGCGTCCGGTTTGCTACCCTGCACTAGAGGTAAGGAAAAGGGGGAACAGAAAGAGAAAAAAAATCACAGCATATCCACGGGGTGAATGATGATGAGTGGGGCGAATCTCCGGGGGATCATTCGGGTAAACCACAGCTACGGACGAAAGAGAGCGCGCGTCGGGAACGAGAAAGAGAGCGCGCATCGGGAACGAACGCCCTTGTGCACCGCAGCGCCCCTAGCGACGGACAAGAAAGAAAGAGAGCGCAAGTCGGGAACGAGAGAAGGAGAACGCACGTCGGGAACGAACGCCCTTGTGCACCGCAGCGCACCTAGCTACGGACGAGAGAGAAAAACGCCGGAAGCGTTCTCTGGAAGCCGAAGGGGAACCGGAAGTGGAAACGGAGGCGGAAGTCGACTTCCGGTTATACTATACATATACATATATACGTATATATGGGTATACATACATATACGGACACACAACGCCATCTATTGAGCAATTCATAAACTAGAGGTGGCTACATACTACTACTACTACTACTACTACTACTACTACTACTACTACTACTACTACTACTACTACTACTACAGAGGAGGGAACGACCCACACCCTAAGGAGCTTCGCCCCTAAAATAGGGAGAGAATGATTACTGAGTACACGTGGGACGATGTACAGTTCTCTGCAGCAATATGAACCTGACCATATGCGGTTCGGCTTTATCTGCACAGCTCCGTCGACCACCCCCCATCAACTGAACCATCTCATAAAATTTAGTTTGTGGTGGAATCTATATAAAATATAAAGTACAAGCAGAAATTCGTAAGCTGTTGCTTTTGATATTTGGCAGCACGCGTAGCTTGCGACTCCAACCGCAACATTTCAGACGCTGTGTATGCAGCGAATACATGCAGCCACTCCTGTTAATCCTAAACCGCCAAAATATTGCAAACGAATCTTTGAAGCATCTTCAATAATAATTATAATAAGGAGAATAATTGTCACAAAAAGGTTGCTGTCGAAGCATGAGACAATTATGACGCGATTACGTGCATCATTTGGGAAGGAATGGGCTAAAGATCGTACAGGACTGTGACTTAATAGATCTGAAGTGTACGGTCACTTCGAGGGCTGCCTCCATGTTCCTCTACGTGGGGTTCCTCCTAACATAGACATGCTCGCAAGAGCGTTAGCGCCGCTTACGTGCTGAGCATACGCAGTGTGTATCACGCACTGCTAACTCTAAGTCCTTATGTTTGTGTCTACACGCTATATAAACGCTATGTGCCCGGCGACAACTTCATGTGGCAGTGCAGCAAAAACTGCCGTGCCGAAGCACACATGTTTTTACTGCGCATCTGCATGTAGTCCGTGAATGTAAGCAACTGGAACCACACTACCGTAAAAGAAATCATATCACTTATTACATTGACCTTTTTTTTTCAAGATTTGTTTCATAAATAAAAAGCTTGCTTAGGAAAATAATTTCCGTTTCTCGCTGTTCCTAGTTTTCCGGCTTTCTGGTCAGGTCGGCACCACTTGGGGTAATAATTAACACAAAATCAAATGCGAGCGCGGGCGCGTAGCTTTGGCTATGCAACCACACAAAGTTGTCGTCGGCTATAGTAATGCCGTCACTTCTGTCACATGCGTACTTTTCCAAACGCTAACGAAAGCGCTGCCGTGGCTCCACCCGCGCCAGCAGAGTACGTAATTCTCGATATGCGCAACGTTCTCCCATGTCAGTGAGCACGCTAGCCCGCCCTCTTGCAAATAAAAGTCTCTGAAATTAACGTTTACCAACCCGAAATTAAGCCAACGTTCAACGCGCGCTTCAATGCATAGATGACCTGAACTGCATGTGAACAAAGTTTCAGCTCGAAACATCACTACGTTCTCTCACCGCGACAGTTTCGAAGTTGTTTGAATACTCGAACGGGCGCGTTTGTGGTACCCGCTGCACCTTAATCAATGCTTAGTTGTGACTCTCTTAATTACTAGACAAGCCCTGAACGTTGCAACATGTTCTTTCAAGTACAAACTCAAGTCCTACACAGCAATTTTACGTCGCAAATAGCGACTTATTCGCTTACAGCAAGGTTCTGTCCAGAGGCCCATCCCAATTAGTACAGCATTATTAATTTCCTTTGGCTCCTTCAGTGAAACTCGAAGTTTTAAATTTCGTCAGCACGTTCTTTATATTGCAGTTCCTATTTGTAGAAACTGTCAAAGCAATGCACAGAGTGGCTCTTTCGCGCTGCCTCTTTGGATTCCGGAACTTGATCGGCAAGCCGCTAACGGAACTTTAATATTTTCACACAACACACCCAGATAACTTCACACTTTTATAGCTTGCACATGCATAATCCTCATCACTCCCACATACGCTCGAATTCTCAATACTATACGATTTTATTTTATTTTATTTATTTTTTTTTTTTGGGGGGGGGGGGTGGATAGTTCCAAGTGGTTCTATTTTGGTGTTAGCCTTCTTGTGTTGAAGCATATTTAATTGCATCATTTCTTGGCTGGGAAAAAAAGAAAATAAAGCACTGTAATACGCTCTAGACAACCTATTATCAAAAATATCTATTCTTCAAATATAGGTTTAAAAATTGCTACTGCATATTCGTTGTTCAAAACTTCATTCTCTTTCAATTCAAGACTATTTGAAATGCGATAGTCAGAACTTATCTTACCCAAAGAACTTGCCATATTTCCGATACCGCGCCTCGTCAATGTCGTGGATGGCCTGTAAATCAAGCATAAACAGAGAAAACTAAAATCAGCAACTGCCGTCACAATGAAGCTTTGTTCATTACATATTGCAACATGTCTTCAAGCCAAGGTCTTCTGAACCGGCTTCGTTTTCTGCGCTAAACCCCATTTGGGGCTCTTGTCAACAAATTAAAGAGATACTTGTTAACATGTGGAATAAGACTGTGACCTTTACGCTGCAATTCACTGCGCCTTAGAGCACAGGACGATGGTACATCGAGAAAACAGAGTACTGAATTATGACTAAACTTTGGCGATGCCTCTGCCTCAACGAAGAGCTGCCAAGTCATAGATGGCTATTTCATAAGTAAGGGCCACAAAACCAATCGAAATTATTTGTGAACTTTGGTGAGTGGCTTATTTTTTGTACAGTAAAATAGATAGTACATTTTAGGTTTGGACTGCATACTAGGCAGGTCTCATTAACCGCACGTGTAAACATTATTTTTTTATTAGTCGCGCAATCAACGTGCAAAATTTACCAATTTATTGAAAATTTCATTGCGCAGTATTCTTCGCATGTATAACCAAATGCCGTAGTGATGGCTTTCTCATCATATGATCTTATGAATTGATCGCCGAGACAAGCATAACTTCAAAGTCAACTTAAAATAATGTCTACATGCATGTCAAACTGGGCGGTAAAAGCATTATTCCGGCCTTTTCAATGACATATTACGTGTTGAATAGAAAATTGTCATATCGATTGTGACTTACTTTGTAGAAAAGCTTCAACGAAGGACCGAATATGAGGGCAAATGGCTCTGATGGAATGTTTTGATTCTTCCAGTAGTTGCGATTCCGAGAAGCATAGCTGCGAAATTAGTGAATAGTAAATAAATCCATATCAAAATACTCAATAAATTTGCCTCCGCGTACAGTCAACCTTTTCGAAACCAATCTAATATCGCAGAGACTTTTTGTATTTTACTAGAAAACATTATCTTGCACATCGTAACAAAAAAGCGATCAAAAGAGCAATCAAGTTTTTAGAAATTTCCATCAACTATTTTAGCAATAGTGCTGGTTACGCGTATATGTGGCGTTAAGTATTCCGCGGCTTCTACTGTATTTAAGAACTGTTTCAGTGCTCTGCTATGCCTAATGTGTTTCTAATGGAACACGCATAAGAGGAAAAGACAACTCCTGTAAAGCAATAATTATTTAACAAGATCGAATAATAAGTGCGATGTCATGAGCTTTAGTTTGTCACAAGATTTAATTGGTACTACAAACTTTGTGCTCTGGTGGTCTGCAGCTTGCGTTGTGCACGGAACTCAAGCTTTAGGTTGTGAGTTTTATCCGTGGCTAATTGCGCTATAATCATGGCTAGCGTCGGCGTGGAGAATAAATGCCCAAGGATCCCAAAAAGCGTCGCATCTGGCTCAATGGCCTCCGCCTTGCAAAAAAAGAACCTGGAAGCAAAATTAATCCGGAGCCCTCCACTGAGGCGTCCCTCAACCCACTGTGCATTTCATGGGGATTGAGGAATGCGCCGGCGTCATCGATCGCGCGGGCTCCACCTGTCGGCCTTCCCCCGCCTATCCCCGCCCGCTTCCAACTGGTTTCAGCGGTGGCGCTCCACTCGCAGTGGAGTGAGATGGGGGCGGGGCGCTGACGTCACTGCGCGGCCGCGTTCCACTGCAAGTTGCTGAGCGTGGCGCTCTTATCTCCGGGGCCAGCGCAGGGTACGTACACCCGTGAGCAAAAGTATTCGGACCACAGGGTCGCCGAAAAAGCTGACTTTCTTTGTAATTAACATGCATAAACTGAAATTAACGAGTACACTGAAAAGTTCGCAATGCCAAGTTTGCACCGCAGTCCTCAATTTGTAGTTGCATTCGTAGGCAGTTGAAAAAATCGGCTTTATCGCGGAATCCCTGGTCCGTATACCAGGGGCGTAGCCAGAAATTTTTTTTTTTTTTTTTTTTTTGGGGGGGGGGGGGGGGGCAAGCTTCCGCTTTCCTCTAGGTCACGTGATCGATAATAAATATCGGTAGCTTAAGCAGACTCTATACATGTATATCAATAACATGGGACCGCCCCCCCCCCTCCCCCCCCCCCCTCACGTGTGCTTGTGAAGAAATTAAGTAAAAAGTAAAGTAAGCTCAGTAAATACAGTAAGTACGACAGGTACAGTGGGCGTTTGGAGCAATGGTCTCTCATCGCGCCACTGAATTGACCAGTCTTCGAAAACGCATCAGTGAGACGACCCGTGCGATCGGAGAAGACATCAGTAATTTTTTATTTCCGTTAAGCGTAGATGGCGTCGTCCTCGTCGAGGCGAAGTGCGTTTCACAAGTCAAGGACGGCTATACGCGTGAAAATGCACGTGTGACCAGGCTATACGTACTCCCATAGCAATAGCTTGTTCGCTGCGTCTTTGCGCTAGCAAACTTAAATACGCGCAAATACGCGTAAGGTTTTTTTTTTTCTTTTTTTTCTTTTTTTTTCGAAGGGTTCGTCGCCCTGCTCCCTCATACGAGAGGGTTGCATTTCCTGCGGCAAGTGCATGGGCCGCTGTGTTTTCCGCTGTGTGCGAGCGTGCAGCCGTTATTTGCCTTTACGTCAACAGATTCAGAATTGTACAGAATATTTCACCGCACAGCATAGATATGGCATGTGTACGCATTTTAAGTAGTGCGTGCAACTCATTTCTGCTTCACTTACGCCGGTGCAAACAGGAAGCGGCCTTGTACCTCACAGAATCTAGACTGATTGGTGTACTAGTGATGCAGGAATGAACTCCGGTATTGTTCAGTGCATAGTGCACATAATCAATTTATCAGGACGCGTGAACTCCGACGAAAACTGCCAGCGCCTGCAACAAGAGTTTACTTACGCTGTACTGCGCACAGCAGTAATTCATGCTTGTCGGCTGTCTGTTTCGTGCATTCTATTGCGAGTCGGTGGAATTTCACTGCTGTCATCAACCCCTTCGTGTGTGCATTGCTGGTTTGGGATTCCACAACAAAACAGCAACTACCAGCCTTCCGTAATTGCTGGTTTGGGATTCAACAACACAACAGTAATTACCAGCCTTCCGTAGGGGCGCAATCGCAAACAAGAGACGTTTCTCGCGCAGACTAAGCCTACGTTCACACTTGGGAAGCGGCAAGCGGGCGGAAAGGCCAAAGCGGGCGGAAAGGCCAAAGTGGCCGGAAAATTTTTTCCGCACCTGTCCAAGTTGTTCACATTTGTTTTGCTACCGCCGCGGCCGCCGCTGCCGTTTTCGTCCAGATCCATCTAGTCTGCGTACGTTTGTCGGCGTGGTGGCGCTCATTATCGCATTATTTCGAGCGGTATGTTCATTATTTGACCCACGTACCGTCATCAAAAGTGATCATTTTACGCAACTTCGCGTGTCATCTGCGACCTTCGGTAAATTCCTCGTTGGCGTTCCGTAATTCTCCGTAGACACACGGGCGCGGTAGCGCTGAGTCACAGGTTGGTGCATAGGCGTGATAATATTTCTTTAATAGCTTTTATTTACAAGTTGTAATAACATTTCATCATTTCGTATTGTCGGCGCCTCCAGTACACCAAAGGGGCAACGGGAACACCACAGCTAAAACCCGGGCTGGCCCTTGTGTTGGGGCTCGCCAAAGCCTGCGCTTCCTATGACCTACGCTCCCAATCTATCGTCGCGACGAGAAAAGCACCCCGCGACTTCTGCAACATACCGTACATGTGCGAGGAGAATTATGGAGCGCCAACGAGGAATCGGCCTAACAATTGCCGGCCATGGAAGTGGAAGAGGAAATGGCTTTTATACTTCTACCTACTTGTTTTCTAGAAATGTACAATGAATAAACGGAAGACGCGGACACCTCGGAAACGGCGGTGGTGGGTTCGCCTGGCTTTGCAAAAGCGCGAAAAGTTGGGTCACGCCAAGGCTTCGTTGCCGCACCTCCGGTCGCGCGACGTTGAATACTATCGCGAGTATTGCTGACAGTACGTTTTAGTGCCACTCTTGTCGTAGAGCAAGGGCTGGTTCTTGATCGCGTCGATCAGCATTACAGCCTACACTTTTGGTGCCATGTTCAATTTTACGACCGGTTGTTTACATGCTAGTGTAGCTTCCAGTGAAGCAGAACGACTTTCCGCCGCGTTTCCGCTTCGCCATGGCGAAAAAATCGGCCCGAGACCAATTTGGCTCGCAGCCTGTTTTTCTGCCTGTTTTGCCGCCTAGGCGAGCGGAATTTTTGCAAGATTTTGCCGCTTCCGACAGCTTCGAGACCAAGTGTGAACGTAGCCTAAGATCCTGCGCGAGCGTGGCCTGACCGGCACCTGAAGGGAAGCGGCGGAAATGTATACCGGATATTTCGACCACCTGGGGTCTTTAACGTGCAGTAAACGGGCCTCGAGCGTTTTCGC
Source organism: Dermacentor silvarum (assembly GCF_013339745.2). NCBI lineage: Eukaryota > Metazoa > Arthropoda > Arachnida > Ixodida > Ixodidae > Dermacentor > Dermacentor silvarum. The sequence goes on along the minus strand of NC_051159.1, from coordinate 146,870,582 downwards.
CATCATCTAAAATGCGGCTGCCGCATTTGTTGCCTCAGAATGCGGCCGCCACATCCTCGCCCGAAACTTCACAGAGTGTCAAAGCCTTGACAAACACTCTGACAGTTTTTTCCATATGCAGACACGATTCGCTGTAAATTACCAACCCAAACAGAAGCGCCCAGGAATGAAATTGTGATAGTAGCACTGGTTTCATGAATTATGTCAGCGCGAAGCGACGAAAACAAAGGGTGGGTAAGTGGGGGGGTTGAACCCCCCCCCCCCCCCCCCCCCTGGCTACGCCCCTGCCGTATACTTTTGCTCACTGGTGTACATGCTTTCCTCTCGTCCGCCGACACCTTTGTGACTACTACTTGAGCTCGCGCACGGTTTCTTTGCCCGTGCCGGGAGCGCGTACTTTGTGCTGATCCTTTCCTGACGCTAAGCCGAAGAACAGTGCCTAGTGCTCGCGCGGGGTCGTACCAGGCCGAGGTGCACTTGCCGAAGGCCGAAGCCGAAGGAGCCGAGCTCGAGCTCTCGCGAATTGGCCCATTGGTTATCGCCAGAGCAAGTAGCATAGCCGCCGGGACTTTTCCTAGCGTTGTGTCCAAGCTTGAGCCTGTGCTCTCGCAGCGAGGTGCGATAGGCGCCCATTCCTGTATTTTCGCCCTTGGTGCAGGACCCCTTTGGCTCCTCGCCGCCCCAGGTGGCGTTTGTGCAGTGCAGGTGCCGCCGGTGACAATAAACGGTTTCCGTTAACTTAGGGCAATACTGTGTTCTTGCGTGCGTCGCTCGCTAGCCCCTTGCGGCCTGAGCTCGCGTGCAGCGGTGCTGGAGGCGACGGCTGACGCGGCCCTGTGGCTCGCTAAGCTCAAACCGCGGTGCATGGTCGGTCTCCTGTGGGACTCTAAGACCCCACAATGTTCAGGATTTTGAAGCCCACAATTCAGTTCCAGTTTTAAGGAAGTTGACATGGCTCACTTTTCTCGTAAAAAAGAGACTCGAGGTTAAGTTTATGTCAGTTTACATCGCTGAGTTTATCTTCATTAGCAGAAAAAGACTACTTCGAATTTCACCAAAGCTGTAACTATCTTACTCCAGTTATAATGACCATCGGTCAATAGCTCCAGACATCCAGGGCACCCTGGCGTGTGTGCGCTGCAATGGAAAATATTACCTCATTCGCGATTGCCAATTCTTCGGAAGCGACGGTGATTGCCTGGTATGAGATAGAAACAGAGAGGTGGCTGGCAGCCGGCATTACCGCACACTTTATGGCTCATGGAGGAATTCAGCTACTTGACACGAATTTGCACATCTTAAATTTTTGTGTCTACTCCGCGATTAGTCGGAGGTTTAGTTCCTTCCACCCCACAGATGCTTCCTGTAGCTGAACGTCCTTTATTGCGTTTTAATGATGCTCAGGCGAGATAAATTCCGGCAACAATTATGCAGCGCGACACTGAAAGCAGTGTCATCACACCTAAGCAATTAAAACCAAATGTTGCCGAATATTGAAAGCTTAAATGGCTGCAAATCATTACCTGTGCATAGAATTATTTCGTCCTTTTTCTGAGCATTGACGCGACTAACTTGGGAAAGAGTTGGCAACAGCATCATTTAAATTTGTCCTAGCGCTTGCTGCTGACGTCCAAGACATCGGAATCCCGAATCGAATCTTTAAGTCCGGACCACACCGGAAGAGCCTTAACGATCGTGACATTTCTGTCGCCTCACGAACTTTCAGAACTATAGCCCAATTCACTCTGTTCATTTTGTTTTTATTCACTATGATACACTAAACAAACGTACGTACTCACAGGTAGAAAAGGACACAAGCGGTCGCTGCGAGTATAAGCCATTCCGGCAATCCCAGGAACAACGCCATGCTGCACTAGGTGCTCGTGTATCGACGACCCAGAGAGCAATGAAGGGGGCGTTCCCAGCTCCCTGCGTGCACCACGGGGCTTTGTTTTCGCGCCGAACAAAAGAATGCGCTCAGATTTGATAAACGCGCAAAGATATCAGCTCCTCGACCGAACACGCGCCGTCGCGTTTATGCGCGAATCCTCGGTGTCGCAGAACTCTCCGCGAACTAGTGATGTCAACCTCAGCTGGAGACTGCCCGTGGCCCGCTGATTACACAAACGCTGGATACGGCTGCTGAGAGAGAGAGAGAGAGAGAGAGAGTGGAAAGGGGGTGTCCCGAACGAACGAGAAAAGGACGTAGTGGGCGAACGGCGAGCTTTCAAGGTCGCCTCCAGCCCGTAGCACATGCAGGCATCGGAACGTGCGCTGCGCTAAGGGAGAGAACGAACACCCGTCATCAAAAGTACGTGGACTAAGAGTTCCGCGATAAAGCCAAATCTCTTAGCAACTCAGTCTGCCAACCTGAAAGTAACGAGCGCACTGATTGGATTGGAGCAAACCTTATTTGTGCCAGCAGTTGGGCGCTCGCGCGCCCCGACGAGGGTCTCCGTCGTCTAAGAGGTTGCCGTTACTCGGCGCCGGTCTCCGCTCGCCGTTGCTAGCTCGCTGGGTCCCTGCATTTCGAGCGCCCCGAGGACCTGCTGGACGGCCCAGAGCTGCTGGTCTTGGCCGTAGCTATTTTGCAATACGAAGTATGAACTAGTTTCAGGTTTTTACCAGCACACCGAAAACATTCCCTTTTTTGTTTTCTCGCATCCCCTGGTCCGCATATGTTTGATCCTGGATACATGGCCTGCCACGTTTCAGTAGGAGACAAGTACGTTTCAGGCCTCTGGCTTGAGCGGCGTGTGTCAACAACCATGCATGTTAAAGCATTTCGTTCAATTTAACCGCTGCGTTAGGTATTGAAAACCTTGAAACAGCATTTAGATTGAAAATGTTCATAAAGCCCGAAATAACATCGTGGCCCCGGAAACTTCCCGAACCGTGTTTTGCCCTTACTTGAGGTGGTTCCTTTGTTTCATTTAACCTTTATAAATCGCTTGCCGAAATGGTGAGGATCACCGACTTCCATTCTTTCTCCAGAAGCGTTCTCAACCGCTCCTCAAAGCTGTGCGGAACTCGGTACAGGTTCGGCTGCAAGATTCGCGGCTCGCTATGCCGTGCCAGAAAACGCAGCTCTGAAAAGCTTGGACAGTCATCTCTGACGCGCTGTTATCCACAATCGTATTTTTTGTCGTAGAACCAGCGGGCGGGGGGGGGGGGGGGGGGGGGGAAGCTGTTTCTGGCACAAACGCGGACTTGCCACGGACATCAATCAAACGTTATGAAAGCACACAATGTTGCCTTTAGTAAAGACTTAAATGGTGATAGCAATAAACAGCCTTTCTCTCTTGCTAAATAATTCAGAGCTGCAAAGGATGAAAGTAAGGCCCCTGTTCGAATAGCCGTATTTTCGAACCGACAGAATACTAAATTTGGGAAACAACTATCCAATAATGAATATGTTCAATTCGTGAAAAAACTGAAACAGAAAAGTTCTGTGGAATATGTTTGCAACACGTTTTTTCGTTATTTGATGCATCAGATGCCGCAAGCAACTGGCAGTCCGGGCAACCGAGAGACTAATAAATGAGAAACAGAAAAGTTGATGTTATCTGGTGCAGCATTACAAGGATCATACCGAAAAAAAAAGGAACATCATGTCTCCAGATGCAAGTCGTCGAGTGCAGCGCTCGTTCAAGGAGCTAAGTGCAATTACTGCACCTACTACTATAATATACTACTGATACTACTGCTACTACTACTACTATAATATAACACTAATACTACTGCAGGAACTTAAGCATTATGAGATTGAGCCTTTCATGAGAAGTGGCCTTTCATCTCCTTCATGTGTTCGCTGAGAAAAGGCTTCGTCGACGCAACAATCGTGGATCTACCGCTGCAGAATAATTCGGAAGAGTACACACTTGCATCATCCATTCTCACGCTCTTAGAGGAAAGTCATTCTGCCATACAATGTCCGAATGAAGGCCCAATCCCACCATCCTCCAATGGGTGACTCTCACAGCTGCAAACAAATGCAAGTTTGTGCGACCCAGGAGAACAAAATAAAGGTTTGATCATCAAAGCAAGGTGTCACACGATCGCTGGCGTCGCACCCGCCGTACAGGGCTTGGCACGGCTCGTTGCAACTCACCCCCCCCCCCCCCCCCCCCCCCCACGCCGATCGCGAAACGACGCCTCCAGTTCCGGACGAGCGCGCCCCGGTGGCTGCGTATGTACGCGGATCAACCTCCGGCGCTCGCTCGGCTCCGATGAAGGTCGCGTACGAGAACGCGGTGAAAGCGCAGCAGAAAGAGAGAGAGAAAGAGAAAGTAGAAAAAAAAAAGACTAGGGGAAACGAGGAAGGAAAGCAGAGGACACGTGCAATGAACGGAACTCTGCAGCCCGATCGCGTCGCTGGCGGGCTTTCGCAAATGGTTCAACTCACATGTAAACACCACGCAGCTTGCGTCAAACGTTTTCTTTTTTTTTTTTTCTTTATCGCGAGTGCACCCGCACCTAGTGCGGTTCGATACTGCGAAGTAAAATGTTTTTTTAGCACACAAAGAAGAACACAGGACTGATAAGAACAACGCGGACACAGTGCTCGTTTCTTCGCAGTATCGCGGACACAACGCGGACAACAACGCGGACACAGTCCTGTGTTCTTCTTTGGGCACTCAAAAAAAGTTACGATTGATTACAACATGCGCAATCATATGCTCTTTCACTTGATACTGCGCTTCCACTATACTATACTAGTACTATACTATAGTATACTATACTAGCTCGCTGTTCTCGCGGCACTCGTGTTGTGCAGGTGTCAAAAGTGAGCGCGGACATGGCCCGCCTACTTTATATATATATATATTTTTTTAATTTGTGTTTAAGCCGGACAGGGAAAGAAGAGGAGGGGGGTGATTTGTGGCGTTGTTCGTAAAGTCCATATCAGGAACAATAAGAAAATTACACTCCTTGCCGTTTGCCTTCTGATTTATTCCCACTGCGTTGTTTCTTCCGGAAAGAGGAGGAGGGGTATTGCTTTTGTTTGTGCTCCTTCCTTCCGCTCAGATGAGCCTCAAGTTGGGCGCCTGTCCTGTCCTGTTCTTCTTCTTTGTGTTTGTTTTTTATTCGCTGGACCCGTCCACCCGCCAATATGAACCAACTCGCCCAGCAAACAACGTTACTGAAGTTGTCGCGTTGACACCAAGCCAACATTTTTCTATGCAACAAGTGCGCAGAATGCGCAACATTTTCCCACTGTAACCACATCTTTTGCCAACGGGATGCCTCTGAATAGTTAAACCGGTGAAAACTCTGTAGATCCTTTTGTATTAATGTTACTTACGACACAGGAGCAACCGGTCATGAATACGGCCATGACCCGAATCAAGCAAGAGTGCCGTCGTCAGAGAGACCTCTGGAGTGGCGCTGTAGTTGCTAAGCTTTGGATGACAGCTGAGCCCTTTGCAAGTGTCCTTGAGGCGCCTGGTAACAAGACACGGTGACACAAGACCGATGCTTGTAACAGGCAGCGACGGGGGATCGCGGAGACGTAAGGCAATTGAACGCTCGAGAGATGCGCCCGGCGCCGTCCCGAAAAGTAGACTGACCGCAATGCACACGCTTCTGCGGCTGCATGGGTGACTGCTAGAGGTTGCGTGTTACTCCAACGGTTCAGTAATCTGAGCGGATCACGTGCTTGTATAGGTGAGGATCTGTGGCCCAGCCAAGCACCCGACAATGCAACTATATGGCTGTAACGTTCGCTCCCATTGCAGCGCGCCCAACGCGGCAGGCCACACGTTTTTGTAGCGAAAGCTACACTGGCCGCTGTTACGTTCGGCGACCAGCGGGGGCAGCGAACTTGAAAGAATCTCCTGATTGCCTGCGACGAATCGCTTCGGGAGGCTGAAAAAAAAAAAAAAAAACACCGCATATCCACGGCGTGAATGATGATGAGTGGGCGAAGCTCCGGAGGGAATCATCGGTAAACCGTGAATCTTCCGTGTAATTCACCCAGTCTCGCCGCACTAAATCGAACGATTGACTTCCACCAATGACACGCGCCATATGTGACGTAATTCCTATTTTATAACAGCGCCCTTCATTATAATTGCACCATCTCCCGCTTAAGGGGACGCTAGCACAAACGCGTAAGAAACGTGCAGTACTCTCTAGTAAGGGGGAGAGGCCACAGCGTCTTACGCAGCCGTTTACACATGCCGGAACGTGCACCGCGTTTGCCGACGCCATCAGCGTTTATGAATACGGGGGTAAGGCGGAGAGGCCACAGCGTCTTACACCAGCTTCTTACACGGGCCGTAACGCGCTAGCACAAACGCGTTAGAAACGCGCAGTCTTTCGTTAATGTTGGGTATTTATTGTCATCGTGGTGCGTGTGTCCATGTGCGCTTCGTGGCGTAGTATGGGCCTCCACTGTATTTGGCGGTCCAGAATGGCAGGATACTACGTTGATAAGGAGGCACGGCCTGCACGAATTTATTTTAGTGAGAGCATGCACTGGTTTGTTGAAATCAATAAGGCATTAGCGGAACCCCCCGAGTGGCTCTCAAGAGTAGAGCCGCTTGTGGATCTGCGCGAATTCTAAATAGACGCAGCCAGCACGATGGTGGTTGAATACGCCTTCCCCTACTGTATATTGTAATTGTATATTGTACTGTTCCTTTTGTGAAATGTTGTGTGTCAAAGCCAGGCAATAAAGAAAACCCGCATTTCCCCGAAGGGGAGTATGAGGAAGTGCGAAGCACGGGGTGATGCTATGAGGGGGCGCGCGCGACTAAACTGCAGAGCCGAGCGAAGGAGACGGCAGCGAGAGAGCACGCGCCAGCCGACCCACGGAGGTCTGGCCGCGGCGCGCGCAGCCACGGCGCGGAGGCGCCAGCTGCACAACGCGCCGTGACGTCACGGCGCGGAGAGCGGTGCGGAGCCGGCGCGGGGCGCGCGCAGCCACGGAGCGGAGGGCGGAGCGCGCGCAGTCACGTGGGGCGTGACGTCGCTGCGCCGTTGCTACAGACGCTCCTCTCCGCTCCTCGCGCCGTTGCTAGGGGAGAGGAGGAGGAGCGCGGATGCCGGCGGAGTTTTCGGGGTCGCTTAAGAAGTGCATTCGCACTTAAAAAAAAAGCGCTTCGTGGCGTAATGGTTAGCGCCACGCGTTCGGAAGCGAAGGGTCTCTGGTTCGATACCGCGCTACGAACAGAACTTTCGGAATTTTTTCCGAACAGAGGAGGGACAGACCCACACCCTAAGGAGCTTCGCCCCTAAAACGTCCCGCCGGGAAAGATCAGCGGCGACACCATGCCTTTACACATTTCAAAGAGTACGTGTCACGACGCTAGGAGGAGAAGACTCTTGAAAAGGGCCTCTGTTACGACGCGTTCTCACGGCCGCTCGATAGACCAGCTGGCCGCCAAGGCCATTCTCCAAACAAACCCGTTGATGGCTGGTCCATTCCAGGAACAACATATGCGTCAGTTCAAGTCAGGGGCAAAGCCACCTGTCTACGAGTGTCCCCTCCTTTATGAGGAGGAGTGAGCAGTGTGTGCCCGAGGGCACAAGTTCTCCGAATGTGGTCGGGAAACGAAGGCGCCGGGGGATTGTGCGCACCCTCGCCCTCAAGGCGGACCTTCGGTGACTCTCGACGATCCCATTGGAGGATGGTGGGACCGCAGCTTGGACAGAGGGTTTTTAAGCAGACTGTGCGGGCCACCGAGAGTGCTCTCCCATCTGCCCTGAGATGTAGGCAGTGCTTCGATCCAGTATGCTTCGATCTAGTCATTCTAGACTGATGAGACGTAACGTCTCGTTCTCCTACTTCTCATGTAAATAAACCCAGTACTCTTCGTTCTCGATGAGAACCTGTTCCTCCCTTCAACAACGTCTTCAGCGTGGATGAGGCGGACGACGGCATGGGCCAGCTACCACTTTGGATATGCCCGACTCCAACTCCTACAACTGGCGAGGCCGCGACTCCCAGCTCCTACAACTGGTGGCGAGACGCACCGGTGGCGTAGGTTAGAGAGCAACCCGTAGTTTGACGTCAGACTCGGATAGACCACGACTCCCAGCTCCTACACCGCATTCTCGCCATTTAGCTGTAGCCGTGGCCGCACCGCGGAGCTGAGCCGTTGCCTAGCAACCACCGCAGCTGGCGTCGCAGCGTTTCTTTTTCTATGGTTTGACCACGACCTACTGTACTACCAACGCCTCCTACATAGTCTTTATAGGAGGCGTTGGTACTACTGACCTGATCAGCGAGCAGAACGCCAGCGCGCCTGTTCTAGCTCATATTTCAGCCTCTATGAGCCTCATGGCGCTACCAGTTACCCCACTTGCGTCGCACTTTTGCTGTCGTCTGCTCGCGCGAAGCCGCGATATTTGCGTGCGTATGCACTTTGTACGACAAAGGAAATGAGCAAAATCAACAATGTCGCACTGCTGCGTGCCTTTATGTAAATCACGACAAGGTAAGACGCCTGGCATAAGCTTTATATTGTGCTCCTGCTTTACGCGCGTGCGCGAAAAAAATGGATCAAGGCATGCAGTTTCTAGAAAAGGTGATGCTGCCCTTGTGTTATTTGGTGTGCCGAAAATGCAGCTACGCGCATTAAATTTTTATACGTACGTGTCCTGTGATTAACAAGATGTAACCATATATTTATTTTCACTTTATGGCATTTCCTGAATTCATTCGCCGCCAGTGTCAAATTTGCATTGCGAGCATGCGAGTCATGGGTTGCACGAAATACTTTTTCAACAAATTTTTGCGCAAATAAGTTATGCCGCAGAAAAAACAGCTGTATTACCGTTGGTGGCTTATCGCGTACGTTTTTATTAGTTAATTAGTCGTCTCTTTCAAAGGCCCGCCATATCCCGATCAATCAAGTTCAGCTTGGAATCGAAGCATATAGCTTTTACTTGAGATCGTTTTAGGTCAGAATCTAACGTAAATATTGAATGCAAGATGCACTGCTTTCAACACTTCTATCCAATGCACCCTATGTTCGCGTGCGGCGCCTGCCGTATACAAGAAGCGAGCCGCATGTAATCAGGAAAGTGGAACGAGGTGCACACACATACGTTATACATTCGAATTTTTGTGCAGTAAGTAAACGATCATTGGTCGCACACATTACCCGTGTCGCCAAGCCTGTCACAGGAACGACAAGTCATAAATCGGTACAAGCAGATTCACCGCTAATCTTCAACGAGAGTTTAGAATAATGAGAAGTTAGTTGATGGTGCCCAGACTTAATTGCACGCTGGCCCTTTGAATTTTTGTTGAGTTTCTTGAACAGAACAATGCACTCTCTCCGGGACCCAAAATAATTGTTAAAGCGTCCCGAACAAATCTAGCAGCATGATAAAAAATTCAACGCCACCTTTAATTCTAGTAAGAGCCGCAGTAGATGTAGCGATATTTAAGTGGTGTTGGAAAGCTATAGCTAAAGGTCCCATGCTCTACCATGCTAGCTGCGACTGCGGGGATCATTGACATGGAAAGGTGGGCTGCCGTACCCGAGACAGGAGTTGAGGTAGACGCTAAAGTTTGTGTGCTATTGCCGGATGAAGAAAGAAAAAAAAAAGAAAAAAAACATTTCAACTGCCCTCCAAGCCACCGCTCGAAATAATATTTACACAGAAAGGCTCTACTAAAGAGCCCATAATAAGGCTCGCTAAGCTTGTGCACGACAAATAAGCCCATTTCTCACTTGCACGGTCAACAAAACAAAGAAAGATACGTACGTGCGCAACAGTAAGTTATTTGCTGAAGAACCGAAACTGTAGCAGTTTTGGTGCAGTTGCTTCTTCTGTAAATAAACGCTTTGAAATGTGGGCTGAAGTCCAGATAAACATTTTCGCTATCACAAACATTACAATGAATCCAAATATGCCTAAATTGAAGCACGTTGTGCGAGTGAAGCACTTGTACAGCTCGCTGGGTGTGCTGTAACTTTTGCGCCCGTCGATGCTAGGTTGATGATAATGATGATGATTTACTGGAATCCCCTTTAAAACGGGGCGGCGACAAATAGTCACCTAGCATGCTTGATTTATTCAGGTATACATGTTTTTTATCTAGAATTTTTTTATAACTCTCATTATTCTTTTTCAAAAATGTACATTGTACCGCTACCTATGATTTTAAGAGATCAGGTCGTATCCATCTTTTCCCTGCTTTTTTTCCACCAGTACTCTAATCGTCTCTTGCTGATCTCTACGGCTGATCTGTTGATGTTTCCTTCCACTTTAAACCCAAGCGCTTCTGGGAGTTGCACGTTACGTACGGTTCTCGCTGGGTGGATCCCTTCGCATTCCATTAGGATGTGCTCAGTGGTCTCTGGATCTTTACTGCAGCATACACATGCCTCATCTAGTTCCGAATATTTGCTCCGGTATGTTTTGGTCCTTAGGAAACCGGCTCGAGCCCCAAATAGCAAGGGAGGCGTAACTCGAGCGCCCCCTTAGCGGCGAAGTCTGGAACGAGAACCGGCGCAGGCGGCTCCGTAGAGAACCGCCAGCTGAGTAGGTCAGTATTTGAGTAGGTCTTGGGTCTGACCACCCCGCGGCGTCTTACCGGCGTCTGACAGGCGTCTCTCGCCCGGCGAACTGCTTTACGTACTGGAGAGGGTCCAGAATGCCAAGCGCGCGAAGCTAGCGTCGGAGACTGAGGAAGAGCTAGCCGTTCGGCTCGCAAAATGCTTGAACGTGTGGGCTTAGAATTTATACCTGGCTCATATCGGCGAGTGTATACCTAAGTGTAATAATTACGGCTAAATCAAAGGTTGACCAAGTGAAACCCAGACTTAACCAGGCTAAACCAAGCTTTCACTTTGCATATCCAGGGTTAGCTAAGCTAAGCCGCAGCAATTTTTTTATGTCCAGCCGCCGTGGATGGAGTATAGTAACGCCATCGTATCTATTACATGCGTACTTTTCCGAACGCGGTCGAAACCGCTCGCGCGTGGCTCCAGCTGCGCCGGCGGAGCACGTAATTCTCCCTAAGCACAGCGCTTTCCGGTGACGTTGACCGCGAAAGCCCACGTTCTTGCAAATATAGCTCTCGCAAAATAACCGTTTACCAACCCGAAATTAAGCCAGCGTTTAAAGCAGGCTTCATTGCATAGATGACCTGAACTGCAAGTGTACAACGTTTCAGCTGAAAACAACGGCAGGTTTTCTCATAGCGACAATTAAAACTTGTTTGAATACTCTAACCTAAGCTTTTGTGGCTGCCGCTGCACCTTAATCAATGCTTAATCGTGACTCTCTTAATTACGGTACAAGTCTTGAACTTTGCAGCACGTTCTTTCAAGCACTAGTTCAAATCCTACAAAGCAATTTTGAATCCGATGTAGCGATTCATTCTCTTACAGCAAGGGTCTGTTCAGAGGCGCATCCCAATTTGTACGACATTAATAATCATTTGGCTGCTTCAGTGAGCCTACAACTTTTAAATTTCGTCAGCACGTTCTTTATAGTGCGTTCCTATTTGTAGAAACATTCAAAGCAACGCACTGAGTGGTTCTTCCGGGCCGCCTCCTTGAATTCTAGAAATTTATCGGGCAAGCCAGTTAACGGAACTTTACCATTTTGACACAACCCACCTATAGATAATTTTACACTTGTATAGCTTGTACATGCATCATCCTCATCACTCCCACATGCCCTAGAATTCTCAGAGCTTTACGATCTGAAGTTTTTTATAGGTGCGGGCAGTTCCAAATGCTTCTATTTCGCTTAACCTTCATGTTATAGGTCATTTTTAATGGCAGTTACCGCATGACTGCAAAAAATTACTTTTCTACGCTCTAGACAACCTATTATCAAATAATAGCTTTTTTTCTTATAATATCTGTTCAAAACAATTGCTACTGCCTACTGTTTGTTTAAAACTGCATTTTTTTACATTCAAAACTATTTGAAATGCGAAAGGAAGAAGTTATCTTACCCAAAGAGCTTGCCATATTTACGATACCGCGCATCGTCAATGATGTGGACGGGCTGTAAAGTATGCATAATTTAAAAAATTTTAATCTGAAACTGTCGTCACAATAAATATTTGTTCGTTACATATTGCAACAAGTCCTCAAGCCAAGATCTCCTGAACCGGCTTCCCTTTTCTCCGCTAAGCCCCACTTTGGGCGCTTGTCAATAAAGGAGTGGTGTACTTATTAACACAGTGAATACGACTGCCACCTTTACGCTGCAATCAACTACACTTTAAAGCACTCGACGATAATATGTCGAGAAAACTGAGTACTAAACTATGACCAAACTTTGGCCGTGCCTGTGCCTAAACGAAGACCACAAGGCGCATATTAGAATTTAAAAGCTGCTGATTATCATAGATGGCAACGCTATGACTAAGCGCCGCAAAAAGATTGCAAGTAAATAATTTGTGCATTTGGCATAGCGGGTTATTTTTTCTACCTTAAATTCATAGTACGTTTTCGGTTTGTGCTGCGCACTAGGCAGATCTCACTAACGGCTCGTATAATCATTAGTTTTGGATTTAACGCACAATCAACGTGCAACATTTACCCATTTAATTAAAATTTCATTGTGCAGCATTCTTCTCATTTATAACCAAACACACAAGAAGTAGTGGCTTTCTCAACGCATGCTCTTAGAAATTAATCGACTAAACTAGCATGATTTCAAAGCCAACTTAAAATGGCTACATGAATAAGCTGGGCGGTAAAAACATTATTATGACCCTTTCAATTAAATTCAATTATGGGGTTTTAGGTGCCAAAATCACGAACTGAATATGGGGCACGCCGTAGTGGGGGACTCCGGAATAATTTGGACCACCTGGGGTTCTTTAACGTGCACCTAAATTCTAAGTAGGCGGGTGTTTTCGCATTGCGCCCCCAACGAAATGTGGCCGCCGTGGCCGGGATTTGATCCCGCAGTCTCGTGCTTAGCAGCCCAACACCATATCCACTAAGCAACCAGGGCGGGTGCCCTTTTCAATGAAATATAACCCGTTGAAATTCTCACATCGACTGTTACTTACATTGAATAAAAGCTTCATCGTAGGGCCGAATATGAGGGCAAATGGCTCCGATGGAATGTTTTGGTTCTTCCAGTAGTTGCGATTCCGAGAAGCATAGCTGCGAAATTAGTGAATAGCAAATAAATCCATATCAAAATACTCAATAAGTTTGCCTCCGCGTACAGTCAACCTTTTCGAAACCAATGTGATATCGCGGTGACGTTTTGTGTTTTACGAGAAGACATTATCTTGCACATCGTAACAGAAAAGCGATCAAAAGAGCGAGCAATCAAGTTTTTAGAAATATCCATCGCCTATTTTAGCAATAGTGCTGGTTACACGTGTATGTGGCGTTAAGTATTCCTCGGCGTCTACTGTATTAAAAAAAAAAATGTTTCAGTGCTGTGCTATGCCTAATGTGTTTCTAATGAAAAATGCATCAGAAGAAAATACAATTCCTGTAAAGCAATAATTATTTAACATGATCGAATAATAAGTGCGATATCGTGATTAGTTTGTCACAAGATTTAGTTGGTACTACAAACTTTGTGCTCTGATGGTCTGCAGCTTGCCTTGTGCACGGAACTCAAGCTTTAGGTTCCGAGCTTTATCCGTGGATAATTGCGCTATAATCATGGCTAGCATCGGCATGTAGACAAAATGCTGAAGGCTCCCAAGAAAGCTTCGCATCTGACTCAACGGCATCCACGTTGCATAGAAAAAACCTGCAATTAAAATTAATCCGGAGCCCTCCACTAAGGCGTCCCTCAACCCACTGTGCATCTTCAGGACTTTAAAGCCCACAATTCAATTTCAATTTGTAGGAACTTGACCTGGCGCACTTTTCTCGTAAAGAGAGACTCCTCATTAAGTTGGTGTCAGTTTACATCGCCGAGTTCATCGTCATTAGCAGAAAAACACTGCATTAAAATTCAACAAATCTGCAACTATCTTACTCCTATTATAATGACCATGGGTCAACAAGCGCAATGGCACATACCCCTGTGAACTAACGAAGCTGAGCCTGGCTAAGTCTAGATAAGCATGGTTGGGACTACTTAAGCTTAGTCAGTCATCGATAGCGAATCGATAGCCAATCAACAGCTAATCAATTATCAATCAATAATTAATAAATTCTGGAAAATGCTTGGGATGACTTGGTAGTGCTTATCCTAACCCAAATAGGTGGCCAATACCTTGCGATAGCCAATCGATAGCCAATCAATAGGTAATCGGTAATCGATCAATAATCCATAAATTCCGCAAAATGTTGGACATGACTTGGTAGGGATTAGCCTAGCCCAAATGCGTGGCAATACCTTGCGATAGCCAATCGATAGCCAATCAATAGCTTATCGATAATCGATCAATAATCAATAGATAGATAGATAGATAGATAGATAGATAGATAGATAGATAGATAGATAGATAGATAGATAGATAGATAGATAGATAGATAGATAGATAGATAGATAGATAGATAGATAGATAGATAGATAGATAGATAGATAGATAGATAGATAGAAAACTTTATTGAGATCCTGAAGGAATCCGCCCCCCGTTTTATAGGGAGAGGATCGCGGGCCGCTGCCAAGTAGGGACGCAGAGGACTAACCTCACCGCCGCGCCGTGGGCCTTCTCGACAGCCTGGAGTTGTAGTAGGACCGGGCTCTTGTTGATCATGGAATAAAATTCATCTTCATAGAAGTCTTGATGCTTTCCCTGTAAAGAAGGGCACCTCCAGAGCACACATGTAAAATCAATGCGATCGTTACAGTTTGGACAAAGTGCTGAAATGTCTGAGTAATGACTGTAAATGGAGAGGCTGGGGTATGTCCCCGTCTGAAGCATGTGACGAGATTGTCTGTGGCCGAGAGAATTTTTCGTGTGGAAGAGGCAATAAATTCCGGAAAATTCTGGGGATGACTTGGTAGTACTTATCCTAGCACAAATACGTGGCTAATACTTGCGATAGCCAATTGATAGCCAATCAACAGCTAATCGATAATCGATCAATAATCAATAAGTTCCGGAAAAGGATGGGGATGACTTGGTAATGCTTAGCCTAGCCCAAAAACCAGGACAAGCTGGGTACCCATCAGCTATGCTGTCTCTTTGGTGTTTCGCCTCCAGTGCAAGCTAGGCTAATTTTTTTTCTTTTGTTCTTTCATTTTCGCGTTTAGCGAGAGAATTTTGAAATTTCAATCTGTGCGACAGAGCACAATATGTATTTCTTGTTTTCGGACTTGGACAGAGATATCTCGTTAAATACAGTTGTTCTTTTTCTCCTTTCTTGGGTTATCGGTAGCACTTTAATTATTTTAAATAATTTTCCTTGTCCACCAAAGCCTACATTCCTTGGAAAGCCAAATCCCCACGGACAATGTTTATGCACTGCGGTTTAGGAATTACCATTGTTGGTTTGAAATATCGAAGGCGAATAGGGCTTTCATGGATTTTTTCGCCCGTTTTCGTGATGGTCGGCGACCGGGCTTTCTCCAAAAGGCACCAGCACCGAGGGCGCGCGCTCTCGGACAAACGAGTGTGAGGGGCGGGTTCGCCACGAAGCGCTAGCTAGCCCTTTCAGACACACGTGCTCTCCTGCGAGAGCTGTTTCGACGTCTGAATATTTAGATGCCGAGTTCGATGGTGGCTCTGTGTCACGTTCGTCCGCCGCCATGGCTGACGGCTGCGTTCGTCGACGAAGTCTCGCGTCTCCTGCCAAGATGCTCCGTTTTGTCTTGCCCGCTCACCACAACCTCGCTTAAATCCAACTTCGAGAATGAGTCGGTGTTGGCTTGATTTTAGTGCGGTTGGTCGGAGGAGTATCTGGCCTCCGTGGAGCAAACGAGTGCGGAAGAAAGCGCAGGTGCCGCTGCCGTTATCACGCCATCGTCATCGTGCTGTCTTCATTTCGTTGTCGTCATGCGGTTGTCGTTACGCCGTCTTGGTTATGCTGCAGTGGTAGTTGTGCCGTCATGCCGTGGTGGTGTAAAAACATTTAATCAGAAAAGTACAGAGTGTTGCACTATATAGAATCACTTGGGTGGTCTCCCTATTCCGGAAGTCCACTGGAGATGATCGCCGCTCAGGCGTGGGCCACCAATGAGCGTTGAGCTTCCAGGGTAGAGCTGCCAAGTAGGAACTTCTCTCAAGCCTCTCTTGTGGGTAGGGGGAAGGGGGATGAAAAAAAGAAGGGATATGGAGGGGCATATGGCATCACGTGATACGTGTCGAGCAGGACCCCACAATGCGCACAGTAGCCGTGTATACCCGGCATGAAGTGCTGGGCGGCCGCAGGACACAAAAACGTGTTAGTCTGCAAGCGTCTCATAATTCTCTCATCCGCTTTAGAGAGGCCCCTTGCAGGGTCTGGGTAAAGGCGGCGCGAGGTTCGATAATGATGTAGAATTGCGCGGTACTGCGTAAGAGCTGAGGTGCCTGGTGGAAAAGCAGAGTCGGAGGTGGTAATGGCCCGGGAGGGAGAGACGCATGCAGCGGCATGCGCCGCTTCGTTACCGGGGAGACGCGCGTGGCCAGGGGACCAGACGATGCGGACGCAGTGACACTGCCGCTACATAAAAAAAAAAGGTGCTTCCCGCTCCGTACGGGACACGTGGTACGGATGCTGACGAATAGGCCGCGCCGACTCCTCTGTACCTATCCGGTGTTGTGTAACGGGAGCTTTTTTATGTAGCGGATGTGGGAGTGAGTATCAAAGCGCCATGAGGCCGCCCGAAAAAGGTGGGCGGCCAGAGGGGCTATGGTACCATTGAGGTACCGGGAACAGGCGTAGCACGAGTCCGTGATGATGACCATTGAGGTGGTGTGAGAAGCGGCCAAAGCGATGGCCACCTCTTCGGTCAGTGTTGCGTCCGGCGAGCGGAAAGAGAGGCCATCAATCTGGTGACCTTCGGAGATCACTGCGGCCGTAAAGTGTCAGGAGGGAGTTGGTCCCGAGACATCTACATAGAAGACGCCAGGACGATCGGAGTACTGAGTGTGAAGAGAGCATGCTCGGGCTAGGCGTCTGCCGGTGTGTTGAGTGGGATCCATGTTGCACGGAAGAGGTTCAACCCAAAGTTTCTCCCGCCATAGCTCCGAGGCGGAGACAGGGGGAGGTGGGAGTAGAGATCGGGTTCAGTGATAGCCTACCCAGAAGGCGGCGCCCAGGAGTCGTCTAGTACAGGCGGTTGATTTGGTTGACGAGATGGGCCTCCCGCAACTCGTCATTAGAGTTGTGCACTCCCAAGGTCGCAAAGCGGCGATTGGAGATAGCAGTGGGAAGGTCTAGTGCTCGCTTGTGAACCGAGCGGAGCAGTGCGTCCAGCTGGTTCTCGTGGTGGCGACGCAAGCGAAGGTAGGGTGTAGCGTAGAGGACTTGGCTTGTCACAAACGCTTGAGCTAAGCGGAGGGAGTGCCGGCCGCTGAGGACGCCACGTTTGGTGGAGGCCCGCCGAATCATACGGCTAACGTGCTCGCTAGTGCGTCGAAGACAGGCAGTGGTAGAACCAGGGTTGAGATTAGAAGAGATGTGGAGGCCTAATGTGTGGAGTTCTAAGACGACCTGTATGGTGCCAGAAGGGAAAGATATCTGAGGTGGCGGTAGAGATGAGACCGAGAGAAGAGATTATTTGGTAGGGGAACATTCCAGGCCACATGATGAGCCGTAGGTGTCCACAATAAGCGCCGCACGCTGCATGCGGTTGGCGCAATTCGGGCGGGGGAGCCGGAGTTGGTCCGGATGGTAATGTCATCTGCGTATAGAGCGTGGTGTACGTGCTCGACCTTGGCGAGGAGCGAAGGAAGTTGCATCATGGCTAAGTTGAGGAGGAGCGGTTAGAGGACCGCTCCCTGTGGAGTTCTACAGAGTCGATGCGGATGAAGGCGGCGCGATGATAGAGGAATGCACAGATGTACCCGAAAGCCTTAGAGCCACAATTCATGATGCTAAGGTTGGTAAGGATACTGCTATATTTGACATTGTAGAAGGCGCCTCGGAGATCGAGGGCCAGAACGGCTTTCTCATTGTGGCGCATAGTATTAGGAACAATGATGTCGTGCTGGAGTTGGAGAAGGAAGTCTTGTGCCGACAGATGGGGCGAAACCCAAGCATCGAGTCAGCTAATACGCCTTTCCTTTCCAGGGATGCGGAGAGGCAGTCGCGGACCATGGTCTCCATGAGTTTGCCCGCACAGGAGGTAAGCGAGATGGGGCGCAATGCCTCAATGCTGACGGGCTTACCGGGTTTGGGAATGAATGTGACAACCGAAGTGGTCCATTCCGCGAGGAGGGGTTCGCCCTGCCATACTGTGTTGATCAAATGTAAGAGCGAGAGGTATGCGGAGTCAGGAAGGTTGGCCAGGAGAGTGACCGTAATACGATCCGGGCCTGGGGCAGTAACTCACTTCATTTTGGCCAGTGCCGCCTGAAGACCGGGAAGATCAGGAAGCGGAATGCTGATAGCCAGCTAAGGCCGCTGGACTTCTGGACTGAGGGGACCACCCACTGCAGAGCGGAGAAGCTACCTACCCTCGTTTACTCTTTTGCATAAAGTTTATTCTCTCTCTCTCTCTATCAGTGTGAGGTCTGTCGAAAAACGGTAGAGAAGACGAAATTAAAGTTCCTTCAAGCAATGCATGAGGAGGAACCTAGAGCAAAGCTTAGACGAAATTTCGTTTGTTGCAACATTCCCCACATTCGTATTACGTTCTGCAGTGTTGCTTTTAGAATTAGTAGTTCGAAATAGAACTATACATAATACTTGTGAATTTTCACATCACACTGAGCGCTGATTTGATGTCTATACAACATCCACTGGTCCCTTCTTATTATTTTTTAACGGCTCAGCTATTTTAATGAAACTCCACCTTTCTCTTTTCCTTTATTCGGGCAATTTTGAAGAGAGGTTGGCGCCTTTTGGTGGTACCATCTACTGATCGTTGCATCTCAGTCAAAATGTAATGAAAGATGTGCTGAAAAACAATAAATTCAGAGTGCACGAGCGCAATGTTGTGCACATTAGTGCAGGAAACCGCAGGAGATAGCCAGATAAGAAGACACAGAAGATAAATGTCTACAGTTACACAAATAAATAAACGTACATGGAAATGTCCGAGAACACATAAAGAAATTCAAAGTTTTGCGCATTAGTGGTACAGTGTGTTATGTAAGTACACATACTTACATAACACACTTTCTTGAGCTGATGCCTCCTTTCATCATTGAAGCCTTTTAGCGCCTCCGTTTTAGGTCGTGTAAGTTTAGCGGGTAGTGCGAAACGGCGAGAGCGGTATTTCTTTTGCGACTTAAAGACAAAATAGAGTAGCTTGAAACGGCTTACCTTCAAAGTTTGAATCTGATTTCTCCATCCAGCACGTGTCTTTAGCTTCAATTATAACATCCTCATCTCACTCTTTATGCCCTTTCCCATACGCCATAAAATTCCACATTTTATGCTCCGCCAGCAAGTTAAAAATTTTAAGCTGTCAGCCGTGGCCACAAATCTTCTGGCGCTCATGATGCATTGTGTATTATTACTGTTATTTTATTTGAAAATAATATATACATTTTACAGGAAAGGGAAAGCGAGGAGCAGGCTGGCAACTGCCACCGGAAGGGACACAACGCCTGCCTACTCTTCAAAAAGTAGGGGACAGAAACATAGAAATGGAAGATGAAGGGGAGGAAAGAGGAAAGAAAGAGCAAGATTACAACTCTCAAAGAATTCACACGAAGAAGTCACACACAGTAGCCGGTCACTGCAAGTTACGCTACAAAAAATGTTAAATAGAAGTAATAGTCTCAGACTTTCAAACGTTAACCTAAGTTAGTTCATTCTTGAAAAGTAAGGAGAGCGCGATGAGCCTGATCGCGTCGAGACGCACAACCACTGGGGTACTAACATTCGTCGAGCGTCGTACACCGCAGGCCAAGGAGATGATAGTCCCTCACTAGCGACATGCGCGGCTCACTGAAAGCGGGACACTCCAATATCAGCTGCTAAAGTGCCTCGCAGCAAACGCAAGGCGTGCGTGATGGACTGGCCACACGTCCTTGTCGATATAAACGATCACCTACGTTCACATATCCAACCCTTCGCTTTAGTTGTTGCGCTCCAGCGCGACGAGACAAGCCTTGACCGCGAACGCGGGGCGGGAACGTTTGATTTGCGGCGCGCTGGTCTGGATGCTGCTGGAGTAGGTGGCGACGAATCAGCAGACGAGTGCCATCAAGCTTACACAAAATTTCAGGGCCAACACAGTCGCTATGAGCGCAAGTGGATGCCAACCGATCAGCGTCTTCATTTCCGGCGATCCGTACCTTTGAAGGTATTCAATGGGCAGCGAGAGATACGCCGCGTGCACTGTTTAAGGCAAAGGCAAATATAGAATTTACTACACATAATGCCAGCGTACCTGAGTGGTTTGCGAAGGGTAAAAAACAGCAACCAACCGCCACGGTCAGGAAAGTCCGGGAGGATGCGAAAATAAAGCTTCTTTTTAAAAAACGCTACAAAAAAGTCGCAGTTTCGCCCGAAAGGCGAAGCATCAATTGCTCTAGCAAATTAGTAGAGAGCAATACGGTGTAGGGATAGTAGGTTTATCGGCTGCGTAAACTTGGACACATTCGCTTACTAACTGAATGATGCATGATGCCAATGTCGCATGATGCCAATGTCGCATGATGCCAATATCGCATGATGCCAATGCGCAAAAGCAAACATGAATAGATCACGCTGGATGACCGCAGACTACCACTGTCAAAACGCTGGCGTGAGCAAGCGTGTTGGCATCAGCGAGCGAAGATTCGTGTGGTCTGTCGCTTCAACGGAAACTGAGTGGCGAAAGCACAGCGCATACAAAGGTAAGAGCTGTGCGGAGATCGCTTTCAAGACTGGGGGCATTTTACATATTCATAGGATATAAATATGTAAGATACGGTACATTTTATATATTTATAGGATATTTAGAGGATGTTAACTTTGTTTGCTTCAAGCCGGCGATCATAACCGCACTTGACTCGTAGCACGGACACGGCGTATTATTGTTCTCTCCCCTTTCGCAGCGTGTTTAAAACGAAACAAGCAATCGCGTTCGCTTGTTTCATTTGAATCCAGCACCGACACTTTGCGAGGATTCTATTCCATTCACCATTCTTGGTTGGCTCTCCCATCGGTGTACCGCAGCTATTGCCGAGTTCGGCCACCTGGCTAGGCCTATGAGAATAGATTAATATATTTAACAGGAAACAATCGTCACAGTACTCGGCGTTGACCTGTAATCAGCGCAGAACAAATGGATTACCTTGGAACACACGGAACGCCTCTTATCTATAACAACTAATAACGACGTGCCTGCTAATGGGGTCTCGCGACGACGGTCTAATTGAGGGTGCAACGTGCGCACGTGCAGCAGAATTACTTCGTGACGTCAAGCGGAATGTCCTGTGTACTCACGTGGTGTACACCTAAGGTTCCATCGGAAGATGAGCCAGTGATACAACTGTTGAAATGCCGTGTGCCGTTAATATTTGTTGTTGGTGCAGTAAATTAATATTTTTTTCTTGCTCTTTATTTTATAAATGTTGGCTCTCTCCCTCTCTGGCTCACACTTAGCAAAACCCAGTGAACCATTAATGTACTATAGATGTCCATAGAACATCATGTTTGAGACATATCACACATCCTATAGATATCTATATTTCTCCAAACAACATTACAAATACATACCATGGATAATCTAAGTCCCATCCAGATCACGTTGCTGTCACGTTGAAAGGATGTCGCAGCTGGACATAAGTAACCTGTAATAGATGTTCTTTTTGGGGATGCAGGAGGTCCATAGAACATCTAGTGGATCTTTGCTGCTAACGCTTTAATGAGCTGTATACCTGCAAGTGCCACAGCAGATGTACTATTGAATACAAATAAAATGCGAACAGCAGAGTGTGTGGCCAAAACGTAACTAAAAGCACAGTGTGTGGCGTCGGCCAGCGATGACTCTACACATGCATGTGGTTTCGATGCGGAGTGCGGGGCTGCTTGTCCTAGTGCGTATTACGTCACCTGTATTTTGTTTGAAGCTTGTATTCTCACCCCGCCATTGCAGTGCCATTCCTATCTGATTACCTTTAAGGTGGCTAGCACTGTTGTTGCGCATCCAATGCAATACATTGTTCGTGCTATTCAAATTACGACTAGACACTGGCAGCTTTGATGGTGCTAACAAAAGCAAAGCAATGCACGTTAGCAAGCTGAGTGCATATGCCACCTATATCACACTACAGATGTAGCGATGGTGCTAGTCACCATAACACTGTACTGCCAGGTGGGTATGGCACTGCCGAGGAGAGATGAGAAAACAACTTTCGGACAAAATACGGGTGACGTTTATCGCAATAGGGCGAGCAGCGCTGCACTCTTCCTTGAGAACTACATCCCCACGCACGTGCACAACGACTGGCCGACGACATGCGCCGTATACCTTTAGTTATGCTTCGGCCACACACTCCGTTGTTAGCATTTAATTTGTCCTCGATGGTACATCTGCTGAGGCACACTAATGGCACAGTTACCCCCAGTGTCGGCATGTAGCTGGTGACTTTGCTTGAAATGTTTTGTTAACGTGTAAACGTGTGAATGTGAAAATATAAATTGCAACACTTATTAAGATGAAATCCTTAGATGGCTCAATGGTAAAAAAATCCGATGTCCAGTGTTGCAGCACCAAAATTGGGGATTGAACCTTCAACATTTGGTGTTAATTAGGTCGAAGCGAATTACGGCATAGTTCATTAAGATAGAGTTAATTGAGGCACTCTAATCCACGGCCTTTGTTGGGAGTCGAAACCACTTGGAGATATGGGCGAACCGGCCACATCTCCAAATTGGAGATCTCCAAATTGGATTCCAATTGACATGGTGAAGGTAAAGTCGAACCCACTACCTTGGGTGTTCATTAGAGCGAAGTTACTTAAGGCAAGTTAATTACGGCAGAGTTAATTAAGGCACTTGAACTCTCGACCTTTGATAGAAGTCGAACCCACGACTTTTGGTGGTAATTAAGACAAAGTTAATTAAGATACACTTAAGGCACTCAAACCCTTGACCTTTGGTGGGAGTAGAGCCCGCAACCATTGGTGTTAATTATGAAGAAATTAATTAAAGCACAGGTAATTAAGACACTCGAGCCCACAACTTTGGTAGGAGAAAACAATAGAAGTAACAACGCATGCGAATGAAAATGACAAATATTTTAATTAATGCTTCGTGAGTGCGCAGGCTTGCGTGAGGCAGTGCGTGCCTTCATCCTCTTCAGTGTTCGCTAAAGTGACTGTCAACTTTTATCTATAGTTCTAGCGCTCATCAAAATGCGAAAACTGTGCTAACAAAACCGTAAATCCGCATTTTGATCATTATGCATCATTACAAATCCTGCAATGGATAAATGAAAAATAGTGAGTTCAGTAAGCACTAGGTAAAGAACACCAGTGAAACTCACAATGTCATACCAATGTTACTTTTTTATTTATACAACTGATAAAGCTTTATTACAAAAATGATCGGCCCCCATGTATGAAATTATTCATTACATATGTTCTCGCTGTATACAAACAGGTTAAACGTGGAACTAAAAAAAACGTAATTAAAAACAGATTCTTGAAAATTAAACTTCATTAAAACACAAGTAACGAGTAGGCCCAAAATGACTAGTAGGCACAGTGCCACAATTATAATTAAAAAATAAAACTGATTAGTAAGAGGAAGTATCACATACTAATTAATGACCAAAAGTGCATGGTCTGCTTGCCAGCACCTGCTTCTGGGGCCAACGTATTCAAGATAGAAAGCCAGTACTTTCTAGCTGCATTGAAAAATATATGGTAAGATAAATTCCACGCAAGCACAATCCAGAGATGGAATGTTCATCTTGATAGGCAACTTGGTCAGGCAGCTTCTAGATCACAAAAGTGCCAATAACATAATGCTGCCAGGGACTTAGATATAGGCATTGCAAATGAGAAATATCCCCGACACTTGAAGAGGAACGCCGGAAACCAAGCGATACAAACATGTGCGAAAATTAACCATCAAAACATTGCCTCCAGGACATTCCCGTAAGCGCTCCGCAAGGCGAACAAATGTACCACAAATAGCAGTCAGAAGCACAGCTCTAAATTTCAGCACGCAAATGTACAGTTCTGCCTAGTATATACGTACTTGGGCCATGGTCAACCGCACAAAAGTCGAAAAGACACAAATAAAGCACACGCTGCTCGCGCCCGGAACATTGCTGCGCACTTGCATCGAGGCGCGTGTTGCTGAATTGATATCAGTAGCGATGCGAAGTCAAAGCTATTGCTAGTTCAAGCTTCTTTTTTTCTTTATAAACTGTCGTAATACATCAGCAAGTTAAAGGTTACGTATTTTCAACAGTGTACTGGTATATATAACTGAAAAATAAAGCATCTTTGTATGAGAAAGAAAATGACGCAACCGAGACCGAAAGCATAGTGAAAAAATGGCGAAAGTATTGGCGTTTGCGCGCGGTGTCCGGCAGAAACATTACTAGACCTCCAGCAGTGCGTGCAAAGGTCGTGCTAAATTGCAAAATAATTAATGAAATGCTTTTGCTCTCCTAGCTTCCCATTGTTAGGCATTAAAGAGAATTTGCTTGTATTTCTGCGGCATAGTGCGTGCATCTACTCATAACGCACAATGTATGATCAATGCACGAGAGCTTTGAATGTGCAAGAGATGTCCAAATCATAAGGACATTCGACGTCCTCTGGATGACCCTTGACTGCCACGTACTAGTCGAACATACTATAGATGTAAACTGGACGTCGTTAAATGTCTTGGATATTTGGTCTTTTGTGGTACATCCAATGGATATTTGTGGTTCACTGGGTAACAAGACAAACTTCTATTGTTTTTAATCAAAGTTTATTTCACCTCACAATTATGTTGCTACAGTACCAGATCACATTGGGGAAGGAAATTGTTCAGCAGAAGCGAGATCTAAGCTGTTCTCGTTTCATCGTTCGGCTCCAGACTCAGCGTGTGCCCAATCAGCAGCCAGCACCCAACTTAGCGTAATGCAAGAAAATATCCCACCATGACGATACACTCGACCTCGGACACGTTCTCCAAAAATCACATCCCTTGGTGTTATTTTTTTTGTTTTTTTTTCTGCTGTACACAATAAGTTTGACAAATTCAAGCGGGAAGCCGTGTTTCTTTTATTTGTTTTGTATTTTTGTTAGTTTTTCTGTCTGTTGGCTTGTTAATAAATTGATTTCGAATAAATATATCCCACATGCTCTATTTCGTTGTTTTCGTCTGAACAATACTTCGTCTTTTGCTATGAATAACAACGTCCTATGTAATTTAAAGGGTGTTCCCGCTCTGGACTATTTATTACTCATGACATTTGACATTTGTTAGAGTTGTGGGCTTAGACTCATCGTATGTTACTGCGCTCATTCGAAGGAAAACTCCCCCTATCATATCCGTCTATTTCCTTAACACGATATCCACTGCCCCGTTTTCAATGCCCTGTGCAATATTGAACTTGTGAATGCTAGTGATACAAGTGAATACTGAGGATGAATAGAGTGCTCGATGTGTGTTTAGATGTAGGACCACACACGCCCTTCTCTCATGCTGCTTAGCCGTATTTTAAAACTAATAAGAACGCGCGCGAGACGCCATTTTTAAAATTGTTATTGCAAAGCAGGCGCACCTTTTTTTACAATGCCGGTCATCTTACTAAAGCGCATACATCCAGGAAAACAACAAGAAAAAGGTTAGAGAGAGAGACACTGAGGTCATGCAGTGTTTTAATCCGGCTTTCGGATCCCTTTTTGGGTAAGGGACTAAGGGCATTCAAGTATTAAAGATGAAGCGGAGGAAACAAGAATGAAAACATACGGAAATTTCCTCATAAACGCAAAAAAAACATGCAACAACTACTCTAGGCTGTCATTTTTTTTTTTTTTTTGCCCAATGGCTTCGTGTTGCACAAATAATATTCATTGCTCAAGGCGAAAACTGTTTTTTTTCTACTGTACAAATGGATGGAGCCGTTGGAACATCCGGTTCCCCGCTATGAAAATATGAATCGCTTGACGAAAAAAAAAAGTCAATTGCTAGCCCCGTTGACGGATTCCTAATGTGATGTCCTTGGCCGTGAGGACGCTGAATCCATTGTGGAATTCCAGAGGCACCTGAAATACAAGGTCAAGTAGCATTAGCTTACTTTCTCAAAAGCAAAGCGCGTGGCCAGGGGCGGGTATGCAGAAACAAAAGTGAAACCTCACGAAGAACAACGTCACCCCACACTCCCAAAGGTTAACTCCTAATTAAAAAAAAAAAAAAAAGCTAGGGTGACACAAAGGATAATCTTAAGGCACTGGTTAAGCAGGGACCCATACGTTGTGAAGAAGTTATAGCCTGTAATACAGCCTTTTCACGACGTATGAGTAACTGTGCATGTTTCACCAATCTGTAAAACTTATACTTAGTAATTCTCCGTTGTATACCAATACATACTAGCGGCAGTTTTAATGGCGCGCCGTGTTTCTGGGGCATTAATGTAACCTGTAATGAATCGCGCGGAAGCCTTTGACACCCCGGTTGACATTATTCCTCGTGATTAGTATTCTTTTGTGTTATTAGATACCCGTGTTTCAGACGTACTGAGATGGGACTTCAGACCCTACCACCAATCATAGGTGGCGCTAGGACAGAGCGATTGCGAGCAGCTCTTGCAAGGCTATAGAACCGCCTGCAGCAAGACACACCTCCTCGTCCTCTTTCTCCTCCTCCTGTGATACTTCCCTACGATGCGTATATTCTCAGAACAACCGCTAAAGGCTGCAACGCGCAAAGCCCCCAAGTTCATGCAAGCGCTAAAACTCACTTTTGTCTTTTCAGTCCGAACCACCTTCACGTTGCGGATGGTGTACAGGATGGACAGCTTCACGGCTTGCAGGGCGAATCTCATGCCGATGCAGTTGCGGGGCCCGGCTCCAAACGGCAAGTACGTGTACGGTTGTATGGACTCTACGTTCTCGTCGCTGAACCTGCAAGAAATTGACTATCCATGTTGTTCCCACCACCTCCGCTGCAGCCATGCGCGCATCTAGGGGGTGGGGGAGGGGGGGTCGTGACGCCGCCGTCCCACCCTCTTCCCTTAAGATCTGTGCGCTCAGCGCCAGCGTATGGCCTGTGAGAAGCTCATTAAGGGCTTCCGGCAAGCTGTTAGTGTTATTTTGCACTGGAGAGACAGGAAAGGTTTAATTAATGGGTATTCAAGAGAAACCGAGAAAAAGTTTCTGTTCCTTTTATATCCAGGCAGACCTGACATTGAGCTGCACTACTGCTGTCTGTATGCATCAGGATATGACTTGCATTGGGGCTGGCTCAGAAGTAAAGCAGCATGCTTGCGTACATGCATACCAACTCCTTTTGTTTAAAAAAGAAACGCGGCCTTAGATCGCTCACTGGAACATGCACAAACGTATTATTATTATTATTATTATTATTATTATTATTATTATTATTATTATTATTATTATTATTATTATTATTATTATAGTAGCAGTAGTAGTTGTATTGATCGTGAGCATGTGTGCAGTTATCCTCATCATCTATCGATATCTCAAAGTCACACCTGCCCCCCTTGAAAAAAAACCTGGATCGGCGCCTTTCCGCACGTAGCACATCAAGCACAATTGGCCACTACCACAACGTCATTAGGTATGGAATAGCTCCTAGGCGTTGCAAAATTTTTGGCTTACCTTTCTGGGTCAAACTTTAATGGATCAGGAAAGTACTGTGGGTCGTAGTGCATGGAGTAAACGGGAATGGCTACCAGCTCTCCCTTCTTCACCTTCACTCCCGTGTCTCCGAGAACGTAGTCTTCATATGGGGATCGCTCAATTCTGGAAATAAGAACGCAAAATATGTTTTTCACATTTGAGTGGCAAAATATGTTTTTCACATTTGAGTAGTACGTCTGATGGACATTAACCCACCCCCCAACCCGGCCTTCTTGTAAAGGCGGCGATTAGACATTCTTGTAATTCTTAGTAATAGGCGTTAGCTGGGCTTTTCATCAGGGGAGCCAAACTATCCCCCCCCCCCCCTCCATACCTCCACCAACTTTCATCGCGTGCTATACACACACAGATATTTTGCGGACATTCAACGAGAAATGAGAAGCCACCATAGAATGTCTTCTTTATAATTTATTAAATATTCGCTTATCACACTTCTGGATTACAATGCACTAGGCGTCTTGGCAATGTGCATTTGGTTCACAGATTACTTTAAACAACCTGCAACTAGGTACCAGGCCCTATAAATACATAGTACAAAAACGATATGATCGAATTTCTCTTTTTGTAGAAGAAAATCCACGATGTGTTGACTGTCCCCCAGTCATAAATGTATAGGCTCAATTTGAGAACATTCTTTATCGCAAAGGGGGAAAATAATAAGTTACATCTTCCTAGAATCTTTTTCGGTGAGGCTTGTCTTATAGTGCATAGATGTTTCATTATAAAAGCACGGAGGCCCTTCCTTGAAAATAAACATAATCTGCACAACAATCTTCCATTGTGCTTTTTCTAGGCAGTATATGCATTAAACGCCAAAGTATGTTACTAAACATAAATAATATGTTGGCACGCTGGTGGTTGCCAGATTGCTTATGGAATGGCCTGAGCAACAATACTTTCCAAATGCACCATAATACAGATAAATGATACCGAGCCGACAAGAGTTTGAAATAGATACAAGATACTATCAAATCAAGTGTAACCGATATGATACTTGCCATTTCTATCTTAAAATACTTCCATACATCAGGTAATTTCTTATTATATAGGGCTGCTGCAAGCTTGCAGGTTTTAAAATTTTATCCTCTCCCACCAGCAGTTCCTTTCAAATTTGTTCTATTAACATGTAAAAACCTTTTGCGACATTATAATCAGGTATTATACTGCTATTCTGCAACAGGGTATGGGGCCGATTGACCTGACTTGCGTCAAATCAAGGACGGTCATTAGCCGCCCTCTACTCTTCGGCAGACACTTCAAATAAATTCGGCTTACTAACGGCTACAAATGGAATCGGCTTACTAACGATCAAGTGCTACAGCAATCTCTGATGTCGTTCACCAGAAGCCTCAGTGTCCATTAACATTTATTTTCTGATGTATTCATTCCTTGTTGCACATATAGTTACTAATTTCTTATTGTTATCAACTTTATGTCCCTTATATTTTGTATTAATCTGTTCAACCAATATAAACCTTACTGTACTGCTATGTCTACTCCTATGTTGCACTGCCATCACTTTTTGTCTCTAATGCTGATCCATTTTGTTTGCTTACTCATCATTTGCGGCCTTTGTTTTTTCTGGCTTTTTTGTAAATATTTAATCCGTGCTTGTATCTGTACTCCCACCCTGCGAAAATGCCTTCCTGGGATTGTAGTATCAATAAAAAAATTGATCTGCAATCATCTGCATTCATTCGATCTGCAACGAGACAGTTCAGTGAATGTTCTTACCGTGTCGCTGGAGGATACATTCGAAGAGACTCGGAGACAACGCAGTGAAGGTACTTGAGCTTTGTGACCACGTCCAGGTGGGGGTGTTCACCCTGATGCAATACAGAAAATAACAGCGTATCATTGAAGGGAAGCCAGAGACATTGCAACTTTCAAGTATGCTTGAGGTTTTTTTTTTGTTTTGTTTTGTTTTTTTCAAATGCGCAGACTTGCACTTTCATGAACGCCGAAAAATTTGACTTTCGAAACATAGACAACAGCACTGTGAACGTCCTGCAAAGCCATCTTATTTCACTCGATTAAATATTGGGGAGAACTCCGTACGCTCGTTACTAAAGTGTAGGGTATATTGGCTAACATCCTACTGTTCGCTCACCGCTGACATAACAATTAAATAATCGTTCCTAAATTAATGAATGGTTCGACAGCGACAATAGCTATACAAAACGGCTTTTAAAGGCCCCCCGTAGCTCAGCTATACTAAACGCTCCTAATACGTCCATAGCTGAACTAGAGTGTACTAGAATGGGATTGGGTCCAGTGGACGCCTTGGCAAGCGCAGAGGGTAAAACAAACAACAAATGTTGAAATTGCGGCGGCGCTGCCGTCGCCTTATTCTGAATCTCCCGTCAATAAACATTGACTCCGGCTGTTTCGGCAGCGCTCATTGAGCGAGGCGAGCTCACGGTTTGAGTAGCTGTTGTCGGCTCGACGCACCGTCGTTGTTGCGGCGTTTGCATTCTTTCGCTGCTCTTTTTCCATTTTATTTACAATTGATCGGTGGGAAATAATATCAGTGTTGCCGCCACCGAGTATCCGCCTGTGAAAGCTCCATGCAGCAGCGGTAGGGTTTCCGACGCGACAAGCATCCGGCCGGCGCGCGGCGCCGCTCGTTCGGGTGAAAGCGACGGTTGGCGCCACCGATTTTTCAATAAAAAAAAAGCCTGAGCGGGGAGCCTGCGTTGGACCCACTCCCATCTAGTTCACTCTAGCTAAACTTTGTGATCGATTCCAAAGTGCAGCGCTTTGTCTTCCTCTAAGATAGCGTTCATCAAGCCCATAGCAAGGAGAGGGCGGGGCGGGGAGGAGGCCCAGGGCCCAGCCACCCAGCCATCACGGCAGGTAGCTGCAGAATAGTCATCATGTAAGCACTGCACGGCTTCTGGTGGAATGCAGCTATGAATAACTCACAACTTCATGATATATCTGCTAATTAATGATAAACAATTGATAAAGTCAGTACGCGAAAGCGTTGATTGGTCCATGTAATAAGAAAAAAGTAACTTGGACTGCTTACGTGAACTTCGAAACACTCGTCGACTTCCTCCCTCAGCTTCTCCTGCACGTCGGGATGGATGGCTAGCAAGTACAGTGTGAACGAGATGACAGTTGAGGTTGTGTCTTGGCCAGCGATGAAGAACAGGACGCACTGCGACATTGATTCGTCCTCCGTCAATGCTGCAAGAAAGAAATTACGTCGACAGTGTCATAGAAATGGTTTCGTGAATAACCAGAACTACGAACAAATTACACGTAGTGGGAAATATACAGAGAAACGCTGAACCCATCTGTACTGTAGAATAGCGCCTCAAAACGACAAATCTGATGTTGGTTGACTCTGCTCTTTCACTCACAATAACTGACTCATAAGCCATAGGTCATGTTTTTTTTTTCTTTTTTTTTCCTGCAGGAGACATGTGTATGCAGGCTTACTGCTTTCGGTTCGGTTCATGGCGTGAGCATAGTGATTGCTGCTTCTATATTCTTAAAGGTTGCAGATATTGTCATCGAACTCTCATTTAGTTCTGTAATATAAATGCTTGAAATCATCGCTGAGTATCGTGAAGCATACTACAATGTTCCAATCCACGCACTGGACACTATTTGATAACAACGTGTTTTTGCATCAGTTTTATTAAAGGAACACTAAGGAGAAACTGTAAATTAGTCCAGGCATATCAAGTTTTCCATGAGAACTCTACTTTAGTTAATTTTGTGATAATAGGTTATTTATCACAAGCTAAAAATGATGACCAAACTTCCGTTTCAGTAATTTCTCGCCGGTACCAGAAGACATCGCAGCTGAAGGCGACGAAGGGACTACTTAGGTTTTATTGCGATAGCGATTATATGGACACTTCAACCGGATTTCTGCCGTCGTCGTCGTCGTCGCCGTCGCCGTCGCCGTCAGGTTCCCTATAGATAAAATCTGCGCCGCGCGCCGTATGCCCGAGAGGAAGCGTGCGGGGACGCGCGCTATCACGGAGAGCGAACGCATTCCATCTCCCAGGCGCAAGCAAGGAAGCAGGAAGCCAGCGCCGGAGGGAGCGGGGGGGGGGGGGGGGGGGGGCGCACTTTTACTCTGCCAACAACCGCGCTCGTCCGCACCGTCTCTTATCTCCACACGGCTCTGACCTTTATGCGCCGTGCATTCGCCGCTCAGTTTCCGTTGAAGCGATAGACCGCACGTACCTTCGCCCGCTGCGGCGTATGCTTGCTGCCAGCGTTTTGACAGTCGTTGTCTGCAGTCATTCAGTGTGATCTATTCGTGTTTGTTTGTGAGCGCTCACACCACGCTTGTTCATTCAGTTAGTAATCGTCGGGCCACATTTTCAACGCACGCTACACATCCAATGCTGCCCGGATCGGCAGTGCAGCGCTACAGGTGTGTCCCTTCGCACGCGCTGCCCACGGGAAGCGCTTCTCATCAACGCCACCGTTTCACACGCGCCTTCTCGTGGTCATCGAGTCTCTCTTCATGTCGGTCTACTTACGCCGCAGCACACCTGCTTACTTAATCAGCTCATGTTTACTACAATTCATATTGCTACCAAAGCCGCTCACCTTACTTCGTATGACATTGCTGTGTTGCTATCGCATTCATTGCTTCGCCCTTAGGGCGAAACTGACATTTTTTATTTAAAAGAAACGGGCTTGGACAAGAGGCTGTGACAGTGATGTCACGTACCAAGCAAGAGTGACACACTGTGACTGAAGATGAGTGTGCTCTGCTCTTTCTCTCTCTCTCTCTCCTCCCCATCTTTCATTCCCCCTCATCCCACTCCCATGTGTAAGGTAGCAAACCGGTTGTGCTGAACTGGTTAACCTCCCTGCCTTTCCTTCTCCACTCTTTCCTTCCTTCCTTCTCGCCGGTGCACCGAGCCCTAATACGTCAGTGTGACGTCATGAATTTCGATTTTTCTTTTTTTTTGTTATTGTGACCCGGTATAAGTTCTCAGAACCTTTTTTCAGTTCGGTCGTTGGTTCGTTTACATTACATTGTAGTCCATCTTTACCGATAGGTAATCAACTATAGGCCAAGCAGACGCCATCAATATCCATGACATCACGTTGAGTTAGTGTGGAATTTTCAGGGTGACGTCTCTACCCGTCTATCGTTCTTGCGCCATTTGTGAATTATCGTTTCCCCTCATCTACGACAAATATATGGAATCGGTATAGAACACGAAAGTGAAACGTGTCTTCACAGAAGTAGTGTAATGTTTATTGCACATTGATATATAATGTCTATTGGTGTTTTGTGGCTAAAGCGCCCTTAGGCGTTGATGCACCCACGCTGACGCCTGGTGGCACGTCTCCTCCATCACGACTACCAACGTCGATGACCATGAGCAACCGTCGTGCATATGGAAGCTGCACTACGCTGCACACGCTAGCACAACGCGAAAGACGAAGCACGTAACTGACACACTAATACAACGCGCAAGACAAAGCACGTAACTGAATCGTCACCGAGTCAAATCAGCGCGTACAGCGCGTCGTAATTGCAGCCTCCGCGATCAACTTCAGAAACATTTTCAGAGCTAATTGCGGAGGCCACGCTCCGCTGTGCTGAGTACGGTGAACGCCACCTAGGTGGCGTTGGTAGTGCTTCTTGATGCCAGCGTCCCTTCGAATGCTGGCATCGAGGAGTCGTAGTGCTGAGACCACCGAAGCGTTCACTGTCGGTGCGCGTTAGTGTCATAATGCAGTACTTCTCTTTTCTGCTCGTAGGCGGCGGCACCGCCCCGAGCAAGAGCGCGGGTACACGGAGGAGTGTTAGATATATAAGGCGCGTCTGTGTAGCTCTCTGCAAATGCGTTTGTGGCGCAATGGGTTAAACGCTCGGCGATCTATCGTCGCGGACCGAGAGGTCGTGGGTTCGATTTCCAAATTTTGCATGTTTGTGGAACTTTTTCTTCTGGTTTCTTTCTTTGTATTATGTTCGTGTACATTGCAAGAACGTCATTCCGTATTTCCGTATGACGTATTTCCGTGACGGAAATACGTCAGAACGCCCGCGTCAGAACGCTCGCGATACTGACGTATTTCCGTGACGGAAATACGTCAGTGAAGTCTTGGTGGACCCCGGCATAAAACAGTTTCGTGTTAAAATGCTCTGTTTTAGTATTTTAGAAATGTAATTTAGTACAGGTCAACCTATTTCGCTCTTTGGCGTCCCTCTAAAGCGCTCAGCGCATAGTCGCAAAGGCTTGAACAACACGGATGGCGAAAATCTTTCGGTGAATTGTGTTATTCACGCGCTGCAAACAGATAATCGTACCTACATCCTTATTAACATTCACTTTATTGTATTCTCCTCTCTTGTAATGGTCGCTGTCCTTCATTTGTGATGCAGAGTCTACGGGTTGTTTTGTGCAGTTAAAGGGACCCTAGGCACTTTTTACCAAAGTCGAGAAATGCATTTGAAGTTACGCTAGACTATTTGGTTGGTAACGATTTCATTGATAGTCCTGCAGAGCTTTTGCCGACGGGGCCGTAGATCACCCACGTGGGGAAGTCGAGGTGATGCCTCGCCGCCGCCTCCCGGGCCTGCTGGACGGCCCAGAGTTGATCGCCAAGGCTGGGACTGCGCAAGGCAGCGGCCCACCGCGGAGGAAGGGTTCCAGAGTTAGCACAGTATGGGTTCTCGTTACAGTCCCAGAGCATGTGAGGTAAAGTGGCTATCTCAGTGTGGCAGACCTTTCATATATTTGTCGGGTATGTACTGGGGTAGATCTACGTCTGTGGTATCGTGCCGGGCTAGGCTACGTTAGCGTCTGCAGTTGTCTGAAGGCCACCGCCTGCGCCCTGTCCAGCTTGTCGCTGGGCGGAGGGGAGGTTCGGCGGGCCAGGCAGAGGGCCTTGGTAATTTCGTTGTAGCTTGCCAAGTAGTCTTTGGTGTTGTCCCATGGACGACGGTCGCCGGCGCGGTTCGCGAGCTCGCGCGCTTTGGAGTGTGTCATCTCGTTTCGGTTGCGATGCGTGTCTGATACTTCTCCCATGTGCGCTGGGAACCATTGGATTCTGGTTTGAAATTCTACCTCCCGTTGGACATCGCGATTGCTCAGCACTCGGGCCGCTCTCCGTGAGATCCATCCTTCGGCGAAGTTTCTGACTGCTTTTCCTGAGTCGCAGAGTACCGTCGTGCACGTCGGATCCGTGAGGGCCGAGTGCCACCGCCGCTTCCTCCGCTTCTATACTGCACGCGCGCATTCTACACTTGCCGATATGCGCATTGTGCCTTTCAAATCAACGACCGCAACCACGAATCGCGAGCGTTCTGCGTATTCCGCGGCGTCAAGGAACCGTGTCCCCGGTTCGTCTCCGTGGGTGGGGCGGAGTGCTCTGGCCCTGGCCACCAGTGGCGCACCGATGGGGGGTGATTCGAAGGTTGTATCCCCCCCCCCCCCCCTGAGGCCGAGTTACCTCCCCCATTTTGGTTTAACCCTTCTTTCCTTGCGCCTTTGAGTACTGCAACTAAGATGTAAGACGCGCAATCATCTGCACACTAGCAAACTTGCGCAAAAATAGAATTTTTTGACGATTTCCCGTGAAGAAATTGAAATTGGTGCTGTTTAGATGGTATTGGCAAACTGTCGACCCCCCCCCCCCCCCTGGCAGAGATATTGGGTGCACTACTGCTGGCTACCCTTCTGCCCCGGTTGTGTTCCGGGTGGACGTTCCGTGGAATCGGGTCGACTCTTAACGTTTGTCTGATCGCGTCCGGAACGGCGACTTTTTGTCCCTGTTGTGTGTGGTAACGGATGTCGAGACTTTCCATGATCTGGAGTCCCGCTGTCGTGCCCGCTAATATTTATAGTTGTGAAGTACGCTGCGCCTCGGCGATTTCCCTCGGCGTGTTGTGAAGCCCGAGCTGGAGCAAGCGGTGCGTGCTGGTGGACTGGGGTAGACCCAGTGCTATCTTGTACACCCGGCGGATGACGACGTTATCTTGGTTTCTCCTCCCTTGTACCAGTTGTGGAATGCCGCGACGTACGCAATCTGGCACATGACAAAAGAGTGTATGAGTCGTGCGAGACTCGCCTCTCTCATTCCGGTTTTTCTGCTAGTGACCCTCTAGAGGAGAGCAATGCCTTCTTCAATGTCTTGCACTACGAATGCTACGGTGGAGTGGGACGGGCCCACAACGCTCCGCCTAGTGAACGTCACCTTGGTGCGCAGTTCAACATTGATTTTGGATGTTCACCTAAACGCCACTATTTGCGATTTTGGCACCTACGGCGCGCCAAATGCGATGGCCCCCAGTGAGCCGCAATGCGCTCAGCGAGCGAGCTCATCGCTGAACGGCGTGGTAGCCGCGGATACACTACGTAGCAGACCGTCGCTACGTGCAACAATAGTGCGTGTGTGCAGCGTTTGCTTTGTGCACGACAGGGCTGGAGTGCACGCACGCGCTCATTTGCTGTATTCTTGCCGTGCTACGTGGTGAAAAAATAGAGGAGGCGCTGGTTGTGCTAACCGGCTTTGCCCTGCGACAACTTGACTGACGGATATTAGCCACTTACAACTTGTATACTCTGAAGCTCTGTCAATACCACAGTACGAAGCGGTGTCTGCCAAGGTGTCTATCCAGGAGCGGTCAGCAGTCAGCAGGCGCAGGCAAGCATGCGTGGCGTCTGACCTTAAGTTTCGCGTGGTTCGAGGCTAGTTGAGTATTCAAAACTAATCAAAATTAGCCAGACCCAACGGCAACTACATTTATAAGCTATGGGGTCAAAGTTTCATTCCTACGCAGGCAGGCGTGGCTGAGCGTTAGGAGATGATAGTCGGCGATAATACGATAGTCGTACTTTTCGAGATATGTAATTCCTGTCGAAGTTAAAAACGCAGATTTTCGCTTACTTCTGCTTGTGTATTAAACTACTTCAATAAACACACACTCACAGTAGGAAGAAGCGCACGGATGCAAACACCCCTCTTGATTGATGTCACTATTGGCCAATAGCAGACGCGTATGGAAATCTGCTATAAGACTGAATATACAAGGCCGAAAAAAGTGAGGAGCAGGCTTGTGTTGAAAACAGTTTGTTTGAGAAAAAGGTGACTTCGCGCTCCACTTGCGAGCTCCATGCGGCACGCTCGACTACAAAATTCGGCTGAAAGTTTCACAGCAGCATATGTTATCCGCGCACTGTGTTTTTTCAACAAGCCCGAAGGCTGGTTCAGGACCTTTTTAAAACAGATCAATATCGCCTTACTCTTGTTCGACGAAAACGAAGTATCTGGCTTCAAGTCTGAACCGAGGTTGAAGAGCTCATTGTCACGCTCATTGGTATTTTCCGAAGTAGAGCCAAGATTTCCTTCCTGAGCATCCATCATCAACTGCAGAAAGTCTTCGTGGCGCTAATGAACAGAAAGGCGGTCAATGGCAAGCATGCAAGGATTGATTTCTGGACGCCGAGGAAGTACCACTCACCGATTGTTTGTCCTGTCGTCCCTTAATGATGTTTTGACATATCTGCTTGAAGTACAGAAAAATGTCTGAGTTGAAGGGCTGAAGTCTTAGCATCTTTGCGATTGCCGGGAATGCGACTGAAATGTAAATGTAAAAATTCAGGTTTGCCGGAGAGCCGGAATAACGATTCTTTTTTTTGTTATACAAACAACAGAAAAATCGGATAAACAGAAACTGATATTTCTACGCATTATTGCTCTTCCAGGTATCAGCAAGGATTTAGAGCAAAGTGGTCCGTAATAATAGACAAAGAAGTTAGAGAAACTGCAAAAATTTTTTTTGCTTATTGAAACTCACTACTTGTCTTGAATTGTTTGTTTGTTTCTCTCTTTTTCCCTTTCTTTCTTTCTTTTTCAGTACTTCTCGCCCAGTAAATTTGTTTAACGCTTTTGATGGGCCGCTGCCCATGTGAATGTTTTCGCCACCAAGCTTGAATACGTGCCAGGGAACAATCAGCAGGAGGGTAGGGCTAATCAAGTTATCGCAATGCTCATTTTCCTCCTATCTTCCTCATCACATTCCGTACGTGTCGTGGGAAATAAACGTAAGTAAGCTCTAACCTATATTATGGCTGTTTAGTGCGGTGAACTATCGAAAACTGTATAAGCTGGAAAAGCTGTGTTCAGATTTTTTATCTTTACTTCAAACCGAACGATGCGTGCACACTTGCCACAAAGGAGAGCCACGTCCTGTCTAGAAAGTAAGAACACACACATATGCACGCGCGCACACACGCAGTTTCCTAGAAACAAAGTAGACACAGGGTGGCAGCCCCTGGGTGGCGTAAAAGCGTGCCGTAAAACGAAGCTATCGTTGCACTTCTCTCTTCCCACGATCGTATTAACGCTATAGCGTTAAGGGCCCCGTGTCGCTGAAAATCCGGTGTCGGCGTTCCGTGCGCAAAAGTTCCCGTGGGTATTTAGGTATACGTTATATGCTACGCCTTAGACATCACATGCGATATTTGCGGGTTATATTACAGCACCATTCTATCACTACAGTTGCTCATACCTTGAATTACATTCTTTTATACAGGTATTCCTCGGAATTATCGGAATGACAGCGCACAAAGAAATGTCATGAAACAAAACATTGGACGACGCTTAAGCTTCGCCTTTAAGAGTGGAGCGCGATAGCATTATCGAGCCCCGTTCGCATCGCATATTTGTTTCAGTGGGCTTCACCGGAACAGGGAACGTGGGAAAGCCAGCTTAGAAAGACCAAGCTCACACCAATCCCTTTAAACTCGGCTGCGCTTTTAAACAGAAGTGCATTGCTGTGAAGACATTTTTACAGGGGGCAATATAAGTCGTGTTATGATAAAATGTGAAAGCCCTAGCACTTTCTTTATTCTTTTATTAATTGTTTGCTATTGCCCCGACGCGCGCGCGTGGCCGAACCGCATTAGGCAGCCGATGTCCCAATTTGACCGGCCGAGGATGTGAGCGCCATCTGGATAGCCTTTTCGCAAGTAAATTAACCTAGCGCGTCGTGTTGGTATGGTAGAAATGCTGGAAAAGGGGTTTGTGTTTGAGTTTCTTCGTAACAGAATTATGTTTTATCGTACATTCAAATTACAGTGCGACGCCACCATATCTGTTGGTTGTGTTAAAGTCGTACTTTACCATGTTTCTAACGGATTTCACTGTGAGAAATACAATTTTCACTGTGAGAAATTCAAAACCCTGCACCGCGTGGAAGGCCTGCGCGGTCGGGGTGGTTCGGGATGATTTTCTCCTATCGCTAACACCTTGCGACACGCGGAGGGCCTGTGCGGTCGGGGTGGTTGGGGATGTTTTTTCCGCCACGGACGCCTGCACCTGCGCCGTATTTTCTGCGACACAGGGCCCTTAACGCTGTTGTGTTAAAACACCGACAGCGCATCCCTTCTATGTTAAATCATCTCAGAATTAAATAATAAAAGTGCGAAACAATAACAGATACCTATTTTCTTTTTTTTTTCTGGCGCGGCTGTTCACAACTTCCGCAATCGGCCCACGCAAGAGGCCGCCTTTCTACCAGAGAGCTCGCCTTCGTGCATAGCGTTCGCCGCCAGCATTTCCCGCTAAACATTACACTTACATAAGCTGCAGTTGCCGGGAAGCGTGAGAAGCGGTCAGGGATGTTTGAATGCTGTCGCGTTCCACTCATAGGCGAGGCTTAGGCGCTGTCCAAATCTTGCTATGGACTCTGTGCGCAACTCCCTATTGAATTCATAGACATGTCAGCAGCAGAGGCGAAACGGGAAGCTTTATCACACCACATAGCCAGGCTTCATTTTACGCCACCTTACTACGTCATAACAGGGTTGTACTGCGAGCCGCGGTTCGCTGTGCTGCGTGCGTAATCAGGTGAAGTGTACGAATAACTTGTCTCCAGTTATTTAGGTTTACATGCATGGTCTCCTTGAAATGTACAAGCACCGAATAGAGGTTTAGGACAATTCCGCTCAACCTTCCGATATAAACTTGTGCCGTAAACTTTGTAACTAAGACTTTATTTAATGTAACTAGTTTAATTCGGAAATGGAATGCTTTGGTGTTTCTTGCAAATGTACGCCTTTAACAGATTATTAAGCTATAGTGGAAGGATTCGAGTAACGTCTGTGGTTTTCTTTCTTTAAGGTGTTCGAACCAAAAAATCACCAGCCCTTCCCCTGTCGAGAAAATTGGGGTAAACGAAGCTTGCCGTGTGTA
Source organism: Dermacentor silvarum (assembly GCF_013339745.2). NCBI lineage: Eukaryota > Metazoa > Arthropoda > Arachnida > Ixodida > Ixodidae > Dermacentor > Dermacentor silvarum. Next base: position 146,830,567 of record NC_051159.1, on the reverse strand, counting down.
TCTGACCTTCGTGATAATTTTCTTTCTTTGTTTCTCTATCTTTTTCTTTCTCTCTCTCTTTCTATCTTTCCTCCTGTCTCTCTTTCTCTATCTCTTTCTTTCTGTCTTTCTCTCTTTCTTCCTTTGTCTCTCTCTCTTTTTCTCTTTCTTTTTTGTTCCTGGTATGTGCCATTGAGCTTGAACCCTTTCGGCGCTATCGCCAGGATCGACCCACTTTTCAGCGTGACACCCCCACCCCCACCACCACCGACACTTGTGAGCCTATAAAGCTTCGCTTAAAAGCTTGTCGTGTGTGTATCTGACCTTCGTGGCGATTTTTCTTTCTTTCTTTTTCTCCCTCTCTCTCTATTTATATTTCTTCCTCTCTCCCTCTCTATTTCGTTCCATCTCTCTTTCTTTTTCTTTCTCTTTCTCTCTATCTCTCCTTCCCTCTTTCATTCTTTCTTTCTCTCTCTCTTATTCTCTCTCTCTATTTCTTTCTCTCTGTGTGTCTTTCTCTCTCCCTTTCTTTTTCTCTCTTTGTTCCTCTCTTTCTCTCCTTCGTCCTTTCTTTCTCTTTATTTCTTTCTGTCTCTCCTTTTTTTTTTCTCTTTGTTTCTCTTTCTTTTTGCCCCCGGATGCACCATTGAGCTTGGACTCTTTCTGCACTATCACCAGGATCGGCCCACTTTTCAGCGTGACAAGCTACCACCACCGCCGAGAGAGAGAATAAACTTTAATCAAAAGAGCACGCGAGCGTAGGTAGCTCCTCCGCTCTACAGTGGGTGGTCCCTTCAGTCCAGGAGTTCAGAGGCCTTAGCTGCCCTTCTCGCTCGGTTGACCAGGCTGAGCTGGTCCGTCGAGTCGGAGCTGGACAGCGCTGACTGCCATTGCCGTGTGGTGGGGTGTGTTATGGGTGAGAGCTGTGGTGTGATTGCGCAAGCCCATACCATGTGGTATAGTATCACTTGTAGCTTAAAGCTTTGCTTAAAACCTCTAGCGGCGACATTAGCGGCGGTGTGTGTCTGTGCGTGTGCGTGTGTGCGTGGGGGGGGGGGGGGGGTAGATGGGGGGGTGGGTGGGTGTTTTAAAGTTCACTATTTGCCAGACGCCTGCGGCTGAAAAGCTGTTTCACATCCGCCGCCATGGCCGTGAGTAACATTTGCTAAATCTCCCAGGTCTTAATACACATATATAGACAAATCATGCAGACAAATAGCTCAATTTCTCGGATGTATGTTCAGATGTAGGCTCAGCTCATACCGGCGGCAGGCTTTGTCTTTCTGTCCTTTCATTGCCCTTATTTTCCAGAACATTTCTGCACTTAAATAAGTGAATACTTCAGTTCTTTTGTGATTCATTGTCTAACGGCTTCATTTGATAACTGCATTGCATAATTTTATGAAGTCTTTAGCAGAACCGCTAAACTTATCTTCAACCTTCCTGAGAAAGATGACTATTTGCGTTGCGATGTTAGAGTATCCAAGCTGCTTTTAGCCCGTTTTGTAAATATTCATGTATTCAGTTGTCGCCAATCAGAAGTATGTGCACATCAAGCTACACGGCCAACACCAGTGACGTAGTTATAACACACCACTCACAGAACAGGAAAAGGCATGGTGTTATGCGTCCAGAGAAGGCCTGCCTCGATTTGGTGACGAATTCGTTGGTCTGGTCAGAGTGCGAGTCCAACCTTGTTGCGAAAGCGCACCTCGCAATGACATCCAGGGTGTAGTGACCAAAGAACCTACGTAGCAGAAACGAACGAGCCGACGGTATGTTCTTAAGGCACTATGTAGAATACCGGGAGAGGTGTGCGAGTGCATGCTGGGATCCAGTAATCCGTTTGTTTTTTCTCAGAACGTGTGGATACTTACTGTTTGACATCGATGTCTTCTTTATTGGATGCTGCCTTTTTTAGGTGTTCCGCAGTCATTACGGCGCAGTCCTCGATCAAGTAATTCATCTGCATTCATTAATAAATACAGAATAAAAGGTTCCCAGCCAGAAGAAAAATGTCCTGCACCGATTAAAGCACTTGTTTTAATTACGGTCGAAAAATTTAGGAGTGCGTGCAAATGCAGCAAAAATTGTTCCCAAATGCGTATAGTTCTATTAGCAACTTTTCAATTTTGTAATCATGGAGAACACTAGATTCCAAGAAGTTAAAGTGCACAAGTAAAAAGGTTCTTTACAAAAGCAGTCGTATGCTCTGTGTAGTTCGCTGTCAAGTTCCGACTTGATTAGTTTGGCACCTGCAATATAAATAACTTATTAAAATCATTAAAAAGATGCTATAGGGTAGTTTGCAAAACAAGTTTAGCCTTTCCAAGTATATGCATTTTTTATGTGGTGCTAACCTCCCGCTGGTTAAATGGTCTATCGTTTATTAGAGCTATTTCAACAAATGTGTTTGTGTCACGCATTCTTCTCCCATTTCTGGAGAGGCTGACCTGATGATATCATGGTGGACATAAAATCATGACATAGACGGAGACACTCAGGCGAAGCAATGTGCCAAATTCAAAACCCGTAAGTGCACTTCTCCACACACCTCTTCTTGACAGCTTTCAGACCGCATGTCTCAGCTTTCGCAGAGCTGCTAGCAGGCACACAGCCATTTTGGTTAGGGCAAGTAAGGTATGCAGGCAAGCCTATTTACAGAATTTAGATATATCATATAGTATTAACAAGTCTACCAAGCTAGCCCAGCCTGTAGCAACATCATCACGCCCGCCATCACCGCGAGGCTTTTAGTAGAGAGAAAACTCAGAAACCCCGTGAACATGTAGTTCACACACTTTTTAATCCAAGAAACAAAATCTTTTAGCGCATGTGTATTTCAGTGAAACACATTTGGTTAAATTGTATTGTCAAAAACGAAATTCTAGAAAGACTGGAGCCTTAAAAATTTTCCATGTTTTTGCTTACTCCGAGCCTTAGTGTTACTTGCATTTTAAACGGCGCCAAAAAACACGGACAAGGAACAGCACAGGATCAGCGCTGGGGCGCTGGTCGCGTGCTCTTCCTTGTACGTGTTTCTTTTCGCGCTGTTTAAAAAGAATGACCCGTAACGACTAGCTCACGCGCAAACCCTTCTGACACTTAGTGTTACGGTCAGCTGAAAGTCTGATGTTTAGCGTTGAGGTCTGCCTGATGAAAACGAATGCTTTAGATATTTTATTATCGTTGCTGCGTCGAGATCGACGTGATTATCCAATGTCAGCTCTGCAAAAGAGAACACGCCTCAGGTATATGCCGCGAAAAAATTTTAATGCGCATATTGTTAACAACGAACAGTGTTATCCAACACGTTATTTTCATCTGTCATCATTCAAAGCAAGTGGCGGTTTCTTGAAGGTATACACACAACATAATGGTATAGCTGGACGGTCCTTTTAGCTCTTTTGTGGTGGTATCAAATAGTGACCGCGTACGGTGATGCTGGTTTCACTCGCACATACAGCGTTCGGCGCCAACCTTTCCTTGGAAGATGGCTGTGACCTCCTGAGTGCCATCATGGAGTGCGCCCAGGCAGCCACAGTCCAGTGCTCTGCTCTGCCCGATACTCCTGCCCCGGATCTGCTCCTGCTCAACCTCCGTGCGTCCAGGCGACGCGTGGAGTGCCGAGCAATCCGGACGGGCAATGCAGAGCACTGGACCGAATACAGGAGAGCGGATGCCCGCTGCAGACGACAGGCCAGGCGCAGAAGGAGCCAGAGCTGGGGGAGCCTCTGCGCCACCATCGAGAACCGCTCCAAGGGCCCCCTGGCCTGGCGCCTCCTAAAGTCCCTGACCGGCAGGAAGGTCAACCGCCACCCCGTCCTCGCGGTGGCTATCTCGCTGGGCATCAGCGAGGCGGCCCTGGCGGAGTTGCTAGCGGACCACTTCGCCCCCCCGGCTGCCCTCGCTGCGGCCATCCTGCCGGTCGGACTTCCCCCTGCCAACCCGCCTACCTGCCTGCTGGAGCTGCATCCGGAGTGGGCGACCAGCCAGATCGCGGCCATCTGCCAGGACCCACTGACTCTCCACGAGCTGCAGATGGCCCTGAGGAGGGGCAAGCGTCGCAGTGCACCGGGAGCAGACGGAGTGACACTCCAGATGCTCCGCAACCTGGCCACCAGTGAGCAACGACGCCTGCTCGACTGCTACAACAACATCTGGTGGTCAGGACAGGTGCCGGAGGCCTGGCGCACAGCCATCGTGGCCCCCATTCTGAAGAGCAATAAGCCGGCTAACGAGCTGTCCTCATACCGACCGGTCTCTCTCACCTCCGCTGCCTGCAAGGTGATGGAGGCCATTGCTCTGGCACGGCTCGAATGGGTGGCCCGCGCCTGCGGGTTCCTCGCGGACCAGCAGACAGGCTTCCGGCGCCGAAGGTGCACTGCGGACTCCATCGCAGACGTCGTCTCCACCCTGGAGGACGCCAGGGCCAGCGGAGACCTCGCCATGCTCCTCCTCATCGACGTCAAGGGGGCGTTCGATGGCCTCCCACATGCGGTCGTCCAGCAGGCTCTGGACCTCCTGGGCATTGGCGGCAACCTGCGGCGGTTCCTGTCATCGTTCCTGAACGACCGCACCCTCAGGGTCCGCGTGGGCCATGCAAGGAGCACTCCCCGTCCGGTCGCAGCAGGCGTACCACAAGGGTCAGTGGTGAGCCCGTTTCTCTTCAACCTCGCCCTGGCCCGGTTGCCTGCTGCACTGCCGACCGACCCTCACTACAAGGTGGAGTGCTCCATCTACGCGGATGACATCGCCCTGTGGGTGCGGGGACCGCCACAGTCAAGCCGCCACGTGTGCCTGGCCCTCCAGAGAGCCCTGGACACCACGGCCGCCTACCTGGGAAGCATCGGACTCTCGGTTTCGACGGGGAAGACGGTGGCCCTCCTCGTCCCCCCGAGAGCAGCGGCACGGCGCTCAGCTCCCCGGCTGCAGCTGGAAGGCGTGCGCATCCCATGGAGTACGACTGTGTCGTACCTTGGGCTGCGCATCGACCACCGGCTAACCTGGCGACCGGCAGTCGGGGCCATGCAGACCCAGACCATCAGGGTCCGCAAGGCCGTGTCGCAGCTCCTTGCTCATGGAGAGGGCTGCTCGGTGAAGTGGGCCCTGCGGCTCTACGAGGCGGCGGCCACATCACGCCTGCGGTACGCCCTCCCGCTGGTGGCGCTGCCGCCACGCCGCCTCGAAAAGTTGGAGCTGCAGCACCGGGCGGCCATCCGACTCTGCCTGGGTGTCCCCCGGAGCTCCCAGATTGCCGCTACCCTTGCGGAGGCTGGAGCATGGCCCCTGTCGCTCCTCTTCCTGCAGCAGGGGCTGAGGCACGTCGACCGCCTCCACCATGCTCCTGATGGCAGAGGCCTGCTGCGTCGCCTCCAGTCCCGGCCTTCCTCAAGGATGGGTCAGCTGTGCCGCCTCTACGAGGAGGTGGTTGGCAACCCACCGCCGAATGCGGTACAGCTGCCCTCACCGCAGAGGCCTCCTGTCCCCATCGCCACGGAGCTGCCCGGGATTTCGAAGAGGCGCTCGCCCGCTTGCGCCCTGCAGCAGACGGCCGCCTGCCTCCTGGACGAGACCCTCGGAGACCACCTCCTGGTGTACGTCGACGGTTCGGTGGTACCGGACACCGGCTCTGCCACGGCGGCCTGCACGGCACCAGCCCTGCAGAAGAGCAGGCAGTGTCGACTGCCCAGACACGCCAGCTCGACTGCAGCGGAGGTGGCAGGCCTCCACCTGGCCGTCGACCTACTCTCCGAGGAGCTTCCTGGGGTACCAGCGGCCATCCTCTGCGACTCCAAGGCAGCCCTCCTCGGCCTGCAGAGGCCAGAAAGCGCCAGCCTTGGAGTCGCACTGCTGTCTACCCGGCTGACAGCGCTGCAGGACGCAGGCCACCCGGTGTCCCTGCACTGGATCCCCGCCCACGTAGGGATCCCGGGCAACGAGGCAGCCGACACCCTGGCGAAGGACGCCCACCACACCACTGTGCCCCTCAGTCGGGCCGTGACGGAGGGCGACTTCACTGGACTGAGGCTGCGGCGACACCTGGCGACCCACCACCCAGACAAACGGGTGGCACTGGGATGCCCCCCACGACCACTCCCCCAGCGAGGCCTGGCTCGCAGGGAGACCTCGCTCCTTCTCCGGCTCCGCATCGGCTGCAGCTGGACGGCAGCACGCAGCTACCGACTGGGACGAGCGACGTCCCCGGCCTGCAGCTCCTGCGGGGAGCCGGAGACGATCGAACATCTCCTGCTGGCCTGCCCGGCGTACCACCAGCAGCGGGGCCCACTCCTGCAGGAGTTCCGCCGCCTGGGCCTCCCCTGTGGCAAGGAGGAAGATCTCCTCTTCCCCGGCCGACACCACCTTTCTGCACTTCGAGGCGTCGTGGAGTTCCTTGACTCGTCAGGGCTCTCCGCACGCCTCTAAGGACATTTCTACAAGCGGGAAGGCCTCACGGCCTCCCACTCCACCCCGGGCCTGACCGGCCTGGCACAACACCCCTGCAGACTCTGCAGCACACCAAGGCCTTCCATCTCGGCCTGATACGTGCCGCCTATGCCTGCCGGTTTTGCTTCGCCCAGCCATGGCGTCTCCACTCTATCCCTTCTTTCGCTCCCACTTACCCCTCCCCGTTGGCGCTGAGCCGTGCTCCCTCAAGGGCTGCAGAAGATAGCGCCAACCTTTCCCTTTCCCTCAAGAACCACTTACCACCACCACCACCAACCTTTCCCTTTCCCTCAAGAACCACTTATCATCATCATCATCATCGGCGACGATTTCATCTCCATTGACGTCATACGGAACCTCACGGCGACGGTGACGGCGACGACGACGACGACGCCGACGGCAGAAATCTGCTTTTGAGTGTCCATATAATTGCTATCGCAATAAAACTGTCAATGGCCGTATGCAGTATGTGCAAGTGAAAGCGCCCAATCGAGGGCGAGGGACGGGCGCTTTCAAGGGGAGCGAATGAACGGCGGACAGCATACGCGACTTATGTGCGAGTGAAAGCGTGCTTTCACGAGGAGCGAACGCACGGTGAGAAAGATAGATTGTGGTTGTGAAGAGGAAGAGGCGCTATTTTCTGCACGACGGAGAGCAAACGCGACTTCCCAGTGGAAGGGGAGTGGTGGGCGAGGAGGGCATCGAGGCACCCTAGACTGTGCGCGTGCGTGCCCGCGTCTCTTTTCGAAGATAGCGCCAACCTTTCCCTTTCCCTCAAGAACCACTTATCTTTCTTATGTATAATAAACACCTCCCCGCTCTCACACTGCGGCGCATGCGCGCAGCCTTGCCGGCCTCTGCATGCCGCCCACTCTCTCTGTGCTCTCGCCTGCCTCTCCACTAACAGTGTTGACAACTGACAACGGCGTTTAGCCGTTCGTCACGTAGCCAGCGTTTTGACAGCGGTTGTGTGCGGTCACACAAACAACGCGCGCAACTGTTATCGATGGCGGCGGCGTTTTTCCCGTGTTTGCGCCGAACGCGCGCGGCGTTGGTGACGTGTTTATGAAAAAACGTGCCAACCTTTGCCGTACACCCTATGGCGGTGTACCGTAGCAACCATAGAGCCATGGTCCCTGTGGTCAATATATAAATAAAAACCACCGGATCATATATATTTCTCTTTCTTTAATAGTTCAGATAACCAATTACACCATCATATCTTTATAGTCATAATTGGAAATACATAATTCCTAGCATACTACAGCTTCGCTGGTCTTGCATCTCCACCCGAGTGGAAGGGCTGACAGTTTTTTTTTCTTTTTTTTACATTTTGCGTTAGTTTCAGTGCACCAGAAAAATATATACTTAGTTGTTTTCTTGAATAGCTTAGTCACTTTCCTTTTTTTCATAAGGCTGAACGAACGAAGGTTTCTGATACCTATCACACCATGAGTTCATGTGCATTGCTATCTATATAGCAATGGCTTCTTTGTATTCTTCCCTTTGATGCAGAATTTAGTACCGTCTTTAAATGATGCAAAATGTTAGTGGGTTGTCTTCCAATACTCGCCGTAGTCGTCTAAATAGACAGCTAAGCGAACAACAGTCACTTTCGTTCCAATTCTGGCGAAGACAGCGTTGACAGTTTCGCGAAGACAGCGTTGATGTGGAAAACGATGTAGCCTACTTTGCTGTACACACAAGATGACGACTGCGCAGAATGCTTTGAAACTCGACGGGAAAGTGACCTGCACGCATGAAGACGCAGTCACGCTTTCTTCCACGTTGAATATAAGCTAAGTTGTGCGTTTAATAGTTTTGCACCCGCAAAGCGTTCAAACTTACACCGACAATACGTGGTTTTCCTAGCTTTTCTTGTCGACGCGACGTGATGTCATGTTGCAGAGACATCTTTCAAATCCGTTCCAATACATTCTGTGTAAGCTGCTTCCTGCTTAGCATTATGTGGAGACCGACTTCAATGCTAGCAGGAACTTGAACACATCCTTGCTGCGTCGGTTCAGACGATGCCGCCATAAAACCTCTGCGTGCGCAATGTCACGACATGATAGAGACAAGACTGATCACCTTTCGCAGCTTCCCAGTGGAGAATGCTGGACTCGCAGCTGGTCGAATCTTCCTCCACTGCTCAACAGGGGTGATGCTCATCATGTTGTCCAGCAAAGGGTCATAAAACGTGAACGCCTGCAATGCAAAACGTTATGGATAAAACCACGAATAATAGCATTTTTGTCGCCCTAACAAAGTACATCCCGACATATTTTCTCACCATGCACAGTTCAAAGCGCCGCTGCAACACCCTATCTACCAGGGCTATGCAGTATCGAAGATAAATGTATTAATGTGCAAGCATTCTTTGGCGAGTACCCCAGCTCCGTCACGCGGAAACTATGTCTCATATTTGTACAAACATTTGTAATTTTCCAAGTTCAGACATGTAATCGTTATGATAGTGTAAATGTGAATGATTCGTAGCTTTATAAGCGATAAGGAACAATATAAACAATTCATTAAAAATATTATACCCATAGAGATACATAGGGCTCATGTAGGGAATGCATGGGAAAGCTTACAGTAGAGGTGGGACAACTGGAATTCGGGGGTGGATCAACTTGAACTTTGTGGGCTGGCCAACTGAAATTTAGGGGTGGGTCAACCGAAATGTGGGGTTGAGCTAACTTGAAATTTAGAAGTGGGCCAACTTGAAATTGGGGCTTGGGGTAGGCAAACTGAAATTTGTTGTTGGGCCAGATCTTAAATTTGGGGTTGGGCCAACTTAAAACTTACGTGTGTAATTACGTGTGTAAACTTACGTGTGTAAAAAAAGATAAATTTAGGGGTAGGTCAGCTTGAAGTTTCGGTGTTGGCTTAACTGAAATGCGTGGTTGGGCCAAAAATATTGGGGGTGGACCTACTTAAATTTAGGGTAGGGCCAACTGGAAGTTTGTGTTGAACCTACTTAAATGGGCATGGGCCAAATTTCGAATTGGTCGAACCCCAAATTTCCCTTAAGCCAACACCAAATTTCAAGTTGCCCCAATCGCACATTTCAGTTTGCCCCCACCCCCTTATTTCAAGCTGGCTCACCCCACATTAAACTTTGCCCACTCCTAAATTTCACTTCACCCACCCACAAATTTCAAGTTGACCCAGCCCGAATTTCATATTGCCCAGCCCCAAATATCAGTTGGTTGACCCCTACTATAAGCTTCCCCATGCATTTTCTATAGAGCCCTATATATCTCTATGGGCATTCTATTTTCAATTTGTCTTTTTAGATTGTTTCTTAGCGCTTATAACGCACCAATCATCTACATTTACATTATCATCACAAATAACTCTCTTAAGTTTGCAAATTACGCATTTTTGTGCAAATACAGGGCATTATAATTTTCGCGTTACGGGACTGGGTTACTCGCCAAAGAATGCTTACGCATTAAAAAGCTCAGGTGGTCAAAATTAACCATGTGCCCCACACTATAGCATGCCTCATAATCAAATCGTTTATTTGGCTCCTAACACCGGAGAATTTAATTTTAATTTACTTAGTATGCATCTGTATTAATCTGTAAGCGTTCTTTGGCGAGTACCCCAGCCCTGTCACTCAAAACTGTAATGCCTTGCATGTGCACAAAAATCCTTTATTTGCAAAATTAAGACCTCTATCTGTTTCGCCGCAAAACGTTACCGACGTCGATTTGAAAGAACCACCGCACTAGCGCTTATTGACACAGGGGCCGCCGTTTCGGTGATCTGCGAGAACCTATGCCGCAAGATCAAAAAAGGGACCACGTCGCTCTCAGGACTAATGCTCCGTACTGCCAGCTCACAGTGCATTGTGCATTCAGCTGTGTGCACCACACGTTTGATTATTCAAGGTGAACTTTATGTCGTAAGGTTTTTCGTGCTGCCGTCATGCTCCCACGACGCTATTCTCAGATGGGACTTCCTTTCACGTCATCGCGCCATCATAGACTGCTCCCGTACAGAAGTGGTCCTTACGTCACTGCAAACCTCTCTTTCGATGGGTCATCTTCGCGACGCTCACAAATTTGTCGTTGCCGCAGACACAGATATTTACCCGCAAACGTCGACCCTTGTAACCCTGCCCTGTGCGGCCTCCCCAGATGGAACTGTTCCGTCTGCCCCTCCGCTGTCCCGGCTTACGACTGCCGTTTGCCGTACTTAAAGTTCAATCGGGTGCTACAAACATGTTAGCTTCCAACTGGCTCCCATCCTCCGTTACTTTACTTCGTGGAGAATCTTTGGGTCACACACAAGGTGTTGACTTCCTGTGCTCCCTCGAGTTTGCAGAGCACCAACCCCAACTTCAACTTAAACTTCAACCACAGAACACATATATGGCCAAACTATGTGCGGTAACTGCCTACACGGGGCCACACACTCTGGTGTTGCAATCCACCATGGGAATGATGATAGTTCAGCCACCATGGGAATGATGGGAGTTACATGAATCTGTCCGATCTTCGTGCTTGTGGATTTAGACGTTCATGTGACTTTGTTTATTGCGCTTCATATGCCTTCATTGTCGTAAATTTTCGAGCAATGTATACTTTTCGAAGTACAGAAGACGCTGCGAACACGCACAATCGCTACTAATTACAACGATCGAAACGCGCCAAGCGTCTCAATGCACTGGCTTGCCCGTGATAAATTCATAAGGGCGTTTTATCTTATGCGTCGAGGCGTTCGTCCATAGCGTAATGGTGTTATCATCGGGCTTCTCTTCCAGAGTTCCTGTGTTCGAATCCTGCTGTCGGACAATATTAATAATGTTTTTATTGTATATTTATTGTATGAAACTATGCACGAGGCTATACTTGGTTGTTTATTCTATGGATACACTGCGTTGGACCCTACGCTGTGCTGCGACTACCGAAGCGCTCCCTGTCGACGCTCGTTAGTGTCACAATTCAGTGCTTCGCGTCGCCGTTCATGACGATTATCACATCCGTTACATCCGTTGCCGGAAATCAGTTGTGAAACCCGAGATAAAACACTTTCGTGTTAAAAAATAGAATACCTAGAGAGATACAGAGGGCTCCATAGACTATGCATGGGGAAGCTTATAGGTGGGCCAAATGAGATTTTGGATCGGCCGACTTTAAATTTGGGTTTGGGCCGACTTGAAATTTGAAAGTGGTGTGAACTTGAAATTCGGCCGTGGGGCGTGGACAGACTGAAATTTAAAGTTGGGCCAACTTAAAATTTGGGGTGGGCCAACTTAAAATTTGCATGTGGGCTAACCTAATTTACGGCGGAGTCAACTCGCCAAGGTGTTGGGGGTGGTCCAAATTAAATTGGGGTTGGGTCAACTTCAATTTTGGTGTGGGCCAACTTGAAATTTCATTGTTGACCTACTTAAATTTGTGGATAGGCCAACTTCAAATTTGGGTGTGGGCCAACTAGAGATTTGAGGGTGGCCCAATGTCCAATTGAACGCTGCTGAGTGTACGAGTTATGAACAACTCGCGGGCAAGCGAGTGGCGCGTTGAGACGTTCAGCGCGTTTTCATTGGGCCTTATTGAGGCGCAGTTAGAACGCAGGTGAGAGCTTCCGTGGACAATGACGCGCATAACACAGGCTTGCGAAAGCGACAGCAAGGGTGACATGATAACGCGGCGATGCACTCGCCCCTCACGCGCTACTACGGCTGTTGGCGTACCCTTTCGACCTATCTGCTCCGTCGAGGTACGCTCGTACCAGGCGTTCCGGCTCAACTGGTATAATCGATTTGGAGGGGCCGGATGCACTGAAGAAATTTGACAATTGTCTACTAAAGCCTAAGCATTCTTTGCCACCGGGAAGGCCATGGATAGACCTGGCTAAGCTAGGAAAAACAAGCAAGCAAAAGCGAAGCCACAGCCGAGCCAATGAATGCTTGCGCATTAGTAGACAATTCTGTGAATTTCTGTGGCTTTTTACCTTTTTTCAACTGTCTTTAAAACTCATGGCATTCGATAGAGTAACCACCTCCTTGTTTACCTCTGGATACCTTGACATGATAACAAAGCATGCTGAATAGTTTTGGCGCTATTTAAGGACGCTGCAAGCAAGTACAGTCGTTTGCAGCAAATATTTCTTATAATACAGCTTTGGAGAGTCAGATATATGCTTATAAGTGTTCGAACAGTAGTACACAGCGTTTCTAAGTATCATGACTTCTCTCTTTTTGATTTCATTCTTTGCTGTTCAATATCGTTACGTAGCAGGTTTCTTTTCCAACGCCCCTATCCACTATGTTGTTTCCCCACCACGGTTTAGCACCCTTTCCTCTGCCGCTGTGTATACATCCGTCACGTAATATTTTCTGGTTGCTCCGTACACACTTGCACATTTTCTCCATGGTGAGTCGACAATTTTCAAAAGTTGCAAACATTTTGGGGGGTTTTCCAATGCCCTCTCAGGAGAATGCGAAAAACGAGTTTGTTGTCAAATTAAGGCGTTCACAGAGATAACGGCACCGTTTACAAGCCTACATTTTTTCGAAGTTTCTGCCGAAGAGCTGAGCGAGGCTAATGGCAGTCGGTATGCTTTTTAAAATGGAACATTATCTGTTGTTGTATCATGCCCCACCGTTACTTTGACTGACGTGTACAAAAACAAACCAAGATGCGCGTTTTCTAGGATCATGATCAGCGGCGCATATCGCTCCACCTGGAGCGTTAACATTCACCTATATTTACGCTAACTTTGAACAATGGTAGAAACTCATTATGTCTTTTTCATCATGATGATAATGAAAATACGAGCACCCCATTTGAAACGGAGTTGTGGTATATGGGACTAAGTCCATTCTTTCAACTTTCTTGTGAAACTTAAGCAGCTTGATACTCTACTGTATGTACCGTTCTTTGCAGACGCATAAAAACGGAAAGTGCACATGCTGATGTATTTTTTTATAAACAACCTTACGCCCCTAGACGTGGGCACCCTATTCATTTCGTAATATTGTCACCCAGCTATTACAGCTAGAATAGTTCACCAGCAACAGATAGGCAAAAAAACACGTCAGCCTTTAATAATGGCTGGACCTCGGAGAGCGCGCGCGCAACCACGAACTTCGTCGTTCTCGCCTCAAGGGGCCAGTGTCACCACGTGCCAACTTATTTCGCGTCATTGCTCCCCTCTCAAAAGCGACCGACCCGGTCGCTTCAAGGGCATGGGGCGAGCAATATGGGCAAGAGTGCCAACATGGAAAGAAAAAAAAAAACATACAGGAATGTACACAGTGCTGAAGCGGTTTGTGAGGGTTGCTTATCCCTCGCGTGCGTAGTACGGCTTCATCCGTACTACGTGGACGACTTCAGCACGGGGACGGCGTCGGTTCGAACTAGGATCAGAGCTTTGAGGCACCACCTCATAGTTCACATCACTGAGGCGGCGTACAACTTCGTAGGGGCCGAAATAGCGGCGCAACAATTTCTCCGAGAGCCCACGGTGTCGGATAGGTGTCCACACCCACACGCGGTCGCCTGGTGAGTACTGGACGTTCCGTCGGGTCCGGTTGTAACGGCAGGCGTCGGTATTCTGCTGGGTGCGGATGCGATTCCGAGCAAGCTGGCGAGCTTCCTCCGCTTTCTCGACGAACTCCTCAGTGGTGTCATTACTTGTGGCTCCGTGGTCTACCGGGAGCATGGCGTCTAAGGGGGTTGTAACGCGACGTCCGTAAACGAGCTCGAATGGTGTAAACTCGGTGGTTTCCTGCACAGCGGTATTGTAAGCAAACGTCACGTATGGCAAAATTTCATCCCATGTCTTGTGTTCCACATCAATGTACATGGATAGCATGTCGGCCAATGTTCTGTTCAGGCGCTCTGTTAAGCCGTTAGTCTGGGGATGATAGGCTGTGGTCCTTCGGTGGTCAGTATGCGTCAGCGTGACGACTTGTTGCAACAACTCCGCTGTAAACGCTGCACCGCGATCAGTAATGAGCACAGCGGGTGCACCGTGACGAAGCACGATGTTGTGGACGAAGAAGCTGGCGACTTCAGCAGCAGTTCCCCGCGGCACAGCTTTTGTCTCCGCATAGCGAGTTAAATAATCGGTTGCCACGATTATCCACTTGTTTTGCAAGGAAGACGTGTGGAACGGACCAAGAAGGTCCATTCCCACTTGCTGGAACGGCGCCGGAGGCGGATCCAAAGGCTGAAGGAGGCCGGCAGGCTTGACGGGTGGGACTTTACGCCTCTGACAGTCACGACACGTTCGCACATAGCGCTGAACCGACGAAAATAGGTGTGGCCAATAGTATTTCCGCCGTATGCGCGCTAATGTCCTCGCGAAGCCTAAGTGGCCGGCACAGGGATCGTCGTGACACGCCTGTAAAACTTCCTCGCGCAGCGCAGTCGGAACGACGAGAAGGAACGTTTCTTGGCTGTTCTCGAAATTTTTCTTGTACAGGACATCGTTCCGCAGGCAGTACGATGTCAATCCTCGTGAAAGTGGGCGTGGGACAACAACGTCAGCTCCCTCGAGATATCGGATGACTGGAAGCAGTTCAGAGTCTGCACGTTGGTAGTCAGCCATGCGCACCACGTCGACGACATCAAGAAACGGAAAATCTAGCTCCAAGTCGGAGGATGTCGAGGGAATAGGAGAACGTGACAAGCAGTCAGCGTCGCTATGCTTACGGCCCGATCTGTAGACAACAGTCATGTCGTATTCCTGGAGGCGGAGGCTCCAACGAGCGAGGCGACCTGACGGGTCTCGTAGATTGGCAAGCCAGCAGAGCGAATGGTGGTCACTGATCGCTCGAAATGGCCGGCCGTATAAGTAAGGTCGGAACTTGCTGATGGCCCACACGACTGCTAAACATTCTTTTTCGGTGGTCGAATAATTAGCTTCTGCTTTTGTGAGACTACGGCTCGCGTACGCAATTACACGTTCTGCGCCGTCTTGCCATTGAACCAGAATAGCCCCGAGTCCTACGTTGCTTGCGTCTGTGTGAATTTCAGTTGGCGCGGTGTCATCAAAATGCGCCAGCACTGGAGCGGATTGAAGGCGTTTGCGCAATTCGGTGAAGGCCAGCTCTTGGTCTTCCGTCCACGCAAAGGGCACATCTTGTCGCGTCAGTCTCGTGAGAGGTTCAGCAATCCTCGAGAAGCCTTCAACGAAACGGCGGTAGTAAGCGCAGAGGCCCAGGAACCGCTGAACAGCCTTCTTGTCTTTAGGGTGAGGAAACTCGGCAACGGCAGCGAGCTTTTCTGGGTCTGGTCGTACTCCTTGGGAGCTGACCACGTGGCCTAAAAACTTGAGTTCCCGGAAGCCAAAGTAACATTTTTCAGGCTTGATGGTGAGGTTTGCCTTGCGTATTGCGGTAAGGACACTTCGTAGTCGGGTGAGATGTTCATCGAACGTGCTGGAAAACACAACAACGTCGTCAAGGTACACTAGACACGTCTGCCACTTTAGTCCGATGAGTACAGTGTCCATCATTCGTTGAAACGTAGCAGGAGCGGAACAGAGACCGAAAGGCAGGACTTTAAATTCGTATAGCCCGTCGGGAGTCACGAAGGCGGTTTTTTCACGGTCACGCTCGTCCACTTCGATTTGCCAGTACCCTGACTTTAGGTCTAACGAAGTAAAGAACTCAGCATGGCGCAGACGGTCCAAAGCGTCATCGATCCGTGGCAGGGGGTAAACGTCGCGTTTGGTGACTCGGTTAAGCCGTCTGTAGTCAACGCAGAAGCGGAGCGTGTTGTCTTTCTTTTTTACTAGCACGACAGGGGACGCCCACGGACTTGTCGACGGCTGGATGACGTCATCATTGAGCATTTCTTCAACTTGACGCTTAATCGCCTCCCGCTCCATAGGTGACACGCGGTACGGGTGCTGACGAACAGGCCGCGCCGACTCCTCTGTAACTATCCGGTGTTGCGTAATGGAGGTGCGCTGGACTCTAGATTCTGTGGAAAAACAGCCAGAGAATTCTGTCACTAGGCCCAGTAGCTGATTCTTCTGTACATCTGCTAAGTCAGCATTAATGTGGACGCGGGTACTCAGGCTGGCGTGAGTTGTTACATCCGGTGAGGTCACTTGTAACGTGCCGACGTCGGAGAAGTCAGCAATGCCGTTCAGAAAGGCCACAGCTGTACCTTGAGGGACGTGCTGATACTCATGGCTGAAATTTGTCAGCAAAACTTGCGAGCACTTATTCTGTATTCGAACAAGGCCCCGGGCGATGCAGATGTGTCTTTCGAGCAACAGCGGGATATTTGCCTCGGCAATACCCTCATAGTCGTCGAATGCGTCGCAGGTTACGAGGGTCAATACGCTGCTCCTTGGCGGCACCGTGATGTTCTCGTCGACAATCCTCAAGGCGTTGACATACGTGTCGTCAGTGCTGCTCCCTGCTAAGGCCTGCGCCGTTGAAAACGTTACCAGCGACTTTTGTAGGTTTTTCACGGCTCCATTAGCCTGCAGAAAGTCCATTCCCAGAATTAGGTCCCTCGAACAGCTTGGGAGGATAACGAAATCTCCGAGGTACGTAAACCCACGAATGCTCACTCGCGCTGTGCATCTTCCTACCGGGGTTAGCAGATGGCCGCCTGCAGTGCGAATCTGCGACCCAGTCCACTCGGTAGAAACTTTCTTCAGCTTGCAGGCAAGGTCCATGCTCATAACTGAGGTGTCCGCTCCAGTGTCGATTAATGCTGTTATGTCTTCGTCGTCTACGGTGACGGGAATGTTCGACGTTATTACCTCTCGTACGGTGTTTGACTGCGTCTGTAGGTCTGCGTCGTTCTGTTTTCGTCGTTGTCGTCGTAGTGGAGGATCTTGCGCACAGTCGACGTCAGCGGCCTCACCTCCGGAGGTCGCTGAACTCAGTTTTCCCGAGCCGCCGGGCTTGGCGAGCGGCGTCTGAGAGCGCCGCGAGAGAAGGCTTGGCTTGGTGATGGTGACCTGTAACGAGCAGGAGACGACGAACGGGGCTCGTGCCATCGTTGATCACCATTGCGACGATTCGCGACGAAACTCTCTATTTCCGGCGGCCGCTCACCAGGTCGTGGACGAGGTGCATTTGGTGCGAATCCTCGGAGCCCCACATGACGATAAGGACACATTCTGTAGATGTGCCCGGCTTCGCCACAATGGTAACAAAGGGGCTTGTAGTCTGCGGTGCGCCAGACGTCGCTCTTCCTAGTTCTTGCTTCTGCGATGTGCGGTGTGCTGCGAGGCCTGAAGCTAACGTCCAATTGCTGAGCGGGGTGTACCATGCTATACGCGCTTGAGGGTGGTGGACGACGTACTGCTTCTGCGTAACTCATTTCAGGACGCGGTCTCTGCTGTGGTGCCTCGTACTGTTCAGGAACATGGACGGCCTGTCGGACCTCGGCGCGCACCATTTCCGCAATGGAAAGTTGTCCCGCAGAGGCAGCGGTCGTCTGCATCTTCTGCAGTTCCTCCTTGATGACAGCCCTGATGAGTTCTCGCAAGGCGCCGACGTCGTTGCCGAGGGTAACGGCAGAGAGCTCCCTTGAAATCACGGCGTCACGGTTGTATTGCCTGGCCCGCTGTTGAAGGGCCTTTTCTATAGTGGTGGCTTCGTCGTGGAACTCTGCCACTGTCGTCGGCGGATTTCGAATGAGGCCAGCAAAGATTTCCTCTTTGACGCCGCGCATTAGGTGGCGCACCTTCTTTGCTTCAGTCATAGAGGGGTCCGCACGTCGGAAGAGCCGATTCATGTCTTCTACGTACGCCGTCACTCGCTCATTCGGGCCTTGAATTCTCGACTCCAGTGCTAACTCCGCCCTCTCCTTCCGGTCCGCCCTGGCGAAGGCATTGAGGAACTGCCGACGAAATTCTTCCCATGACGTCAGTGTCGCCTCGTGGTTCTCAAACCATATTTTAGCGGAATCTTCAAGAGCGAAGTACACGTAGCGAAGCTTACGCTCGTGGGTCCAGTCGTTGACGTTGGCGACCCGGTCAAAATGGTCAAGCCAGTCGTCGGCGTCCTCTGAAGCACTCCCGTGGAAATGATTCGGCGTCCGGATCTGATTGACGACCACGTGCGATGCTGCAGTAGCGGCAGGAGGTGGTTGGTTCGTCATTCTACTTCGTTCGGGTAGCAGACCGTGCTGTGGCTGGAGTCCCTGGAGACGCCGGCTGGTACGTACGTGCACAGGGGTAAGCTCGTCCGAACTACTCGCCGGGCTTAGGTCTGGGGTACGCTCCGGAGATCTTAACATCGACCGTACCCAGCACTTCCACCAGAAATGTCACCCAGCTATTACAGCTAGAATAGTTCACCAGCAACAGATAGGCAAAAAAACACGTCAGCCTTTAATAATGGCTGGACCTCGGAGAGCGCGCGCGCAACCACGAACTTCGTCGTTCTCGCCTCAAGGGGCCAGTGTCACCACGTGCCAACTTATTTCGCGTCAATATGCAGATTATGCACTGAAGTTTAGTGTGGGACAAGTACGAACATGTGCAAACGAGTACGCACTAAAATAAGACGCCAATCGGTTTTATGATTGGACCATAAAGCAGTGCATCGTAGCGGGCATAAATAAAGTATGGAAACATTGTTCATTGCGAAACGTGCCTGCGTTTATCTAACGCAAGTCAAGTCGGCCCCATTGACTGTGGCGGAATGGCAATAAAATACCTGATGATAATGTCGAAAATATTTCCATGTTAATAGAGCACACTTGAAAGGAACGGCTGGCGGGAGAGAAGAAATATCAAACTATAAGATTGCAGCGGAACTATAGCTGGCGGAGCCATAATTTAAAAACAGTTGTATCGAAGTATTTTAAGATACCTTTAAGATACAAATTGTAAGTATCATATCGCTAACTAAGAATCTGCCAGTATATTATATCTCGACTTCAAAAAATTGGAGGACGCTTAAGCTCCGCCTTTAAGAGTGGAATGCTATCGCGTTATCGAGCCCCGTTCGCATCGCATTTTTCTTTGTGACTAGGCTTCACTGCAACACCTAACGTGGTAAAGCCAGCTTACAAAGACCAAGCTTACACAGATCCCGTTAAAGTCGGCTTCACTTTTAAACAAAAATGCATTGATGGGAAGTCTTTTTTCCAGGGGCATATAAGTCGTCTTATATTAAAATGTGAAGGCCCTAGGACGTTTTTTTTTATATTTTATTGTTTGCTATTGCCCCGACGCGCGCGCGTGTCCAAAGCGCATTAGACAGGCGAAGTCTAAGGATGCGAGGATGCGGCCGAGGATGCGAGCGCCATCTGGATATAATTTTCCCAAGTAATATACCCGATCGCGCCGCTGTTGGTATGGTAGAAATGCTAGAAAAGAGGTTTGTGTTTGAGTTTCCTCGTAACAGAATTATGTTTTCCCGTACATTCAAATTACAGTCCGACGCCACCATGTTCGTAGGTTGTGACCAAGTCGTACTTAACCATTTAACTCAGGATTTCACTGTGAGAAATTATTATTATTTTTTTTTTTGACTGACACTTTCGCCACGCGGAAGGTCTGCGCGGTCGGGGTGGTTCTGGATGATTTTCTCCTTGACTAAAACCTTGCGGCACGCAGAGGGCCTGCGCGGTGGGGGTGGTTCGAGATAATTTTTTCCGCCACGGACGCCGAAACCTACGCCGACGCCGGATTTTCTGCGACACTGGGCCCTTAACGATATCGCGTTAATACTTTTTGGCTCAGTATCTTGTATCTGTATCGCATTAGAAAGTATCTTTGCCCAGCCCTGTTAAACTGAATACACATTGAACTGAGTGCGATGCCTTTCGATGAATACCTGTACTTCCCCAGATGTATGCGCCATTACGCGAAAATCCGTCGTTCTTGCCTGCCTGAACTCTCAGATGGTGCCAAAAATGGCTGACGGCGCAAAGAGTAAGAAGACATCAAAAATGCTCGGATTGACCTGGAGGTTCCTGTAAAGAAAGTAAATTAATGTTTTTGAAAAGAAAACTTGGTAAATTTCGATCTGGGTTGGAATCGAACCCGAACCTCTGGGGTGCGAGATGAATACGCTTCCCCGACGACACGGTGGCTCCCCGGTTCTCGTTGACTAAATGTGTGCCTAACGGGGAGGAGGTGGCGCCACGTCATCAGTGTATAAAATGTATGCATAAAGTAAATGTTACAGAGGCACTTCAGTCTCCTAACGTACATTGAAAGCGAAATCATTCTGGATGTGTCGACTATATCGACGTCCATACTAGTTCGATCTCCATGTGACATGGCACTGTCACATTACGTATTCACTTGGTCATGTGACCTTGCAAATGAAGGTTCTTACTTGTTCACGTGACCATGTCACATGACGTGATCACTTCGTCATGGGCTCCCCTTGGGCAACGTCAGTTATAGGGTTGGCGCCTGACAAAGGTGCCAGCATGTAACAAAGGAGCGGTGACAGAGCGGATGGGACGCGTTAAACGCCGCATCCCTATTTGCTAAAAGATTGAAGAAACAATGTGTGCGCGAGCTTTTGCTCGGGAGTAACTCATGGTCATGAACAATTGCCCAATGACTGTTGTCTATGGGAAGTCGCACTGTAGTCTATGACGTCAAAGGCAGGACATATTAGGGAGACCTGGAAGTCTCAAATTAGATTGAGGGGCACTTTGTACGAGATTGCGGGCAGCGGAATAGTATTTAGCTTGCATATCTAATGCAGCATTGTGTCACATTGCTAGCATTTTCTTGCCATCTTCAAAAACTGTCGCATAGTCCCAACGCAAGGCCTATAATCATAATTAACTCCTTGGCTTCTAAAAATATTTCTTGAGGAGAAATAAATTTACTTCGGTTACGCATTAATTTTGTCGTCAACTATTCATTTTTGCTCTAGCTTTTTTGCAACCCTTTCTAGGTTGGTTTTTCATGCACGCACCTCGTCGTTCTTGCCTCGCTGCATCCGAACCATCAACTTAAAGAAAATAATTTGTCAGGCAACGTTATTCAAACAACTCAGTTCAATATTTGTTTATAGTTTTTTTTTTCTGAAATGTACTCACCCTTCTGTTTGGGAGGGATGGGAAATCCTTTACTAGAACCTGCTTCACCAATTCGGGCTCGGCGACAAACAGTATGAGCTTGTTAGACTCGAAGGCCCTGCACGTAAAGGTAGTAATAAAAAAGTCGCAGTTTCACCACAAAATGCGAAGCATCGATTGCGATAGCAAATTGGTAGACAGCTATTCGAAGTGAGGATAGTAGCTTTGTCGGCCGAATAAGCTTGTAAACAATCGCTTACAAACTAAATTAACGAGCATGGTGTCACACGCGCACAAGCAAACATGGACACATCTCACTCGATGACCGCGGAAGCTCGCTGTCAAAACGCTGGAGTGTGGAAACGTGGCGGCAGCAGCGAACGATTTGACCTTCATGCCGGCTCTCGCTTCAACGCCAACTAAACGGCGAAAACACAGCGCACATGAAGCTATCACCACTCGGCGCACTCTGTCCCCATCGCAGATCGCGTGGCCATACGCAGCAGCCGCCGAAGTCCCTCCTCCCCCCTCCCTCCCCTCCCCTCGGTGCCTTTCGCCGTTTCTTGCGCGCGACAAGAGACGACGTGCTTCCTCACTCCTATATTTCCTTGCACGCGCGAGATTGAGCCACCACGATGCATCGTCGGCTCACCCTCGCAAGTCTTACACTCACACATTTATCATACGGGGCGCGCGGACGATATTATCGCCCTCGGACTTTATGCGGAAGATCACGGCGACGGTACAAATGCGCCTCGAATGTTGATACGCAAGTAAACATGGTAACAAAAAAAAAAAATAAACAGCATGAAAAATCTTCGTGAGTGCTGCGAAGTGCTTTTCGAAGCACTCCCTTGTTTTTTTACCACCAACCAAACACGTATTATAAGTATTTAAATTTCAATTTTTTTACCACCAACAAAACACGTATTATAAGTATTTAAATTTCAGGACCTGTCCATAGGCACATGTGTGTCTCCGTTCCAAATCAATTTTATAGGGCACTGTCACCCTCGGAGGGCAGCAATGAAGACGTGGGGTCTTTATTGCAATATTATGGAAAAAAAAAGGACCGCACAAAGAGCGATGGAACGAAGAACGCTATAGGCCTAACGTTAAGAGACTGCAGGAAGAGAGCAGTGTGGATCAGAGAGCAAACGGGGATAGCCGATATTCTAGTTGACATTAAGCGGGAAAAATGGAGCTGGGCAGGCCCTGTAATTCATAGGATGGATAACCGGTGGACCATTAGAGTTACAGGATGGATACCAAAAGAAGGGAAGCGCATGCAGTCGAGGACTGCAGAAAACTAAGCGGGGTGATGAAGTTAGGAAATTTGCAGGCGCAAGTTGGAATCAGCTAGCGCAAGATAGAGCACAGCACGGGCTCGGGCTTACCCGAAAGCCCGGGCCCGGCCCGGCCATACCCGAAAGCCCGGGCCCGGCCCGGCCCATGGGCCGGGCCGGGCCGGGTAGGGCAGTTTTTTCACGGGATGGGGCCGGGCTCGGGCACGGCATGTGCTTTTTCACCCGGGCCCGGGCCGGGCTCGGGTTTTTTGACACGGGCCCGGGCCGGGCTCGGAGTTTCTGGTGGTGCGCATGTAACGTGCCGCGAGTTATCCTCGGGCTTCTCGACTCCGAAAAGCATGTCTTTTTCGGTCTCGGGCCGGGTTCGGGCCAGTTACGCCTCCGCCAGTTACGATGTTTAAGAACAAGATAAAGATGTTAATAGATGGAGTATGTGCAACGGCTTTAGTGGACACTGGTGTAACCATTTCTGTTATGAGTCGTTCCTTCAAAGATCGCATCGGCCAAAAAGTTATGTTTTCTTGGCACGAATCTACAAGCTTTCGTGGTGTCGGCGGAGAAATACTTCATCCTCTGGGAGTTTGCGTCGTTCACCGGTCATCGTTCTTCTCACTCACGCGTGCGTGCAACATTTTGTATATATGGGTATACATACATATACGGACACACAACGCCATCTATTGAGCAATTCATAAACTAGAGGTGGCTACATACTACTACTACTACTACTACTACAACTACTACTACAGAGGAGGGAACGACCCGCACCCTAAGGAGCTTCGCCCCTAAAATAGGGAGAGAATGATTACTGAGTAATCGTGGGACGATGTACAGCTCTCTCCAGCAATATGAACCAGATCATATGCGGTTCGGCTTTGTCTGCACAGCTCCGTCGAACCCCCCCCCAGTCAACTCAACCACCTCATAAAATTTAGGTTGTGGTGGCATCTATATAAAATAAAAAGTACAAGCAGAAATTCGTAAGCTGTTGCTTTTGAGATTTGGCAGCGTGCGTAGCTTGTGACTCCAACCGCAATATTTCGGACGTTGTGTATGCAACGAATACATGCACCCACTCCTGTTAAGCCTAAAGCGCCAAAATATTGCTAACGAATCTTGGAAGCATCTTCAATAATAATTATAATAATAAGAAGAATTGTCACAAAAAGTTTGCTGTCGGAGCATGAGACAAATATGACGCAATTACGTGCATTGTTTGGGAAGGAACGGGCTAAATTTAGATCGTACAGGACTGTGACTTGACAGATCCGAAGTTTATACGGTCACTTCGATGGCTGCCTCCATGTTCCTCTACGTGGAGCTCCTCCTAAAATAGACACGCTCGCAAGAGCGTTAGCGCCGGTTACGTGCTGATCATAGGCAGTGTGTATCACGCACTGCTATCGCTAAGTCCTCACGCTCACTGCTATATAAACGCTATGTACCAGGCGACAACTTCATGTGGCAGCGCAGCAAAAACTGCGGTGCCGAGGCACACATGTTTTTACTGCGCATCTGCATGTAGTCCGCGAATGTAAGCAACTGGAGCCTCACTACCGTAAAACAAATACCACTTATTACTTTTACCTTTTTTTTTAAGATTTGTTTTCTAAATAAAAAGCTTGCTTAGGAAAATAATCCCCGTTTCTCGCTGTTCCTAGTTTTCCGGCTTTCTGATCAGGTCGGCACCACTTGGCGTCATAATTAACACAAAAGCAAAAGCTCCGCACGTGCGAGCGCGGGCGCGTAGCAAAGCTACGCGCCCGCGGCTGTGCAACCACACAAAGTTGTCGTCGGCTATATAATGCTGTCACTGCTGTCACATGCGTACGTTTCAAAACGTTGACGAAAGCACTGCCTGGCTCCACCCGCGCCAGCGTAGCACGTAATTCTCCATATGCGCAACGCTCTCCCGTGTCGGTGAGCACGAAAGCCCGCGCTCTTGCAAAATAAAGCTTTCTGAAATTAACGCTTAGCAACCCGAAATTAAGCCAACGTTTAACGTGCGCTTCAATTCATAGATGACCTGAACTGCACGTGCACAAAGTTTCAGCTGGAAACATCACTACGTTCTCTCACAGCGACAATTTAAAAGCTGTTTGAATTAAAGCACTGCACGGGCTCGGGCTTACCCGAAAGCCCGGGCCCGGGCCGGGCTCGGGTTTTTTGACGTGGGCCCGGGCCGGGCTCGGACTTTCTGGTGGTGTGCATGTAAAGTGCATCGAGTTATCCTCGCGCGTATCGACTCTGAAAAACATGTTTTTTGCGGTCTCGGGCTGGTTTCGGGCCGGGTTCGGGCCGGGCTCGGGCCGGGCTCGGGCCGGGCTCGGGCCTAAGGTAAAGGGGTGGCGGGCCGGGCCGGTTTCGGGCCGGTTTCGAGCCGGGCTCGTGCCGGGCTCGGGCCTAAAGTAAAGGGGTGGCTGGCTGGGTGGGGTGGGTAGCGTAGATTATTTCCGGGCCCGGGCCGGGCCCGGGCTGAAAAAATCGGCCCATGCAGTGCTCTAGTTTGAATACTCTAACGGGCGCTTTTGTGGCTCCCGCTGCACTTTAATCAATGCTTAGTCGTGACTCTCTTAATTACTTGACAAGCCCTGAACTTTGCAGCATGTTCTTTCAAGGAAAAGGCTTATGAAACAAGAAATACAGAAATGTGGAACGTTCCTTACTTTCGTACTAATTATGGTTTTCAGATGCTTCGATGTACTCTTCCGCGAATTCTAAATGATTACATTAGCAAAGGTATAGATGTCTCTCATTTAAGTGTCGCAGAATTAGCGGCTCTTTTTGTTGTATAAACTATGTAGCAATTTATTTAAGTGCAGAAGACTGCAGCAGGTTTCTTTGTTGTATAGGCTATGTATAAACCACGTTTTCAGTTTTCCTTTATGACATGATCTTTACGTAAAACAATGTGACAGTTTAAAAAAAGTGTATGATAATGTGATGTCCTTCAGCTGCTGCCATTGTTTCACAAAGGGGGTGGAGGATCCCTCAAGCCGTTATTTGAACGGCTTTTCCCTCCGCCTCCTGTTACACTGTACTGTGACGAAGCAAATGAAGCAGTCAATCAATCAAGTACAAACTAAAATCCTACAAAGCAATTTTAAATTCGATATAGCGACTTATTCGCTTACAGCAAGGCTCTGTACAGAGGCACATCCAGATTAGTACAGCATTATTAATTTACTTTGGCTCCTTAAGTGAAGCTCGAAGTTTTAAATTTCGTCAGCACGTTCTTTATACTGCGTTCCTATTTGTAGAAACTTTCAAAGCAATGCACCGAGTGGCTCTTACGCGCTGCCTCTTTGGATTCCGGAACTTGATCGGCAAGCCGCTAACGGAACTTTAATATTTTCACACTGCACACCCAGATAACTTCACACTTTTATAGCTTGCACATGCATTATCCTCATCACTCCCACATACGCTCGAATTCTCAATACTATGCGATTTTTTTTTTTTTTGGGGGGGGGGGGGGTGGATAGTGCCAAGTGTTTCTATTTCAGCGTTAGCCTTCTTTTGTTGAAGCATATTTAATTGCATCATTGCTTGGCTGAAAAAAAAAACAGAAATAAAGCACTGTAATACGCTCTAGACAAACTATTATAAAAGATAGCTATTCTTCAAATATACATGTTAAAAAATTGCTACTGCATATTCGTTGTACAAAACTTCATTCTCTTTCAATTCAAGACTATTTGAAATGCGATAGAAAGAACTTATCTTACCCAAAGACCTTGCCATATTTCCGATACCGTGCATCGTCAATGTCGTGGATTGACTGTAAAGCAAGCATAAATAAAGAAAATTTAAATCAGCAACTGCCGTCACAATAAAGCTTTGTTCTTTACATATTACAACAAGTCTTCAAGCCAAGGTCTTCTGAACCGCCTTCGTTTTCTGCGCTAAGCCGCATTTTGGGCTCTTGTCAATAAATGAACGGGATACTTGTTAACAAGGGGAATAAGACTGTCACGTTTACGCTGCAATCCACTATGCCTCGGAGCACAGGACGATGGTATATCGAGAAAAAAGTTGTCGCAGTTTCACCTGAAAGGCGAAGCATCAATTGCGATAGCAAACTTGTAGAGAGCTATATGGAGTAATGATATTAGCTTTATCAGCTGTATAAACTTGGACATGCAGCAGCATCGGCAACACGCAGAACTGTTGTCGACGCCATCGGCGTTTTGCCCGCGTTCGCTCAAAATGCGTGCGGCGTTGGTGACTGTTGCCGGAGTCTCTGATATAAAAAAGTTGTCGCAGTTTCACCCGAAAGGCGAAGCATCGATTGCGATAGCAAATTTGTAGAGAGCTATACGGAGTAATGATAGTAGCTTTATCAGGTGTATAAACTTGGACATGCAGCAGCACCGGCAACACGCACAACTGTTGTCGACGCCGTCGGCGTTTTGCCCGCGTTCGCCCAAAATGCGTGCGGCGTTGGTGACTGTTGCCGTAGCCTCTGATATAAATAGGCACTAGATAGATAAGTGGTTCTTGAGGGAAAGGGAAAGGTTGGCGCTATCTTCTGCAGCCCTTGAGGGAGCAAGGCTCAGCGCCAATAAATAGGCACTTGGTGCGGCCGCAGCTAAACGCCGCCTCCCTCCCTCCCCCACGGACTCTCGCGCGTCGGAAGAAGGCGCGTTTGCTCTACATATATGGTGATTGTAAAGGAGGAAAGAGACGCCTACTTCTGAAGCCCTTAAGCGAGCACGGCGCAGAACGCGCGTTTGTTCTCCGCCGTGCGTTCACTCCCCGTGAAAGCGCGCGCCCCTCGCGCCCTTTCACTCGCACATACAGCGTTCGGCGCGCGGCGACGATTTCATCTTCATTGACGTCATACGGAACCTCACGGCGACGGCGACGGCGACGGCAACGGCGACGGCGACGCCGACGGCAGAAATCTGCTTTTGAGTGTCCATATAATTGCTATCGCAATAATAGGCACTGCGTGCCGCAGCTAAACGTCGCCTCCCTTCCCTCCCCCTCCCCCACGGCCTCTCGCTCGTCGGAAGAAGGCGCGTTTGCTCTACATACATGGTGATTGTGAAGGAGAACAGAGACGCCTACTTATGCAGCCATTAAGCGAGCACGGCGCAGAACGCGCGTTTGTTCTCCGCCGTGCGTTCACTCCCCGTGAAAGACGCGCCCCTCGCGCCCTTTCACTCGCACATACAGCGTTCGGCGCGCGGGGCGCTGAGCCGTGCTCCCTCAAGGGCTGCAGAAGATAGCGCCAACCTTTCCCTTTCCCTCAAGAACCACTTATCATCATCGGCGACGATTTCTTCTCCAAATGACGTCCTACGGAACCTCACGGCGACGGCGACGGCGACGGCGACGCCGACGGCAGAAATCTGCTTTTGAGTGTCCATATAATTGAATAAAACAGAGTACTGAACTATGACTAAACTTTGGCGGTGCATGCCTCTGCCTCAGCGTAGAGCAGGAAACGAATATCAAAATTTAATAGCTGCAAATGTCATAGATGGCTATTTCATAACTAAGGGCCACAAAACAAATCGAAAGTATTTTTGAACTTAGGTGAGTGGATTATTTTTTGTACAGTAAAATAGATAGTACATTTTAGGTTTGCACTGCACACTAGGCAGCTCTGATTAACCGCGTGTGTAAGCATTATTTTTCGACTGGACGCGCAATCAACGTGCAACATTTACCAATTTATTGAAAATTTCATTGCGCAGTATTCTTCACATTTATAACCAAATGTCGTAGTGATGGCTTTCTCACCATATGCTCTTATGAATTGATCTCCGAGACTAGCATAATCTCGAAGTCAACTTAAAAGAATGTCTACATGCATGTCAAACTGGGCGGTAAAGGCATTCTTCGTCCTTTTCAATGGCATATTACATGTTGAATAGAAAATTCTCACATTGATTGTGACTTACTTTGTAGAAAAGCTTCAACGAAGGACCAAATATGAGGGCAAATGGCTCTGATGGAATGTTTTGGTTCTTCCAGTAGTTGCGATTCCGAGAAGCATAGCTGCAAAATTAGTGAATAGTAAATAAATCCATATCAAAATACTCAATAAATTTGCCTCCGCGTACAGTCAACCTTTTCGAAACCAATCTAATATCGCAGAGACTTTTTGTATTTTACTAAAAAACATTATCTTGCACATCGTAACAGAAAAGCGATCAAAAGGGCAATCAATTTTTTAGAAATTTCCATCGCCTATTTTAGCAATAGTGCTGGTTACACGTGTATGTGGCGTTAAGTATTCCTCGGCTTCTACTGTATTTAAACACTGTTTCAGTGTTTTGCTATGCCTAATGTGTTTCTAATGGAAAATGTCTAAGAATAAAAGACAACTCCTGTGAAGCAATAATTATTTAACAAGATCGAATAATAAGTGCGATGTCATGAGCTTTAGTTCGTCACAAAATTTAGTTGGTGCTACAAACTTTGTGCTCTGATGGTCTGCACCTTGCCATGTGCACGGAACTCAAGTTTTAGGTTCTGAGCTTTATCCGTGGTTTATTGCGCTATAATCATGGCTAGCGTCGGCTTGGAGAATAAATGACCAAGGATCCCAAAAAGCGTCGCATCTGGCTCAATGGCCTCCACCTTGCAAAAAAAGAACCTGGAAATAAAATTAACCCGGAGGCCTCCACTGAGGCGTCCCTGAACCCACTGTGCATTTCATGGGGATTGAGGAATGCGCCAGCGCCATTGCGCGGGCTTCACCTGTCGGCCGTCCTCCGCCTATCTCCTCCCGCTTCCAACCGGTTTCAGCGGTGGCGCTCCACTCGCGGTGTTTTGAGATGGGGGCGCCTGACGTCACTGCGCGGCCGCGTTCTGCTGCGAGTTGCTGAGCGTGGCGCTCTTATCTCCGGGACCAGCGCAGGGTACGCACACCCGTGAGCAAAAGTATACGGACGACAGTGTCGCCGAAAAAGCTTACTTCCTTTGTAATTAACACGCATAAACTGAAATTGACGAGTACACTGAAAAGTTCGCAATGCCAAGTTTGCACCGCAGTCCTCAATTTGAAGTTGCATTCGTAGGCAGTTGAAAAAATCGGCTTTATCGCGGAATCCCTGGTCCGTATACTTTTTCTCACTGGTGTACATGCTTTCCTCTCGTCCGCCGACACCTTTGTGACTAGTACTTGAGCTCTCGCACGGTGCCTTTGCCCGTGCGGGGAGCGCGTACTTTGTGCTGATCCTTTCCTGACGCTTAGCGAAAGAACGGTGCCTAGTGCTCGCGCAGGGTCGTACCGTGCCGAGGCGCACTTGCCGAAGGCCCAAGCCGAAGGAGATTGCCCGAGCTCTCGCGAGTTGACCCATTGGTTATCGCCAGAGTAAGTAGCATAGCCGCCGGGACTTTTCCTAGCGTGTGTCCAAGCGTGAGCCTGTGCTCTCGCAGCGAGGTACGATAGGCGCCCATTCCTGTATTTTCGCCCTGGGTGCAGGACCCCTTTGGCTCCTCGCCGCCCTGGCGTTTGTGCAGTGCAGGTGCCGCCGGTGACAATAAACGGTTTCCGTTAACTCAGGGCAATACTGTGTTCTTGCGTGCGTCGCTCGCTAGCCCCTTGCGGCCTGAGCTCGCGTGCAGCGGTGCTGGAGGTGACGGCTGACACGGCCCTGTGGCTCGCTAAGCTCGAAACCGCGGTGGTCGTTCTCCTGTGGGACCCTAAGACCCCACAATGTTCAGGATTTTCAAGCCCACAATTCAGTTTCAGTTTTAAGGAAGTTGACATGGCTCACGTTTCTCGTAAAAAAGAGACTCGAGGTTAAGTATATGTCAGTTTACATCGCTGGGTTCATCTTCATTAGCAGAAAAAGACTACTTCGAATTTCACCAAAGCTGTAACTATCTTATTCCAGTTATAATGACCATCGGTCAATAGCTCCAGACATCCAGGGCACCCTGGCGTGTGTGCGCTGCAATGGAAAATATTACCTAATCCGCGATTGCCAATTCTTCGGAAGCGACGGTGATTGCGTGGTATGAGATAGAAACAGAGAGGTGACTGGCAGCCGCTATTAACGCAAACGCTACGGCTCATGAAGAAATTCAGCTAATTGGCGTGAATCGCACATCTTAAATTTTTGTGTCTATTCCGCGATTGGTCGGCGGTTTAGTTCCTCCCACCCCTTAGCTGTTTCGTGTAGGTGAGCGTCCTTTTTTGCGTTATAACTGATGCTCAGGCGAGATAAATTCCGGCAACAATTATGCAAGCGTGACACTGAAACCATTGTCATCACACCTAAGCAATGAAAACCAAATGCTGCCGAATATTGAAAGCTTAAATGGCTGCAAATCATTACCTGTGCATAGAATTATTTCGTGCTTTTTCTGAGCATTGACACGACTAACTTGGGAAAGAGTTGGCAACAGCATCATTTAAGTTTGTCCTAGCGCTTGCTGCTGACATCCAAAACATCCGGAATCCCAAATCTAATCTTTAAGTCCGGACCACACCAGAAAAGACTTAATGATCGTGACATTTCTGTCGCCTCACGAACTTTCAGAACTAGCCCAATTCACTCTGTTCATGTTGTTTTATTCACTATGAAACAGGAAATAAACGTAAGTACTCACAGGTAGAAAAGGACACAGACGGTCGCTGCGAGTATAAGCCATTCCGGCAATCCCAGGAACAACGCCATGCTGCACTAGGTGCTCGTGTATCGACGACCCAGAGAGCAATGGAGGCTCCCTGCGCACACCGCGGGGCTTTGTTTTCGCGCCGAACAAAAGAATGCGCTCAGATTTGATAAACGCGCAAAGATAATATCAGCTCCTCGACCGAACACACGCCGTCGCGTTTATGCGCGAGTCCTGGGTGTCGCAGCACTCTCCGCGAACTAGTGATGTCAACCTCAGCTGGAGACTGCCCGTGGCCCGCTGATTACACAAACGCTGGATACGGCATCTGAGAGAGAGAGAGAGAGAGTGGAAAGGGGGTGTCCCGAACGAACGAAAAAAGGACGTAGTGGGCGAACGGCGAGCTTTCAAGGTCGCCTCCAGCCCGTAGCACAGGCAACGACACGTGCGCTACGGGAGGGAACGAACACCCGTCATCAAAAGTACGTGGACCAAGAGTTCCGCGACAAAGCCACATCTCTTACTCAGTCTGCCAACCTGAAATTAACGAGCGCATTGATTGGATTGGAACAAACTCTATTTAAGCCTGCAGTTGGGCGCTCACGCGCCCCGACGAGGGTCTCCGTCGTCTAAGAGGTTGCCGTTACTCGGCGCGGGTATCCGCTCGCCGTTGCTCGTTCGCTGGGTCCCTGCCTTTCGAGCGCCCCGAGGAACTGCTGGACGGCCCAAAGCTGTTGGTCTTGGCCGTAGCTCTTTTGCAATACGAAGTCTGAACTAGTTTCTGGTTTATACCAGCGCACCGAAAACATTCCTTTTTTTTTTTTCCCCTCACATCCCCTGGTCTGCATATGTTTGATCTTGGATACATGGCCTGCCATGTTTCAGTAAGAGAGAAGCATGTTTCAGGCCTTTGGCTTGAGCCGCGTGTGTCAACAATCATGCATGTTAAAGCATTTCGTTCAATTTAACCGCTGCGTTAGGTATAGAAAACCTTGAAACAGTATTTAGATTGAAAATGTTCATAGAGCACGAAATAACATCGTGGCCCCGGAAACTT
Source organism: Dermacentor silvarum (assembly GCF_013339745.2). NCBI lineage: Eukaryota > Metazoa > Arthropoda > Arachnida > Ixodida > Ixodidae > Dermacentor > Dermacentor silvarum. Next base: position 146,798,207 of record NC_051159.1, on the reverse strand, counting down.
CCTAAACCGTGTTTTGCCCTGACTTGAGGCGATTCCTTTGTTTCATTTAACCTATGTGAACCGCTTGCCAAAATGGTGAGGATCACCCACTTCCATTATTTCGCCAGGACTGTTCTCAACCGCTCGTCAAAGCTGTTCGGCATTGCACGGTTATATGGTTCTTGTACAGGTTCGGCTGCAAGATTTGCGGCTTGTTGTGTCGTGCCAGAAAACGCAGCTCTGAAAAGCTTTCATCTCTAACGCACTGTCATCCACGATCGTATTTTTGTCGCAGAACCAGCGTGGGGGAAAAGATGTTTCTGGCACAAACGCGGACTTGCCACGGACATCAATCAAACGTTAGGAAAGCACTCAATGTTGCCTTTAGAAAAGGCTTAAATGGCCATAGAAGTAAAAGTCCTTCCTCTCTAGCTAAATAATTCAGTGCTGCAAAGGATAAAAGTACCCCTGTTCGAATAGCAGTATTTTCGAACCGACAGAATACTAAAGGGAAACAACCATCCAATAATGAATATGTTCAATTCGTGAAAAATTTAAACAGAAAAGTTCTGTGGACTATATTTGCAAGACGTTTTTTCGTTATTTGATGCATCAGATGCCGCAAGCAACTGGCAGTCCGGGCAACCGAGAGGCTTATAAATGAGAAACAGAAAGGTTGATGTTATCTGGTGCAGAATTACAAGGATTATAACGAAAAAAAAAGGAACATCATGTCCCCAGATGCACGTCGTCGAGTGCAGCGCTCGTTCAAGGAGGTAAGTGCAATGACTGCACCTACTACTATAATATACTACTAATACTACTGCTACTACTACTACTACTACTACTATAACATAACACTAATACTACTGCGGGAACTTAAGCATTAGGAGATTGAGCAAATAATAAGTTGCCTTTCATATATCGAGATAGCAGATTCGTAATCTGTGAAAGGCGCAGAATGCCCATTGAAGACGGGAAACTATCGTGAAGAAGTGATCTCCTTCATGTGTTCGCTGAGAAAAGGCTTCGTCGACGTGGATCGTGAATCGTGGATCTACCGGTGCAGAATAATTCGGAAGAGTACGCACTTGCATCATCCATTCTCACGCCCCTAGAGGAAAGTCATTCTGCCATGCAATGTCTAAAGGAAGGCCCTATTTTTTTCTGACATAATTGTATAATTTTGGGTGACTCTCACAGCTGCAAACAAATACAAGTTTGTGGGAACCAGGAGAACTAAATAAAGTTTTGATCATCAAAGCAAGGTGTCACAGGACCGCTGGCGTCGCACCCGCCGTACAGGGCTTGGCACGGGTCGTTGCAACTTCCCCGCACGCCGAGCGCGAAACGACGCCTCCAGTTCCGGACGAGCGCGCCTCGGTATCTGCGTGCGTACGCGGATCAACCTCCAGCGCTCGCTCGGCTCCGATGAAGGTCGCGTACGAGAACGCGGTGAAAGCGCCGCAGAGAGAGAGAGAGAGATAAAGAGAAAGGAAAAAACAACTAGGGGAAACGAGGAAGGAAAACAGAAGACACGTGCAATGAACGGAACTCTGCAGCCCAATCGTGACGCTGGCGGGCTTTCGCAAATGGTGCAACTCACCAGTAAACACCACGCAGCTTGCGTCAAATGTTTCCTTCTTTTTTTTTTTTTCTTTATCGCGAGTGCGCCCGCACCTGGTGCGGTTCGATACTGCGAAGTGAAATCTTTTTTTAGCGCACAAAGAAGAACACAGGGCTGAAAAGAACAACGCGGACACAGCTAGTGCTCGTTCATTTCAGTCCTGTGTTCTTCTTTGGGCACTAAAAAAAGTTACGATGGATTACAACATGTCCAAGCATATGCTCTTTCACTTGATACTGCGCTTCCACTCCGTTATACTATAGCTCGCTGTTCTCGCTGCACTCGTGTTGTGCTAGTGCCAGAGGTGAGCGCGGACAAGGCCCGTCTACTTTATATATATATATATATATATATATATATATATATATATATATATATATATTAGTAACTGGATTTTTCAATGGGCCAAGCGTATTTAGGAATATCAGAAGCACAACATCGCGGTTATCTTAGGTTATTAATATATATATATATATATATATATATATATATATAATTTGTGTTTAAGCCGGACAGGGAAAGAAGAGGTTGGGGGGGGGGGGGATGATCAGGAGCAATACGAAAATTACACTCCTTGTAGTCTGCCTTCTGATTTATGCCCACTGCGTTGTTTCTTCCGGAAAGAGGAGGAGGGGAATTGCTTTTATTTGTACTCCTCCCTTCCGCTCAGATGAACCTCAAGTTGGGCGCCTCTCCTCTCCTGTCCTGTTCTTCTTCTTTGTGTACCTTTTTTATTCGCTGGACCCGTCCACCCGCCGATATGAACCAACCCGCCCAGCAAACAACGTTATTGAAGTTGTAGCGTTTACACCAAGCCAACATTTCTCTATGCAACAATTGTGCGCAGAGTGCGCAACATTTTCGCACTGTAACCACATCTTTTGCCGACGGGATGCCTTTGAATAGTTAAACCGGCGAAAACCCTGTAGATCCTTTTGTATTAATGTTACTTACGACACAGAAGCAACCAGTCATGAATACGGCCATGACCCGAATCAAGCAAGAGTGCCGTCGTCAGAGAGACCTCCGGAGTGACGCTGTCGTTGCTAAGCTTTGGATGACAGCTGAGCCCTACGCAAGTGTCCTTGAGGCGCCTGGTAACAAGACACAGTGACACAAGACCGATGCTTGTAACAGGCAGCGACGGGGCATCGCGGAGACTTAAGTCAATTGAACGCTCGAGAGATGCGCCCGGCGCCGTCCCGAAATGTAGACTGACCGCAATGCACACGCGTCTGCAGCTGCATGGGTGACTGCAGAGGGTTGCGTGTTACTCCTACGGTTCAGTAATCTGAGCGGATTACGTGCTTGTATAGGTGAGGTGTATAGGTGCTTGCATAGGCCTCAGAAAGAACTGGCGTATGTCGTGTCTGCTGGATCTGGTGGCGCCGTTTTACAGCGAAGCTACTATGGGAGTAGTGGTAACACCTTTATTAAAATTCTGCTCAGGTAAGGTCTGGCAGGCCCGAGTCCTAGGATGGCCCCTCTCGAGGAGCGACTCTTTCGGCCCAGGCGCCAAGGGCTTGCTGTCGCCTTTCATCTGGCGTTCTCAGAAGCTCCTCCCACGTCTGTTGTGAGGGAGCTGGCAGGAGCGACTTGGGAGGGGGTAAACCCTCGCACCTCCAAAGAATGTGATTTTGGGTAGCCAATGTTTCAATTGTGCAGTTTTGACATATTGGGGTCCATTGCCCGTTGGTAATTTTAGACAGCCAATGGGGGCTGGGGAACTAATTTGTTTGGATTTGACGCAGGATCGAGACTTGTGCTCGCGTGAGGCTTGCGTGTGGAGGCGCATACTGTTCTCCCTGTAGTAGTTTGTTATTTCGTGGTATGTCGTCGGTGCCTCATCCAGGGGATCCGAGTCTGAGGGGCACACCTCCCGGTTGATTAGACCTCGGGCTACCCAGTGCGCCTCCTCATTCCCTTGATTACCCAAATGGGCAGGGACCCATACGAGCTCAATAGCCTTTTAGCTTGTGAAGTCCCGCAAGACTCGCGCCACGCAGACGCCTATGCTGCCTCTCGAAAAGTTAGCGATTGCCCCTTTTGGTGTCGCATATGACGGTTTGCACGGAGGGATTCGCGGTGGCCAAAGCAATGGCAGTCTTTTCTACTTCTACGGTTGACGGTGTTCTTATGGTCGCGGCGTTGAGGATACGTCTCTCTCCGGTCTAGACGCTCACTACGTATCTTTGGTGATTTTGCTTTGCCGCATTGACATACGCAGTGTGCTGGTTGTTTTGGTACCTTTCTTGAAGGGCCTTGGCTCTGGCAGACCGCCTCTTGTCGTGTCTCCCAGGAAGCATGTTCTTGGGTAATGGTTTCATAACCAACTGGCGTTTGACCGCACCGGGTAGTGTGGTTGGTCCTGCTGAATTCATAACGGGATTCAGCCCGAGTTTACCCAGAATGACCCTGCCAGTTGCGGTGCTGGAAAGTCGTTAACGTTGGGCTGTTTTATGGGCTTCCATGAGTTCATCTAGCGTATTGTATACCCCTAGCTCAAGTAATCGTTCAGTGTTTGCATGCCTAGGGAGCCCGAGGCCTGCTTTATGAGCTGTGCGGATGATACTGTTGACCTTTTGCTTGTCGGAAAGCCGTAGGTGGTATAGTATGGGAAGGAGTACATTATGCGACTCACCAGGAAAGCCTGCGTCAGGCGAAAATTGATCGGCCTCTTTTATACCGCGGTGTCGTGTAGCTACTCGTCTGAGCAGGCCACAGATTTGGCGGCCTGTCATCTGTAATCGGGAAATAGCCTCGGAATTGTGAGTGTTATGCTGAATTAGCATGCCCAGGACTCTTATTGTCAATACGGGCGGAACTGGGCCGTCTTCCATATTGCCTTGGATAGGGGAAGTGGCGTCCCTTTCGGTGGCGGGTTTCGTAGATTTATCCCGGATGACGAGAAGCTCGGATTTTGTCGGGGAACACGCAAGACCGTTTTGTCGCACAAAATTTTGTATGGTGTCCGCGTCCGCTTGTAGTGCGTCCATGATTTCACCATACGAACCGTTGTTGGTCCAGATGGTGATATCATCAGCGTAGATGGAGTGCATGATATGCGCGATCCTTTCCAGTAATGGGGGCAGGTTTCGCATGGTCACGTTGAAAAGGAAGGGGGAGAGGACGGCACCTTGAGGGGTGCTCCTTGTTCGTAATTGATATTGTCCGCTTTTAATATCCCCAAGGTGTATTTCCGCAGTGCGATCCTTGAGGAAGTTTGTAAAGTAGATATAAGTGCACTCCCCGACATTCATTTGGGATATATTTGTTAGTATTGATGCATGTGACACATTGTCAAACGCTTTACTCACGTCTAGCCCTAGAATGGTACGGGTGGCTCTTACAGGGCCCGGGTGCAAGATATCTTGCTGGATCTGCCACATAATGTCTTGGGTTGACAGATTTGGCCTGAAGCCAATCATCATATGGGGCAGTAGCTTCTTGCTTTCAGTGTATTCATTCAGTCTGTTAAGAATGACGTGTTCCATAACCTACCCAAGGCAAGAGGTTAAGAAGATGGGACGGAGATTCTCCAGGTCCAGTATCTTGCCTGGTTTTGGTGTGAAGATCACGTTTGCATGTTTCCAGCTGGTGGGTATAGTTCCCTGTTTCCAGTGGATGTTGAAAAGCTTGGTGATTTCGGTAACCGACGGATCGTCTAGGTTACGTAGCATTTTATTAGTGAAACGGTCAACGCCAGCCGCCGCTGTAGTTTTGATGCTGTTTAGGACAGCACGTACTTCAGATTCCACAATTTCACTATCCAATTCCCTGTTTTCTTTTCTGGTGTAAACTGCGGGCAGGGGAATATCGGTGCTTGTATCAAAGTAGCGGCTTTCTAGAGCTTCAAAGAGGGCATCATTATCTCCCGGGAGGGAGTGCGTGATCCTTTGAAGGTTTGACAGTTCGAAGGCGATACAGCTTGCCGGTTTTGGCGAACACATGCAAAACAAATATTCGTACCCTCCAAAGTTTGCAAGACCAGGCTCTGCGGACATGTCTTGGACTTCCAGGATGCGCCTCGACTCATGCAACAATCATGATTGCTAGAGACTACTTTGTTCCAACATACATCACGGTTGACAACCACAGAGCACACATTCGACACCTGTGTCGCGTACCCATGCAGTCATCACATTGCGGCTATGCCGGCACAAAGACCTCAGGCCACGTTTTCGAAACTTGTTGCGGCACATCAAGGCTGCCTTCCATCGGGCTTTACACCAGCAGCAAGACCACTGTCACCTCTGTGGTGTCTACGACAGCCACAAGTAAACCTTACGATTCCGGGAATTACGATGAAGATCCGTCATTCCACGGTAGCTCTACGACAGTTCACATTGTCATTACTGAACGATGCATATGAACTAAGAACGCAGGTTTACACCGATGGATCTGTCTCAGCCACCAGCTCCACAGGCGTTTTTATCATCCCGGCTTTACAAGTCACAAGGAAGTTCAAAGTGTCCCACATAACGACCTCTACGGCAACAGAACTTGCTGCCCTACGTGTTGCTGTTATTTACATCGTAGAAACACCACCTCGAAACTGGGTCATTTTTTGTGACTCCAAGGCAGGCCTTCAGAGTCTGCAGTCAGCTCTACGACGCAAGTCACATGAACAACTGGTGTTTGAGACCAGAGAGGTTCTCCATCAAGCCCTCATGAACGGACACGACATCATCTTTCAATGGCTTCCGGGGCACTGTGGCATCGTCGGTAATGACCTTGCTGATGATGCCGGATGGTCAGCCCATAAGGAAACCCTGACAGTTCCTATACCCTTATCAAGGACAGATGCTGCGAGGGGTCTTCGTTTACTCGCTCAAGCCGAGACAGAAACTTCATGGAGCAGCCCGATTTTTACGAACTGTCGTCTCCACCGGCTGGATTCTACACTGAGGCTGCAGATTCCATCGAAATTCCCCCGCCGTGATGCAACTTTACTTTGCCGCCTCTGGTTAGGGGTGGCCTTTACGAAAGCGTACTCATTCCTCCTGGGCATGTCCGACACACCAATCTGTGACTCTTGCAACTGTGAGGAGACGGTGGAACATGTGTTGTGTTTTTGTCTTCTTTATGAGATCGAACGCGACATCCTCCGGAGTGTGTTGTACCGTTTAGACAGCAGACCGTTTTCAGAGACAAAAAGTCTTGGACCGTGGCCCCACACGTCGCAGGCTTACAAAGCGACGCGGGCATTGAAGTCGACTGACCTAAGTCGACCGGCCGATTGTGAGTGACCGATTGTGAAGTGTTGGACAACCGCACGTGTTCATACTGAGAGTACTTTCTTCCCTCTCTCTCCTTTCTTTTCATCCCTTTAAACCCCTTCCCCCCGTGTAGGGTAGCAAACCGGACGTGCGTCTGGTTAACCTTCCTGCCTTTCCTTTCTTCTTTTTCCTCCTCCTCCTCCTCCTTTGGACGTTCTTTTGTGATGTTCTAGTCTGAGTGGGGTCAAGTAGGTGTTTAAGCAGGAACCAGGTGTTTTTGCATCCTAGCTGGCCATTAAGGCAGTCGCATAGCTGGTGCCAGTGTTCCTGACTGAGGTGTCGTGAGTATTTCTCGATATCCCTTTTGAGTTGCGCGAGGCGTTTGCGTAGGCCATGGTTGTGTTTCTGCGTGAGCCAGCGTTTCTGTAAGCTCTGCTGAGCAGACCACATGTGGACCAATTTAGCATCAGGAGCTGGCCCGTCCTCCTCCTGCTATACCTCAGTGGTTGAGTTAGCGACGTCTTTGAGAAGAGTGGATATCTATTCTTCAAGGTTTGCAATGGGTGCGGGTTCACGTCTATTTCGAACATACCGGAAAACGTCCCATTTAGTGTGCTTAATATTTAGCTTTTTCTCGTTGTAGCCTCTGGAGGGTACCTTAATGGAGAGAATGTAATGATCACTCCCAACGTTAAGTTCCGTATTCTCCCAGATAGCACTGTCTATGTTCCTGGTGAAAGTTAAATCAGGCGAGGTGTTTTGACTCACGCTATTGCCTATGCGGGTTGGTCTTTCAAGGTCAACCAGAAGGGTAAAACCAAAGCCTTGGGCGGCCTCCCAGAGTTTAGTGCCCTTCTTTTCACATTTTTGATAGCCTCAGGCCGAGTGATGCGCATTAAAATGTCCGAGCACCACGAGTTGTGCAAGCTTTGCAGCTTTATATGCTTTGCCTAGGAGTGTAGCTACTGCTAGGGTTTTAGGCCTAGGGGGGGGGGGGGGGGGGGGGGCTGTATACGTTCAGAATGTAGAGCGTTTTGTCGGATAGTCGTTTTGGCATGATTTCATGGAAGATGTATGACACCGCCGTGAATTCTAGGTCTAATTGGTTGGTGGTCAGGTTTCTGTTCACCATGATAGCCCTGACCAGAGATATGTCCGGAGAGGTGATTTCGTTATAAGCCGCAAAGCCTGATGATTTCGCCTTAATGCCAGTAGTTTCCTGGAGGGAAACTATATCAGGTTTGATTTGGTGATTTTGAAGCGTGTATTCCAGAGACCGGCGTTTACGGCTGAAACCTTTCCAATTCCACTGCCAGATTACGATTGGTGCGTTGGCCATCACGTTTGTTTGTGCGGTTCCATGCGTGGTGAAGCCGCGCTAGGAATTCTTGTGGGCCCTCCGGCAACCCGTTGAGCTACCGATTTGTGCAGAATGTTTGGTTGTGGCGTTGGTGTAGGCGGTGTTACCACCTGAGACTGGCCCACTCTTCGACGGTCGTGTCCGGCAATAGAAAAAAAAAACTCTGATTGCCCGTATGCTGTATGTGCCAGTGAAAGCACGCGAGGTACGCGCGCTTTGACGTGGAACGAACGCACGGCGGAGAGCAAACGCGACTTCCCAGTGGAAGGGGAGCAGTGGGCGAGGAGGGTGTTGAGGCACCCTAGACTGTGCGTGCACCCTTTCCCACTGCGGCGCATGCGCGCAGCCCTGCTGGCCTCTGCCGCCTGTGCCGCCGACTCTCTCTGGGCTCTCGCCCGCCTCTCCCCCTAACAGAGTCGACAACGGGGTTTAGCCGTTCCGTCACGTAGACATCGCGCTAGCGCTCTTATGAGTTGCCCTTACGACTCGGTTTGGCCCAGCCACGTGCCGTTCGTTCGGAAGAACAACTAAACGAGCGACTGCGTCCCCAGTTGCGCGAATGGGCACGCAAACGCCGCGAAATGGCGTATGCAGCCGGAAATACGTCCAGTGGTTCGGAAGCCCTAGGCGAACAAGAGGTCGTTGGCCAAATACGCCGCGAACGACAGCGGAGCCAACAATGTCATCGGCGCCGGCGGGCCAACGCCACGGACGACGACCGGGCCAAAGAAGCCAAGCGCAAGCGCGACGCCCACCTACGGCAGGATGCCACACCGTTGGAGCACTTCCCGGGTGTGACGGCGAGGTTCCGAAGGGAGTTCATCGAGAACCCGTTTGGCGCCGCATGTGCGGTGTGCGACCTAAAGTCCCTATATAAGAAAAGTACCGCCATCTACTCTTTCCTCCGCCGCCTCCTCTCCTAAAGCGCTTGCATTTATTGCGATAGCAATTATATGGGCACTTCTACGGGATTTCTGCCGTCGGCGTCGCCGTCGTCGTCGCCGTCGCCGTGAGGTTCCGTATAGATTCCAAGGGCGATAAAATCGTCGCCGCGCGCCGTATGCGCGAGTAAAAGCGCGCGGGGGACGCGCGCTATCACGGAGAGCCAACGCACGGCGGAAAGCAAACGCGATTGTCGCCCAAAAGGCCGTGGGGGTATGGGGGGGAGGGAGGCGGGGCGACGCTGTGCTACGGCACCAAATGCTTATCTTGCAACCCAGCGCAAGGAGAACTGGCAACGCAATCTCCCACGCGAAAGCAAAAAAAAAAAAAAAAGCGGGGAGGCAGCGCGGGAGGGACGGGGGGAGCAGCTTCTACTCTGCCAACAAATACGCTTGCACTGGCTGTGGTGCCATCGCCCGCACCGTCTCTTTATCTCCACCACGGCCGGGCTCGACTGGCGCGTTCACTCGCTTCTTAAGAAGCGAGCGAGCGCGCGCGCCAGTCGAGCCCGGCCTTGTCTCCACACGGCTCTGACCTTTATGCGCTGTCCATTCGCCACTCAGTTTCCGTTGAAGCGATAGACCGCACGATTCTTCGCCCGCTGCAGCGGCCGCTCCAGCGTTTTGAAAGTCGTTGTCTGCGGTCATTCAGTGTGATCTATTCATGTTTGCTTGTTGCGCGATGACGCCACGCTTGTCAATTCAGTTAGAAAGCGAATGTGTCCAAGTTTATGCGGCCGATAAAACTACTGTACTATCCCTACTCCAAATAGCTAGCTCTCTACCACTTTGCTATCGCAATTGATGCTTCGCCTTTCGGGCGAAACTGCGACATTTTTTTTTTCTTTACTTTTTGCTCGCGAAAGCCAAGTCGACGGTGGCACACCTAGAAAGTCTACGTTGAAGCTTTCAGGCCGGGTGCGCGCCGCCGCCGCCACCGGCGACTGCGGCTGCGCAGAGGACTTTCAACATGGCTATGAGGCGGAAAAAAACAAAATATAAAGAAGTGAAAAGCGCGCGCTATCATTGTCTAATTGGAGATACAGGAGAGAGAGAAGCGGCATTGATCAAAGGATGGCGGTACTTTTCTTATATAGTGCGACCGACTCTGGTTGGCCTGCGACGCGTCCACGATCCGCGGGGTCACGAACGAGAACCAGCAAGAAACGGCCGCGGGAGCGTTGCGGCAGTGTTTCGCTTCCTCCGCTGACGTCTACAAAGAGCCGGTGTGTGGCACGTGCCAGGAATCCCTGCTCAAAGGCGCGGTGCCCCGGTTCGCGACCGTGAACGGATACAAGTACCCACCCGTACCGGAGCACCTACCGAAGTTGAACATGATGGAGGCGGGCACCATAGTACAGCTTCGCTGGTCTGCCATCTCCACCTCAGTGGAAGGGCTGACAGTTTTTTTTTTCTTTTTTTTTTTTTTTAACAGTTGAGCTGTTGAAGCCAGCCGTTGGTCCTTGATTCGCGAACAGAAAATGTGGGGTGATCCTGGCGGTTGTGCAGAAAGGGTCCAAGCGCGGAACTAGCGAAGCTGAGCCTGACTAAGTCTAGGTAAGCATGGTTGGTGCTACTTAAGCTTCTCAGTCATCGATAGCGAATCAATAGCCAATCAATAGCTAATCGATAACCTATCAATAATCAATAAATTCCTGGGAAATGCTGGGGATAACTTGGTAGTACTTACCCTAGCCCAAATACGTGGTCAATACCTTGCGATAGCCAATCAATAGCTAATCAATAATCCATCAATAATCAATAAATTCCGAAAAATTCTAGGGATGACTTGATAGTGCTTAGCCTTGCTCAAATACTTGGCCAAAAGCTTGCGATAGCCAATCGATAGCCAATCAATAGCTAATCGATCAATAGTCAATAAATTTTGGGAAATGTAGGGGATGACCTGGTAGTACTTAGCCTAACCCAAATACGTGGCCAATGCCTTGCGATAGCCAATCGATAGCCAGTAAAAATCTAATCGATAATCGATCAATAATCAATCAATTCTGGAAAATGCTGGTGATGTCTTGGTAGTGCTTAGCCTAGCCCAAAAGCCAGGAGTAGCTAGATGCCCATTAGCTCCGCTGTCTCTTTAACATTGCGCCTACAGTGCAATTTACGAAATATCTTTTTCTTTCATTTTCGCGTTTTGTGAGATAATTTTGAAATTTCAATCTGTGCGACAGAACACAATCTGTATTTCTTGTTTTCTGACTTAGACAAGGATACCTCGTTAAATACAGTGGTTCTTTCTCTCCTTTCTTAGGTTATCGGTAACACCTTAATTATTTTCAAGAATTTTCCTTGTCACCAAAGCCTACATCCCGTGCAAAGAGAAATCCCCACGGACAATTTTTGTGCCCTGCGGTTTACGAATTAACATTGTTGCTTTGACATATCGAAGGCGAATAGGGCTTTCTTTGATTTTTTTTCGCCCGTTTTCGTGGTGGTCGGCGACCGGGCTCTTCTCCAAAGGCGCCGGGCATACAGGAGGCGCGTGCTCTCGAACCACCAAGTGTGAGGAGCGGGTTCGCCACCCAATGCTAGCTAGCCCTTTCAGACGCACGTGCTCTCCCGCGAGAGCTGTTTCGGCGCCTGTATATTTAGAGGCCGTGTTCAATGGTGGCTCTGTGTACTTTAGCTCTGTGTCGCGTTCGTCCGCTGCCATGGCTGATGGCTGCGTTCGTCGCCGAAGTCCCGCCTTCGCATGTCCTGCCGAGATGCTCCTGTTTCGTCTTGCCGGTACACCACAGATTCGCTTGAAACGACTCCTAGAATGCGTGGGGTCGGCTTGACTTTAACGTGGTTGGTCGGAGGAGTATTTGGCCTCCGTGGAGTAAACGAGTTGAGAAGAAAGGTGCCGCAGCCGTTATGCCGCGTTTACTGAGTATGCCGCGTTTACTGGGGCATAGGCCATTGCTTAAGGGGGTATGAGCCAGTCATTGTCTTACGTAACGGACATATTTCATTTTGACGCAATCTCATCTCGAAGAATCGCAAGCGGCAATGGCGGGCGCAGGCTACTATCCATGCCGCCGAGCAAATTCGAGACATCGAACGCAAACGACAACGGCGGACTGCGGGCATACCGTCAGTGACGTCATTCTCGCCGTCGCAACAGTACATGTACGTGTGTAACCTCATAATTGAAAAATACTCTAATGAACCTGCTGCATCATAACCCAGTGATAAACACCGGGACAACACGTTTCAGCTTCGCTGGTTAACCATGTTCACGGAGTGGAAGGGCCGACGAACTTTTTTTATTCGCCATATTGGTGCCAGTGAAAATAAAAACACACGTGAGTAACTATTTAGTTTTTTTTTTTTTTATGAGATGCCTCTCTTCTGCAAATAGGTGCACTGAAGACGAAGTCTTGCTGATGTAGTCACTCGAATATGGTTGTTACGTTCTTTTCCGGATTCCCAGTGTGATGTCCTTTGGGATGAGCACCCTAAACCCACTGTTGAATTCCAGGGGAACCTAACAAGAGCGAAAACAAACAAAGATAACCAAACTGTTCAGACTTTGACAACTTACGGCGACATCGAATAATCTGCAAATTTATGCGGCGATATACAAGAAGGGTCAAGTATGCACGACGCTATACATTAGCATTTAGGAATACGCTGCCTAACACGGCACAAAATTTTTTTTCGTGGGCGTTGGCACAGCCGTTCGACCTGCACCGGATTTATATCAGGCGATGACTGGTGCCCATGACAATAACACGTTTTGCAAGGAGAACGGTTGTATATGCTACCAAAGTTATGCCGGCATGATTTACTCTGACGACTCCACACGCCAGCCATGCAGCTATAAACCGCCCTGTTGTTTTGCGTACTGCCGACTGCGGTTGTCACCTAGCGCACTATACCGCTTTCCTTTTTTTTTTTCTAATATGTCACACGGAGAGTCTGTGTGATGTTTATTTGTCTGTTTACATTGTGCTTTCTTATGTGTCTTTTTTTTTTCTTTTACCTGTGTACTACCGATCGCTTGGCTTATCATGTGCTGCCATGGGTGACATTATATTTCCGGTGGATCGTGTGTCCAAACGTCAGCAAGCACAAAAGACTCTTCTATCATTTGTGTCTCTTGTACATCCGGCATCTCTTGTACAGCCCGGCAGGCGTGGACCTCTCCTGGTAGCAGTTACCAGCTAGCTCTCATCCTCTTCTCTGGGATTTATATTTATGTGTGCAAATCAAATAAGTATAATAAAGTAATAATCATAATAATAATTTACCTGTACATGAGAAAAGCAATCGTACTTTGTCAGAAATCAAGATTCTTGACAAATATGAGCGCCAGCGCATTTAAAGGCACTGCTACGTTACCCGAAACAGACCACATTTCGCCGCAGAGTGGGCACTGTGTGAAGCTCTACGTGTCCGTGCTTGACAAGGGAGTAAGGCCATCGAAATATTTTATACGAAGAGGAGGGAACAAGAAAAGAAAAGATAGCAAAAATTTACTCGTAAACGCGAGAAAACGTGCACCAACTCTTCTATAGGTTGTCATCTTTTATGACCAATGGCTTCGTGTTTCAGAAATAATATTCACTGCGCAACGTGAAAACTGCGGTGTTTTACTGCACACATGATGGATGGAGCCGTTGGCAAAGCCAGTTGTTCACCATTCTCGAAATGTAAATCGCTTGAGAAAGAAAGTCGATTGCTAGCCTCGTTGCCGGATTCCTATATTGATGTCCTGGGCTGTCAGGACTAGAGCACTGCACGGGCCGATTTTACCAGCCCGGGCCCGGCCCGGGCCCGTTTTTGCGTTAGGCTGCCCGCCCGAGCCCGACCAACAGTTTTATGGTGAGACACGGCCCGGCCCGGGCCCGGAAATAATCGACGTTACCCGCCCGGCCCGGCCCGCCACCCCTTTACCTTAGGCCCGATCCCGGCCCGGCCCGGCTCGAAACCAGCCCGAACCCGGCCCGAGACCGAAAAAGACCACCGAGCAGCATTTAAAAAAATAAAGAAGAGAATAAACGGAATTTATTCTTAAGGCATAAATACATGTCATATGCAATTATGAACACCATTTGAGCGGTCTGAACTCAAATACCAGCGCGCAAAGTAGTACGAATGGCCCTGCCGAGCAGTATCGCCAGCAGTTTCCAACGGCGCGAACTTGATGTGGCCCAATACACTTCTATCGCAGCGCCGCCGCAGTATTTTTCCATGTTGGGTGCCTCGCTGCAAAGCAGGGGCCGCCCCAGCCACTCGTCCCACTCAACCGTATTCTAGTACACACTAGCCGAAGCGCAGCCACGACCGGTCGTGACGCATGGATGGAGTAAATGGAGAAAGAAAGCTTCTCGCTCCTCCATGGTGCAGCATAATGCGCTGCTGCTAGGCGACCGGTTGAGAACATGCGTGTAATCATGGATGGACGCAGTGCCATATTTCAGCCGCGTGACGAATTATCTTATCTTACCAGTCATCGTTTTACCAATTCGCCTTTGAAGAATCAGCAACTCGCGAACGCGCTTACACCGCGCTGAAATCATTAATTACATTGATCTAGGTAAGGAATACAATGGCATTCTTTGGGTTGAGGCGACTTCGGTCTTTCTGGACTTTTACATTCTGTTCAAACAGCTCAAAATACGACGGAAGAAAAGGGAAGCACACAGAAGTAGCACTGCTAGCTTCCAGCTGCTCCGGGGCAATAGGCTTTTCAGAGTCGAGACGCGTGAGGATAACTCGCTGCACATTACATGCACACCACTTGAAAGTCCGAGCCCGGCCCGAGCCCGCATCAAAATACCCGAGCCCGGCCCCGGCCCGGGTCAAAAAGCACATGCCGTGCCCGAGCCCGGCCGAGCCCGTGAAAAAACTGCTCTACCCGGCCCGACCCGGCCCACGGGCCGGGCCGGGCCCAGGCTTTCGGGTAAGCCCGAGCCCGTGCAGTGCTCTAGTTAGGACGCTGAATCCATTCTGGAATTCCAGAGGCACCTGAAGTACAAGGTCAATTAGCATTAGCTTACTTTCTAAAAACAAAGCGATTGGGCAGGATAGGGTATGCAGAAACGACAGAAGTGAAGCGTGACGAAGCACATCATTACTCCACGCTCCCGGATGCTAACTTCTAATTTGAAGAAACTAAAGTGAACCAGAGGATAATCTTTAGGCACTGCTTAAGCAGTTACCCATAAGTTGTGAAGAAGTTGTAGCCTGTAATACAACTTGTTCACTACGTATAAGTAACTGTACGTGTTTCACTAATGCCTGAAGCTTATGCTTCATAATTCTCCGTGATACATACGAGCTGCAGTGTGAATGGCGAGCCGTGTTGGTAGGACAGTAAAGTAACCTGTAATGAATCGCGCGATGCCTGGGGTGCCCCAGTTCGAATCCTTACTTGTCATTAGTCTACTTCGGTGATATTAGATGCCCTAGTGCCAGATGTATTGAAATGGTGCTTCAAGCCCTACCGCCCATGATAGGTGGCGCTAGGGCGGAGCGATTACGAGCAGCTCTTGCAAGGCTATAGGTCCGCCTGCAGCAAGCAACACCCCTCCTCGTCCTCATCTTCCTGAGATACTTTCCTGCGACGCGCACTGAGGGCAGCCGCTGAACGCTGCAACGCGCAAAGCCCCCGAGTTCACGCAAGCACTAGAACTCACTTTTGTCTTTTCAGTCCGAACCACCTTCACGTTGCGGATGGTGTACAGGATGGACAGCTTCACGGCTTGCAGGCCGAAGCGCATGCCGATGCAGTTGCGGGGCCCGGCTCCAAACGGCAGGTACGTGTACGGTTGTATGGAGTCTACGTTCTCGTCGCTGAACCTGCAAGAAATTGAGTAGCCATGTTGCTACCGGCATGACCTCCGCCGCAGCCATGCGCGCCTTTAGGGGGGATGTCCAGATGTCGTGGCGCCCCCCCCCCCCCCCCCTTAAAATCTGTCTTCCCAGCGCCAGCATACAAGTGACAAGATCATGCAGTCCTTCCTCCCAGCTGTTACTGTTCTTTTGCTCTGGAGAGACAGGCAAGGTTGAATGGTTATTCAAGAGAAACCGACAAAATGTTTCTGATCCTTTTACATCCAGTCAGACATGACATAGAGCTGCACAACTGCTGTCTCTGCGTGCCTCAGGGTACCACTTGCGTCGGGGCCTGCTCAGAAGTAAAGCGGCTTTCTTGAATACGGTAGACTTCTTGCTTGAAAAAGAAATGCGTCCTTAGCTCACTTGAACGCGAAATAATTTATTACCGTATTTTATTATTATTATTATTATTATTATTATTATTATTATTATTATTATTATTATTATTATTATTATTATTATTATTATTATTATTATTATTATTATTATTATTATTATTATTAATGTATGCGTGCGCCAGCACTCAGACCTTAGGGTTGCTCCTGGGCACGTTAAAAAAACACGATTGATGGAGTGATTGATCAGTATTATTATTATTGTTATTATTATGATACTGTTCAATTTCCCTTCTACTCTTTCTTATGTATCTGAGCACGAGGTCGCGGGATTGAATCCCGGCCCAACGGCCGCATTTCAATGGGGGCGAAATGCGAAAACACCCATGTTCTTATATTTAGGTGCACGTTAAAGAACCCCAGGCGGTCCAACTTTCTGGAGTCCCCCATTACGGTGTGCCTTATAATCAGATCGTGGTTTTGGTACGTAAAACCGCAGAATTTTAACTCTTTCTTGTGTATGCATTTTGCGCCTACGGTTACATGTATGTACACTTTTCTTTTCAAGATTGTTATTTTTTATTCAATCTTTTGTTTTTAGTGATATTACTCTGCTGTATTTCTTTTTCTGTGTATACGTGCGCCAGCACTAGGACCTCATGGTTGTTCCTGGGCACGATAAATAAACGATTGTTTGATTGATTATTAATATTGTGAGCATTATATTACCCCTTCATCTTCTTCACATGTATATACTCATCGTCATGGCCAGCGTCATTCTCGTCAGCGTGCGGCCTGCATAATAAACCGTCGAGGTTGAACAGCTGTCTCGCAAGTGGTGGAGGCTGCTCTCGATTCCTTGGTCCTCTACGACTTCGAGTTTCCCTGGAGCTTCGTTCCGGTCGCCGCTTGCCCCGCCTTTCCGCCACCATGCCCCAAGAAGATCCACCAGGAGCCCCCAGCGTCACCGTCTCTGCCCCACCCGCCGTACCTTCATGGACCGTCAGCTATTTCTGTTATTCACGCTGACTTGTGCTCTCGTCTACGCAAGGTTACTACACCTTACAATGGAGCTATTCTACATGGCGCAAATAATGTTGTGATTCGGCCATCGGCGCAATGCACCTTCGAGTTTCGATTGACGGGATTCGCCACCATATCCAGTTCGCAGTGTTGACTTCCTGTGCGCACATGCTTATACTAGGGTGGGACTTTCTCTCTTCGGCGTCTGCTTTCATTTCGTGCCGTCAACGCCTCGTTAACTTGACCGAGACCGACAATTCCGACGACGTGCCCGACCCGCGCCTTCGTTTACGAACTGCTGACGATTGTATGGTGCCTCCTGGCCGCGAACAACTTCTTGGAGTTAACTCTGACACCGCCGATGGTGACGTTTTAGTTGTACCATCAGCTCGTTGCCTGTCCAAAGGGATTGCTCTGGCACCTAGCCTTGTTCGCTTCACCAACGGCACGGCCACTTTGGCTGTACTCAACACAACCGCTGAGCCAGTACTTCTTCCTAAAGGCGCTGTTGTAATTTGCCTCTTGGACACTCAGCCTGTATCTGTGCTTACCTCGACTACTGCTGTTTCACAAGCACCTACAGCTATAGATACGGTCCCTGCTTCTGTTCTCGCTAGTGCAATCAGCACTGATCTAACGCCACAGCATACGGAAGAGTTACTGGCGTTGTTATCCAAGCGTAAAGACTCCTTCGACGTGCATTCGCCTCTTCTGGGACAGACTTCTGCAACGGCTCATCGCATACACACAGATGGAACTTCCATCGTGCGCCGGCGGCCATATCGTGTTTCTTCCGCCGAACGCCAGATCATTGATACCCACGTTGCCGACATGCTGAAACGAAGCATCATCCGCCCTTCCTCAAGCCCTTGATCGTCACCTGTCGTTTTGGTGCGTAAGAAAGACGGCTCAGTGCGATTTTGCGTAGACTACCATGCCTTGAACAAAATAACCCGCAAAGATGTATATCCACTGCCCCGAATCGATGATGCGTTAGATTCATTACAAGGCGCGGAGTATTTCACCAGCCTTGATCTACGCTCCGGATGCTGGCAAATCCCCATGCACGAAGCAGACAAGGAAAAAACTGCCTTTGCCACACCCGATGGACTTTACGAATTTAACGTAATGCCTTTCGGCCTGTGTAATGCTCCCGCCACACTGTACTACGGGGCTTAAAGTGGAAGACTTGCTTATGCTACCTTGACGACATCGTCATATTTTCGTCGACCTTCCATCAGCACTTGCAGCGCCTCGACGAAGTCTCTAGATGCCTCTCTGCTGCTGGCCTTCAGCTGAATACAAAAAAGTGCCACTTCGCCAGCAAAACCATTAAAGCGCTCGGACACCTTGTCAGCAAAGAGGGCATTCGACCTGACCCCGATAAGATTACCGCTGTCTTGGGCTTCCCCAGGCCTCAACGCGCCAGAGACTTGCGTAGCTTCCTTGGCATAGCTTCGTATTTCCGGCGCGTCATACGTAACTTTGCCACCATTGCGGCGCCGCTCCATCAACTACTTCCATCTGGAGCTCCCTATGTATGGTCGGACGAACGCCAAACTGCTTTTGACGCCCTAAAGCGTGCCCTTACGTCCAACCCTGTGCTTTGTCATTTCGACAGCACCGCACCCACTCTTCTACATACTGACGCCAGTGGCCATGGTATCGGCGCTGTTCTTCTGCAACGTCAGCAAACTTCCGAAGAACGTGTGGTCGCATACGCAAGTCGCACGCTAACACCTGCAGAGAAAAATTATACCATTACTGAGCAAGAGTGCCTTGCCGTTGTTTGGTCCGTCCAAAAATTCCGGCCTTATCTGCACGGCCGCCACTTTACGGTCGTTACTGATCACCACGCCTTGTGCTTGTTGGCGACGCTAAAAAATTTAACGGGAGGTCTCGGCCGTTGGATACTTCGTTTGCAAGAATACGACGTCACCTACAAGTCTGGAAAGAAACACCAGGATGCCGATGCTCTCTCTCGTTGTCCCCTACCACCGTCTTCAAACACTGACTGCTTACCACCTTCCATGAGCAACCCGCCGGGCGTGTCTCCTGCATTTCCTTCACTCGCAGCTCTCGACCGGCTCCCACCTAGCCATTCTCATACGTTTGCAACTTGCCAACGTAGTGACTCCTACTGCCACTCCGTTATGGAACGTACTCGGGGATCCTCTCGCACACCTAACGCTCGACTCCGTCGGCAGTTGAAGAAATTCAAGATTGAAAATTCAGTGCTATACCGGTACGTGTTTCCTCCCGAAGGAAACCGTTGGGTCCCTGTAGTTCCCCGATCACTTCGGACCCAGATACTGGAGACCTTTCATGACGATCCCACTGCCGGTCACTTTGGTTTCCATAAAACCTATGAGCGAATTCGCAGCCGCTTTTCTTGGCCTGGACTTGCAACAAGCGTAGCAAAATACGTGGCTTCCTGTTAGATCTGCCAACACCGCAAACGACTGACCTCACCTCCGGCTGTACTGCTACAACCTGTCCCGTGTCCTGAAGCTCCTTTCGCAGTCGTTGGTATCGACTTGTATGGACCACTACCCTTATCGGCTGGCGGTAAACGATGGATGGTCGCAGCTGTAGACCACTTGACACGGCACGCTGAAACAGCCGCACTACCTTCCAGTTCCGCTGAAACAGCCGCACTACCATCCTTTTTCTTGGAAGCCATCTTTTTACGACACGGAGCCCCACGTATCCTTTTGAGTGACCGCGGTAGGACCTTTCTGTTTAAACTGCTCGACGATGTTCTCCGTGCGTCCAATACCATCCATAAAACGACCTCCAGCTACCACCCTCGAACTAATGGCTTCACAGAGCGCTTTCATCGTACGCTGTCCGACATGATTTCAATGTACGTCAACCCTGACCACACCAATTGGGATGTTATTCTCCCATTCGTCACCTTCGCTTACAACACGGCCGTCCAACTCACAACGGGGTACTCGCCCTTTTTCCTTGTGTATGGTCGCCAACCGTAAGCTTTTCAAGCATGATATCTCCTCCATCTTTGATTAAATCTACTGTTATTCCATCTTCTCCAGCAGCTTTTCCCCTGGTCATGTCTTTCAAGGCCATTCTAACTTCATCGCTAGTTATAGAAGGAGCCTCTGTATCCGGTTCATCACAATTTCGAATGAAAGTAGCTTGGCTGTTTTGGGCACGGTACAGGTCAGTATAGAATTCTTCCGCTGCTTTTATTATGTCATCGAAATTGCTGATGATATTACCATGCTTATTTTTCAGTGCATACATCTTGTCTTGTCCTATGCCAAGCTTTCTTCTTACTGATTTAATGCCGCGTCCATATTTTACGGCTTCCTCAATCTTTCCCACATTACAATTTCGAATATCCCTTACTTTTTTTTTGTTGATTAGTTTTGACAATTCAGCGAATTCTATCTGATCTCTTGAGTTCGACATTTTCATCTTCTGTCGTTTCTTCATTAGGTCCTTTGTTTCTTGGGAGAGCTTACCTACTGGTTGCCTTGGTGCCCTACCTCCCACTTCAATTGCTGCTTCTGAGATCAACCTAGTTACGGTTTCATTCATTACCTCTATGTTGTCTTTATCTTCCTTTTCTAAAGCTGCATATTTGTTTGCAAGCACCAGCCTGAATTGGTCTGCTTTTACCCTTACTGCCTCTAGGTTGGCCTGTTTCCTCTTGACTAATTTCACTCTCTCTCTCTTCAAATTGAGAGAAATCCTTGACCTCACTAACCTATGGTCACTGCACTGAACCTTACCTAACACTTCTACAACCTGCACTATGCTTGGATCGGCAGAGAGTATGAAATCTATTTCATTCCTTGTTTCTCCATTAGGGCTTTTCCAGGTCCACTTCCTGTTGCTGCACTTCCTGAAGAAGGTATTCGTTATTCGGAGCCTATTCCTTTCCGCGAATTCTACTAACATCTCTGCTCTTGCAGTCCTAGAATCGATGCCGTAGTTGCCAATTGCTTGCTCACCAACCTGCTTTTTCCCCACTTTTGCATTGAAGTCGCCCATGACTAAAGTATACTGAGTTTGCACCTTTCTCATTGCTAGTTCAACATCTTCATAAAACTGTTCTATTTCTTCATCATCGTGACTAGAGGTTGGGGCATAGGCTTGTACTACCTTCATTTTGTACCTCCTACTCAGCTTTATTACGACGACTGCTACCCTCGCATTAATGCTGTATAATTCATCAATGTTGGCAAGGAACAAGCCTGGCAAGGGAACAAGAATTCAGGATCGCCAGTCAGCCTCTAGAGTCTGTAAAGGAGTACGTTTATCTAGGTCAATTACTCACAGGGGACCCTGATCACGAGAAAGAAATTTACAGAAGAATAAAATTGGGTTGGAGTGCATACGGCAGGCATTACCAAATCCTGACTGGGAGCTTACCACTGTCGTTGAAAAGAAAAGTGTACAATCATTGCATTCTACCGGTGCTAACATATGGGGCAGAAACCTGGAGGTTAACAAAGAAGCTCGAGAACAAGTTAAGGACCGCACAAACAGCGATGGAAGGAAAAATCTTCGGACTAACGTTAAGAGACAGGAAGAGAGCGGTGTGGATCAGAGAACAAACGGGGATAGCCGATTTTCTAGTTGACGTGAAGCGGAAGAAATGGAGCTGGGCAGGCCATGTAATGCGTAGGATGGATAACCGGTGGACCATTAGGGTTACAGAATGGATACCAAGAGAAGGGAAGCGCAGTCGAGGTCGGCAGAAAACCAGATGGGATGATGAAGTTAGGAAATTTGCAGGCGCAAGTTGGAATACGCTAGCGCAAGACAGGGGTAATTGGAGATCGCAGGGAGAGACCGTCCTGCAGGGACATAAAATATATGATGATGATTGCATGAGATGATGATGTGATGATGATGGTGGTGGTGGTGGTGGTGGTGGTGGTGGTGGTGGTGGGGTGGTGGTGGTGGTGGGTGGTGGTGGTGGTGGTGGTGTGGTGGTGGTGGTGGTGGTGGTGGTGGTGGTGGTGGTGGTGGTGGTGGTTTGTGGTGGTGGTGGTGTGGTGGTTGGTGGTGTGGTGTGGTGGTGGGGTGGTGGTGGTGGTGGGGTGGTGGTGGTGGTGTGGTGGTGGTTGGTGGTGGTGGTGGGGTGGTGGGTGGTGGTGGTGGTGTGGTGGTGGTGGTGGTGGTGGTGGTGGTGGTGGTGGTGGTGGTGGGTGGTGGTGGTGGTGGTGGTGGTGGTGGTGGTGGTGGTGGTGGTGGTGGTGGTGGTGGTGGTGGTGGTGGTGGTGGTGGTGGGGGTTGGTGGTGGTGGGGTGGTGGTGGTGGTGGTGGTGGTGGTGGTGGTGGTCGTCAACCGATCACTGTCCTCGACGTCTCTTTCTTTGACGTCCCCGTGCCCTCGTCCACATCAATGTGTGAGCAATTTGTTTCGCGCGTTGCCCAGTGTCGCCAACACGCCCGCCTCAACACCGACGCCGGTCAACAAGACCGCAAAACTCGCTATGATGCATCCCACCGTGTCGTTTCCTTCCAGCCTGGAGACGAAGTGTTGCTGTGGACTCCAGTTGGCGTTCCTGGCTTATGCGAGAAATTTGTCGGGCCCTACACTGTTCAGGAACAGACTTCACCAGTTAACTATCGTGTCACTCCCGTTGTTACGCCTATGGACGGCCGCTTCCGTACCACAGATATTGTGCATTTTTCACGTTTAAAGCCTTTCATACGGCGTTCGCCGCCATAGCCAGCGGCCAGGTTGGCCGCTTCCATGCGCGGGGGTAATTGTGTGAGCATTATATTGCCCCTTCATCTTCTTCATCTATATACTCAACGTCATGGCCAGCGTCATTCTCTTCAGCGTGGGGCCTGCATAATAAACCGTCGAGGTTGAACAGCTGTCTCACATTATTATTATTATTGCGATAGCAATTATATGGACACTTAAACTGGATTTCTGCCGTCGGCATCGCTGTCGCCGTCGCCGTGAGGTTCCGTATAGATAACATCATCGCCGCGCGTCGTATGCCCGAGCGGCAGCGTGCGGGGGATGCGCGCTATCACGGAGAGCGAACGCACGGCGGAAAGCAAACGCGACCGTCGCGCGTGGGGGTATGGGAGGGAGGGAGGGAGGGAGGAGGCGGGGCGACGCTGCGCTCCGGCACCAAAGGCCTATCTTGCAACCGGGCGCGAGGGGAACTTCCCACTCAATCTCCCACGCGCAAGCAAGGAAGCGGGACGCCGCGCCGGAGGGAGCGGGGGGGGGGGGGGGGGGCGCACTTCTACTCTGCCAACAACCGCACTCGTCGCTCGCCGGCCGCACTGTCTCTTATCTCCACACGGCTCTGACCTTTTCTATGCGCTGTGCATTCGCCGCTCAGTTTCCGTTGAAGCGATAGACCGCACGTACCTTCGCCCGCTGCGACGTATATGCGCTTGCTGCCAGCGTTTTGACAGTCGTTGTCTGCGGTCATTCAGTGTGATCTATTTATGTTTGCTTGTGCGCGCTCACACCACGCTTGTTCATTCAGTTAGTAATAGTCGGGCCACATTTTCCAACGCACGCTACACATGCAATGCTGCCCGGATCGGCAGTGCAGCGCTACAGGTGTGTCTCTTCGCACGCGCTGCCCACGGGAAGCGCTTCTGATCAACACCACCGTTTCACACGCGCCTTCTCGTGGTCATCGAGTCTCTCTTCATGTCGGTCTACTTACGCCGCAGCACACCTGCTTACTTAATCAGCTCATGTTTACTACAATTCATATTGCTACCAAAGCCGCTCACCTTACTTCGTGTCACATTGCTGTGTTGCTATCGCATTCATTGCTTCGCCCTTAAGGCGAAACTGTGACATTATTATTATTATTATTATTATTATTATTATTATTATTATTATTATTATTATTATTATTATTATTATTTGTAGCAATGCTAGCAACAGGAGCAGCAGCAGCTGTAGTAGTAGTAGTAGTAGTAGTAGTAGTAGTAGTAGTAGTAGTATAATCCTAAGCATCCGTGCAGTGCTCATCATCATCAACAAGCACAATTGGCTACTACCACAGCGTCATCATTAGGGACGCAATAGCTTCAAGGGTTTGCAAAATTTTCTTTGGTTTACCTTTCTGGATCAAACTTCCAAGGATCAGGAAAGTACTGTGGGTCGTAGTGCATGGAGTAGACGGGAATGGCTACCAGCTCGCCCTTCTTCACCTTCACTCCCGTGTCTCCGAGAACGTAGTCTTCAGATGGTGATCGCTCAATGCTGGAAATAAGTGCCCAACAAATGTCAGATTTGAGTGGTACGTCTTGTGGACATTAACCCACCCCCTAACCTTGCTTTCTTAACATTTCTCTGACTCTATGTTCTGCATTCCATATCAAGACCCCAATTTGACATTCTTGCAACCGCTGGTGCCATAGGCGTGATCAGGACGTTTGATCAGGGGGGCCAAACTATTTTTCAGCGTCCCCCCCTCCCCCCCCCCCCCCCTCAATACGTCTATCAACATTCTTCGCGTGCTATACCCACTCAGATAATTCGCGGACACTCCAGGAGATATGAAATGCCAACATAGAATATATTGTCACGTGGTAGGGACATGTCCTCGCTGCAATATTATTTATTCTTTATTCAAAATTCGCTTATCACACCTCTGGATTGCAATGCACTAGGCTGCTTGGCAATGTGTATTTTGTCTACAGCCTAATTTAAACAACCTGCAACCACGCACCAGGCCCTATAAATACATAATACAAAGAAACAATATTATTGACTTTCTCTTTTTGTACAAGTAAATCCGCAATGTATTGACTGTCGCGCAGTCATAAATGTATAGGTTCCCATTGAGAAAACTCTTTAGCGCTAAGAAGGAAAATTATTAAGTTACATCTCTCTAGGATTTTTTTTTCTCGTGAAGCTTGTCATATAGGGCACAGATGCTTAACTATAAAAGCGTGGAGGCCTTTCCTAGAAATTAAACATCATCTGCACAAAAATCTTCCATCGTGCTTTTTCTATGCAGCAGACATTAACAGCCAAGGTGTGTTAGTAAACATGGATAATATGTTTGTACGGCACATTGCTTACGGGTTGGGCTGAGCAACAATACTTTCGGAATCTATCATGATACAGATACAAGATACTGGGCCGACAAGTATTTGAGATACAGATACAAGATACTGGCAGATCAAGTGTAACGAATACGATACTTGCCATTTGTATCTTAAAATACTTCGATACATCAGTTATTTTTCTCATTATGACACCGCAATATACAGGGTGTTTCATTTTATCTGCACCAAAATTTTAAAAATTGCCTGTAGCAGATAGCACAATTACAATCCTTGATCGATGAGGCGGCCATTACTTCCACGTGAAATCAAAAGGCTTAAATGAGTCATTAACATAATTACGCTAATTATCTTTTTATTTTATTATTTTACGGCACATCTTTCAATCTACGACTTATAGCCGCTCGGTTCGGAAGGCGTATCCACTTGGAATGAATTCTCAGGACTGAACAAGTTTCAAGATATTAATTTTCAAAGTGTCCGACGGAATGCATGGGCGTTCCAAATAACTTTGTGCTTCAATGCATAAAACAGCGTTTTCCTCAAAAAGGTAACGGTGCGGGTCGCCGTCATCATCTTCTATCACACGGAAATGGCACCGCTGCGCTCCGCGTATTAATTTCTTGGCCAATCCCCCATAGTGGGTAGGAGCCACATACGTCACAGGCAACAACCAACGTTAATCTAGTAACGGTGACAACAACAACAGCAACAACACTCCCGACGCCAAATCATGTGCCTATAAAATCAGGTGTACCACCACCATCATGTGCCAAAACAAATGTCGTGAAAGTTTACAACGTGCACGACGACATGCGGATGAATACCTAAGCGAAAACATTTCACCAAAGCGACTACAATGCTTTCGCATTCCCACCCGTAAGCAGTCTTCAGTGGGTCTGCCGATTTTCTTTTTTTTAACTGTGTACTCGTTTGCACATGTTCTCAATTCTCCCAATATGAGCTTCAGTGCATAATTTGCATATTGCGCAATTAATAGGTTTATCGTGATCGACAGAAATCAATTTTTTTATAAACAATACACCACGCTAGGAAGGTTGCGTTTTTATGCCTCGTTAGAGGACAGCAGATGTAAAGCATCAAGTTACTTAAAGACGTATAAACGCCAGAAAGTTAAAAGAACAAGCTTGGTCACATATCCCACCGCTATGTTTCAAATGAGGTGCTCGTATTTTTATTATCATTATCATGACAACGACAAAATGAGTTTCTACCAATGCGCAAAGCTCGTGTAAATATGAGTGTTAAAGCTCGGGGTGGAGCAATATGCGCCGCTGATCATGATCTTGCAAAAAGTGCATCTTGATTTGAGTTTGTACCCGTCAAAAGAAGAAACGCTAGATCGTGATATAACAATAGATAATGTTCCATCTAAAAAAGCCGGCCGACTGTCAGGTGCGGAGCTCAGCTCTTCAGCAGAAACTTCCAGTAAACTTGATCTGCAATTATCTGCATTCATTCGATTTGCAACGAGACAGTTCGGTGAATGTTCTTACCGTGGCACTATAGGATACATTCGAAGAGACTCGGAGACAACACAGTGTAGGTACTTGAGCTTTCTGACGACGTCCAGGCTGAGGTTTTCTCCCTGATACAATATAGAAAAGAACAGCGTATCATTGAAGGCAAGCCAGAGGTATTACCACCTTAAAATTTACTTGATGTCCTTCCCAAATGCTTAGACTTGCACTTTTATGAACGGCGTAAAAATTGACTGTCGGAACATAGACAACAGCATTGTGGACGTCGTGCAAAGCCTTCTTCTTTCACTCGATTTATTATTAAAGACAACTTTGCTGCGTTCTGGTCGCTCAGTTAGCTAAGGCGTTGCGCTGCTGAGCAGGAGGTCGCGGGATCGAATCCCGGCCGCGCCGGCCGCATTTCGATGGGGGCGAAATGCATAAACGCCCATATGCTTGCGTTTTGTTAATCCAGATCTCTCCAGTACGGCGTGCCTCATAATCAGAACTGGTTTTGGCACGTAAAAACCAGGTGGTAGTGGAACTCTGCCACGTTCCTTCCTAAATTGTATGCTCTCTCAAACAAGGTGTACTAGTTAACATCCTACCATTCGTTCGTCGCTGACATGACACATAATTTTCCGAACTTGATGAACGTTCGACAACGACATTAGCTATACTAAACGGCCCTAAAAGCTCGCCGTATAGCTCAGCTATACTAAACACGCTTAATAAGTGGATAGCTACGATTAGCTACAAATAAGTGAATAGCTAATAGGTGACCAAAATCACGTGTGGCGTATACCCACATTGGATATGCGGGTATGAGCCAGGGATATGGGGGAATTAGCATAACTCGTGAAAATCGCTTCCGAAACGAAGGTCTGGTACCAGCGCAGCGCAAAAGAGGACGCCACCACCCCACAAGCGCTCGATTCCTCCTCCCTCGATTCCTCCTCCTCAACAGCACAACAATAATATAAGGGAAACACCGGGGCGTCACTGCTTCGCACTTCCCCAGGTTTCACGTTAGTGGAGATGCATTAGCACTGGATTTGAACTACACAAGCGCTGAACTTGAGAAGGATTGGAGCTACATTAAGCCCGAAATTGGAGAAGGGTTTTAACTACACAAGCGCAGTATTTTTAACCTCTGACCTATTAGTCATGTTATTCATACATTTGTACCCTTCCATGCCAATGTTGGCATATACCAAGTGAACGAGACGCGAGTTTTCGGCAGATCTTGTTTTTGTGCGTGACCACGATGACATCACATTACATTAGACGCCGACAGCACGGGCCCCTAAAGTGTTTCGCACTTAAAAAGAATAATCGTCGGCCCTTCCCCTCCATGAAGATGGATGACAAGCGAAGCTTGTCCCTTTGTATACCTAACCGTCCCCTTTGCCATCAACTTTATGTTTACTGGAATGTGCCCTTGTAATTAAGGAGATGGCTCCGCTGCGTCACGCGATCTGATGACGTGAGTACAATGTGCGCTTATTTGCTGCGCTATACACCCTCCCATCTTGTTTCTCTTCTCGGTTTTCTCGGTTCACAGTGCTGAACGCAGGCAGTTTTTCCTTCATAAAAGATTGCTTACACATACCGCAAACTATTTTTTCACCAAGGTCTTCTCCACTAGTAGCCTAATGTTCATTCATCATTTCCAAGGCACTGTGTCGAAGTTCGTCAGAACGGATCGTACTGATTAAGGACAAGTTGTCGAAGCAGAAACGCTTGCTTTCGATGTCTCGAGTTTACTCGGCGGTGTGCATGGTTAGCAGCATCCGCCCGCCATTGCCGCTTGCGATTCTTCAAAATGAAATTGCTTCAAAAGTAAATCTGTCCGTCACGTAGACAATGAATGGCTCATACTCCCTTAAGCAATGGCTGATATTCCCGTAAACGTGGCCTCCCCATTACGACGACAGAAGAGAAGTGAAATTCTACGCTGGAATCGTGAGCGGCAACGCAGCCAGCGGTAGAAGACGATCACGAACGCGGGAGCAATGGCACGAGCGCGTTCGCGCGGTTGCGCGTGGTCGCCAACCTGCCAGCTGTGGAAGAAGAAGACGACGCTCGAGCCATTGCTGATGATGAAAGTTTCTGTGAACAGACTAGAGCACTGCACGGGCCGATTTTTTCAGCCCGGGCCCCACCCGGGCCCGTTTTTACGTTGGGCTACCCGCCCGAGCCCAACCAAAAGTTTGATGGCGAGACCCGGGCCCGGCCCGGGCCCGGAACTATTCTACGTTACCCGCCCGGCCCGGCCCGCCACCCCTTTACCTTAGGCCCGAGCCCGGCCTGAGCCCGGCTCGAAACCCGCCCGAACCCGGCCCGAGACTGGAAAAGATCACCGAGCGAAATTTAAAAAATAATAATAAAGAAGTGTATGAAGGTAATTTATTCTTAAGGCATAAATACATGTCATATGCAATTATGAACACCATTTGAGCGGTCTGACCGCAAATACCAGCGCGCGAAGTAGTAGGAATGACCCTGCCAGAGCAGTATCGCCAGCAGTTTCCAAAGGCGCGAACTTGATGCGGCCCAATCCACTTCGGTCGCAGCGCCGCCGCAGTATTTTTCCACGACGGGCGCCTCACTGCAAAGCATGCGCCGCCCTAGCCGCTCGTCCTACTCAACTGTATTCTAGTACACTATAGCCGAAGCACATGCCATGACCGATCGTGAGCGCAGCGCAGGAATGGAGTAAATGGAGAAAGAAAGCTTCTCGCTCCTCCATGGTGCAGCGTAATGCGCTGCTGCTAGGCGGCCGGTTGAGAACATGCGTGCAATCATGGGTGGACGCAGTGCCAAATTTCAGCCGCGTGACGAATTATCTT
The DNA here is from genome assembly GCF_013339745.2 of Dermacentor silvarum. Lineage (NCBI taxonomy): Eukaryota > Metazoa > Arthropoda > Arachnida > Ixodida > Ixodidae > Dermacentor > Dermacentor silvarum. The sequence goes on along the minus strand of NC_051159.1, from coordinate 146,768,507 downwards.
ACCAGTCATGGTTTTACCAATTCGCTTTTGAAGATTCAGCAAGTCGTGAACGCGCTTGCACCGCGCTGAAAGCATTAATTACACTGATTTAGGTAAGGAATACAATGGCATCCTTTGGTTTGAGGTGACTTCGGTCTTTCTGGACTTTTGCAATCTGCTCCAACAGCGCAAAATACGACGGAAGAAGAATAGGGAAGTACACAGGAGTAGCACTGCTAGCTTCCAGCTGCGCCAGGGCAACAGGTTTTTCAGAGTCGAGACGCGCGAGGCTAACTCGCTGCAGGTTACATGCACACCACCAGAAAGTCCGAGCACGGCCGGGCCCGCGTTAAAATACCCGAGCCCGGCCCGTGCCTGGGTCAAAAAGCACATGCCGTGCCTGAGACCGGCCCGAGCCCATGACATAACTGCCTACCCGGCCCGGCCCGGCCCACGGGCCGAGCCAAGCCCAGGCTTTCGGGTAAGCCCGAGCCCGTGCAGTGCTTTAGAACAGACGCGGACGTTCAGGCTAGACATAGACAAGCTTTGCTTTTAAAATACAACTCGGACTGCTTACGTGAACTTTGAAACACTCGTCCACTTCCTCCCTCAGCTTCTCCTGCACGTCGGGGTGGATTGCTAGCAAGTACAGTGTGTACGAGATGACAGTTGAGGTTGTCTCTTGGCCAGTGGTTAAGAACAGGACGCACTGCGCCATTGATTCGTCCTCCGTCAATGCTGCAAGAAAGAAATTACGTCGACAGTGTCATTCATATGGTATCGTGAATAACCAAAACTAAAAACAAATTACAAGTAGTAAGAAGCATACAGGAGAAACGCTGAACCCATTTGAACCCACCTGTAAAAAACAGAACTGATACTGATTGACTGTGCACTTTCACTCTAAATAACTGACTCATTAGCTATAGGCCATATTTTTTGCCTGAAGGAGACTTGTGTATGCAGGATTACTGCGTTCGGCTCGGTTCATAGCGTGAGGATAGTGACTGTTGCTTTTAAATTCTTAAATATTGCAGTTATTATCATTTAATAATCATGTATTTCTATAATGCAAATGCTTGTAATTATTGCCGAGAATCACGAAGCATACTGCAATGTTGCAATTCACACACCGGACACTTTTAGATAACAGCATGTTTAGCTTTCGCTTTATTAAGGGAAGACTAAGGGGATACAATAAATTTATTCATACATAAATATTTTTCTTTCACAACTCTATTTTGGATAATTTCACGATAATAGGTTAATTGCTACAAAATAAAATGATGACCAAACTGCCGTTTCTTTAATTTCGCGACGGAAAACCCAGCGCGAAAGCGTCAGTGTAACGAGACCAATTTCCTAGTATTTTTCCAGCGAAACTTGTATTGCCTCTCTCGCGCCGTCGGTGTGGCGGTCGTGGTACGGGAAAAACCAAGTCCTCAACCGCAGCTGGTAGCCGTAAACCCTCCTCAGCCACAGCTACCTCCTCCTCACCCGCAGCTGGCGAGATGAAACCATAGGGCCTCACCCACAGCTGGCGCGCCGGAAATCCTCTGCTCCCGCAAATGGAGCGTCACGCCGCTGTCCCAGCCAATCACAAGCGCTCCCTCCCTCCGGAGAATGGAAAGGAGGGTTCACTCGCTCCGTGTGTGCCGTTTCTCTCTAGTTCAAGCAGGCGGCAGACAGTGGGACTAGTTTCGGTATTGGCAATAAAGCGTTGCAATGACACTGCATGGTAGCCAAAGGAAAATTCAGTAAAGTTTTCATATGTGGCTTTATCTTTTAAACCTACTAGCAATAAGGTAAAGTGATGCAATTATGTGTAGAAATAAAATGTGTTTCTGGCTATTTTCTTTTTTTTTTTGCATGCTATATCTTTATTTAGTCGCTTCACTTGTTGCGCCAACGGGCGGCGCTTGCGCTCTTATCGCTGCGGCTGCCATTTCGTTCCTCTGCTCCTGCCGCTCTCTGCACCTCCTTCCCTTCTACTGTGCGCTGCAACATTTTCTTTCTGTATCGGCCAGTGTTCCAGCGATGTATAAAAAACAGAAGAAATGCCACAAGATGATCTGCGTCGCTCTGTGGTGGGCCAACAGGGAAGGGACAGCAGGGCTTCTTTTTATCCGCTTCCAAGAGAATGAAAGGTAAGCACGCTTTTTATGCAGTTGTTATGTAGCGAATAGCCGCTAACCTTATCGAAACAGCTATAAGACGAAAGGCAGGGCATTCCGTACGCGGTACATTTCTTTGTGGTGTGTAAATACATTGAAGCTACCTATCGACAACCGCTCCTGAGACGATTGAGTGCTAGCTGACCCACTGACGGAAATTGCGTTTCGTTATATCTCGGCGACTGCTGTTCACGTTATGAAAAAAAAAACTGATTACTTATCTTTGCTGAAGATACTCGAATGCTTGCTGCACAGACGAGAGGGTTAAGTTGCAGAACAACATGCTTGCCTGTTCTTGGTTAGACATTGCAAGTCGCCTAGAGCTCCTCAAGGTGCATGAACCAACTTAAGGGCGCTGCTCTAGTGCAGAAAGCATTCCAAGAGCTGTTTTCTTCGCGTTGTCTCCTACGGCGCCGGGTTCATTTTACGTTGCGAAACGAAATGTTGCGTGTCGCCAAAGAAACGATAAAAAAGAAAACACCTGCTTGTCTGTTATTCTTTATCGAATATTCATCTGCGACGTGCGACGTTCGCGGTTGTTAAATGAGAACTAAGCAGACGAGCAGATTTTGTTCAAAACGAGCGGATTTACCTTCGTGTCAAGTCGCGCTGGCGCACAATGCGTACGAAGGTGCTTACGTCGGCGCTTAGCGAGCCACGAGCTCCGGTGTTACCGCAAGGTATTGCTCCCCCCGTGCAAAACAAATTCTTCTAGGGTAGGAAATGCTCATAGACCATTGACCAGTGGCTTACAAGTTTCGGAAGATCGTCTTCCAGTAATAGGCATTCTGCAGAACTGGGAAGACAAGATGCATACATAAAGGTTGAAAAAAAATGTCGCAGTTTCGCCCGAAAGGCGAAGCATCGATTGCGATAGCAAATTAGTAGAGAGCTATTCGGAGTAGGGATAGTAGTTTTATCGGCTGCATAAACTTGGACACATTGGTTTACTAACTGAAGTAACAATCGTGGTGTCATCGCGCACAAGCAAATATGAATAGATCACACTGAATGACCGCAGCCAACGACTGTCAAAACGCTGGCAGCAAGCGCAGGTTCGCGCAGTCTATCGCTTCAACGGAAACTGAGCGGCGAATGCACAGCGCATTCAAAGGTCAGAGACGTGTGGAGATAAGATACGGTGCGGGCGACCGGCACCGCCGGGCAAAGGGCAGAGGAGAAGCTGTTGGCAGAGGAGAAGCTGCCCCCCCCTCCTCCCCCTCTTCCCGTTTCTTGCTTTCGCGTGGGAGATTGAGTGGCAAGATACGCCTTTGGTGCCGGAGCACAGCGCCGCTCCGCCTCCCTCCCTCCCATACCCCCACGGTCTCTCGCGCGACGGTCGCGTTTGCTTTCCGCCGTGCGTTCGCCCTCCGTGATAGCGCGCGTCCCCCGCGCGCTTTCGCTCGCGCATACGGCGCGCGGCGACGATTTTATCGCCCTTGGAATCTATACGGAACCTCACGGTGACGGCGACGACGATGGCGACGCCGACGGCAGAAATCCGGTTAAAGTGTCCATATAATTGCTATCGCAATAATAATGCGTCAGTGCCTTATAGATATGTTATATGTGACGTCACGGAGCAACTCTCACAACGCTGGTACCCGAAGATGGCGACTACGATGACGTCAGTGCAACGTTTTATCACGCACACACAGCTTTGCTTTTAGACAGCGATTGTTTTTCACCGGTTTATCACTGTTATCGCTCTGGCGATCGACGCAAGATGCGCCTGTCGTTGCTGTCATGTTTCTTGCTTACGCCGCTTCACGACCTACTAGTACCCAAACATGGCGTCCGCGATGACGTCCGTGCAACCTATCTGTTCTCAGACAACTGTTGAGAAAGCAGCATTACCAAACCTGTTACTTCAAAATAATAGCAGTTAAAAGGAGAATTTGGATTGTTAAATTTTCCTGTCATGTTTTTAGCACAAATCCCACAACAAAATAGAATCTTTGACGTAATTGAAAGCACTGTGTTGCGGAAAGAGTGTTGAAATTTCTTCCTGGAATTGCGTTGTGTGTAAGCATAAAACTTAATACCACATACCACAGCTCCAGCACGGACAACACCACCTCGTCTTAGTTTTGTTATGTGAAATATGCTTTCATCAGTGTCGCTCAAGGATAATTGTGTAACAGCGAAGCTGTTCAGGCGAGCCGTAATTTGTGGTTTCATCTTTGGTTAGCAGCACGACTATATACATGGAAGCGCTGCTAACCAAAGATGAAACTTTACCAACACGCCCGTTCAGACACCCTTGCGTAATTTGTGGTACGTAGCAAGAAACTACCAAGAAAGAAAATAAACTTTCTTGCCGAGGCGGGATTTGAGCCCGCGTACCCCCGGTCCCAAAGCGAGCCTCGTAAGCACTAGCACGGCCGCTGGATGAAAAAAAAAAAAAAAAAAGGTGCGGCCTGCTGCGTCGCGTCGCCGTCAATGGGCGAGCGCGTCTCAGCTAAGTTGACAGTTGCGGCCGCTGTTTTTGGTGAGGGCGCCACTGCTACGGTACGCAAGGCAGACGCCGCTTCGTGCTAGAATGTGGTTGCCTCCGGATTTATGCGTGTTGATGTGCTTTTTCGTGCGCATTCTCGTGTGCTTTTTTGTGTGATCGTGTGTGTGAGCAGCTTGCCTCATGTTTCTTGTACTTGAGTACGGTTCTCTGGTGTGCGCGTGTGTGGCAGATGGTTTTTTTGTAGCGGTGTGATGCCGCGAAGCTGTTGTGTACCGCTGTGCAACCCGAACGCGAGAAGAGGCGCTTCTGTGAAGTACCACGAATTCCCCTGCGATCTACAGCGTCGGGAAGCGTGGCTGAAGAATATTTCTCGCCAAGGGCTGTCAGGGAAAGGAAGCAAGTGAGAGCCAAGCGACAGGTCGCTGGTATGTTCATTACATTTTACGGAGAATGACTGCAAAAAGAACACGAACATTGGGCTTGTGCTTCCGAATGCGGTCCCGACTGTGTTTCCCGGTTATCCGCCGTACATAAAAAAAAAAGAACGCGTAACCCAGGAAACTTTTTTTTTTTTCGAGCCCAGGAAAAACAGCGGCCGCAACTGTCAACTCAGCCGAGACGCGCTCACCAACTAGCGGTGACGTGACGCGGTAGGCTGCACTTTTTTTATGTAAAAAGAGCTACGAATGGATTGATCAACTCCGGGCTGTCCAGAGGGCCCACGATGCGGCGGTGAGCCTTGGCCTTCCCGTCCCAACATGGGAACGGCCCGCAGTCTTGCCCCTGTAAAAACGGGGTGAAGATTCTTCCGACTGCCTACCTACCTACCTATCTACCTACCGAGTGGCCGTGCCACTACCAGCGTAGCGAGAATATTGAAACGTGCGAGCGGAGTTCGGTTGAAGAGAAGGACGAAGCTGGGCTAGATTGGGTGTGGCGCCGTGGACTGTTTGCGCTGAGCGATACCTTCGCATTCATCATCTTGTAAATAAACGCGATCCATCGTTTTGAAGTCGTCTTGAAGAAACACGTAAACCCACTCCCGATTATTCAGTATAGAGCGATTCTTTTAATTTCATCTGAGTCGAGCGGGCAGCCTTCATGGAGAGCATTGAGGCCCACTCTACAAAAGATTGGCACTCCTAGGGCAAATGTTTAACATATGTGGGGTAATCGGCACTTTTAATACGGACTTTAATATCCAACCTGTAATGTGCAACTATAAAACGCGTTATTTACGGCCTGATTACAGTCAGTGTGGCGCGTACAAACGCGGCTATGGAAACGCTTCTCCATGAACGGCTGTACCCGAGCAGTGGCGCCAGAGCGGGCGCGAGGAGCACTGGGCCCGAGACACCGTTTCGGTGCCACGCAACGGGCCGCACATTTTTTTTTTTTTATCTCAGCGGCCGTGCCACTAGGCTATACAGCCACGCCTGCAGAGCATGCATTTATGCGAACCATATGATTGCGTTCGAGCGTCGTCGTCTTTGTGCACACCTGGCGCATTCGTACGCTCGTGCACTGCGAGGTGAAGAGGTTCTGCGCGCTATGAGAGCGAGAGAGAGACGCATTCACGGAGCGGGTCTCCTGGAACGTGGTGTCGGCATTGAAACGCGGTGTCGGTGTTGCAAGCTGCGCAATGCTATGCGCAGTGACGGCCGTAAGTACGAAACGCGCGAAAAGAAATTATCATCATCATGAGTAATCAGATAAAAAGTTAGTGCGCACTTTCTGGAAAATGCTGGGCTACGATCGCCCAGCTTCGCTGTTTCAAGCGTTGCGCGGCCGAGTGCAAGGTTATTTGCATGAGTAATCACAGATAACTGTTACGACAAACGATTTGCGTTGGTAGGATTGTCTAACACAAAGTAAAAAAAAAACATTATTATTGGTATTCAGAAATTGTAAGAAGCTTTATGTATATGCGCCTATAGAATGTGCAGTTTGTACATTAGATACGAGATACTCAGGTCTGCGATATTCTTTTATGTATTCTATCCCTTGCTGAACCAAAGTTGCTAATAAAATTGCAAAATAAAGCGCATTTCATTGCCTGTTATTGTCCTGCCGAAACGCAGTAGCCACGCGCTGTGGCATGCTGGCTCACGTATCATAACGGAAAAGGTAAAGAGAGAGAGAAAGAGCAAGGAGAGGAAAGGCAGGGAGGTGAACCAGACGAGCGTCCGGTTTGCTACCCTACATTAGGCGTAAGGGAAATGGGGAATAGAAAGAGGAAAAGAGGGAAAGAGTGAGTACTGAGTACACGTGGGACGATGTACAGGGACCCTATAACCGGTCTCTTAAACCGGTGCACTTCAAGTATGGTGTACTAGTGCGCGAATCGCTTTTTGTGCCAGTGACGGGTGCAGTCACGGTCCCAGTATTTTTGACTCAGAGAACGGTCTCGAGTCCAGTCGGTTTAAAGCTCTCCTGAGGGAGAGGCGTTGTACATCGTAGCGAGGACAGATACATAATAGGTGCTCGATGGTTTCCTCGCCCCTACAGGCGTCGCACATCGGGATCTCGGCCATTCCCATACGATATGAGTAAGCGTTCGTGAACGCCACTCCCAACCACAAGTGGCCCAGCAAGGTTGTTTCGCAGCGGGAAAGGCTAGATGGTTCTTGTAGCAAGGAGTCCAATTTATACAATCGTCAACTGAAGGCACTTGAACTCCAGAAAGCTTGTGACTTTTTGCGTGCAAGCAGATGAAGTTCCCTGGCAGTGTCCGCGCTCGCCAAAGGTATTGGACGCGTCTGGGTGTCTTCGTGGGCAGACCGGGCAGCCCTGTCAGCAAAGTCGTTGCCGACGATGCCACAGTGAGCAGAAATCCCCTAGAATCCTGTGCCATGTTTCCAGAGCATGGTGGCGTACCTCCCTGATGTCGGATATCATCTGCTTGTAAGTTCTGTGATGTAAGTCAGACTTCATACTGTGAAGAGCTGCCTTAGAGTCACAAAATAGTACCCATTTCTGTGCCGGCTCTTCGTTGACGTAGGTCACAGCTGCATGGAGGGCTGCAAGTTCTGCCGACGTAGATGAAGTCATATGTGACAATTTGAATTTAACTGTAACCTGCTTGGCTGGAAAGACGAATGCAGCAGTTGAGCACGTAAGTGAGGTCGAATCTTCGGTATACATATGTATGCAATCATGATATGTTTGAGGCGCGCTGCTGGCGTTTA